>NC_080746.1:54415893-54718923 GCF_020826845.1 Diceros bicornis minor
AAGCACATAAGGATGTTCAGTATCATTAGTTATAGGGAAATGTAAATTAAAACCACAATGAGATATTACTTCACACTCACTAGGATAGCTATAATCAAAGGACGGACATAAGTATTGACAAAGATATGGAGAAATTGCTGATGGAAATGTAAAATGGTGCAGCCACTTTGAAAAACAGTCTGGTAGCTCCTCAAAAGGTCAAACATGGAGTTACCATGTGACCTAGCAATTCCACTCCTAAGAATATACCCAAGATGACTGACAACATACATCCACACAAAAACTTGTACATGAATGTTCATAGCAGTATTATGCATAAAAGCCAAAAAGTGGAAATAACCCAAATGTCCATTAATTGATAAATGGATAAACAAAATGTGGTATATCCATACAAGGGAATATTATTTGGCCTAAGTAAAAGAAGCCAGACACAAAAGGCCACATATTGTATGTTCCATTGCTATGCAATGTTCAGAATAGGCAAATCCATAGCGATGGAGAGTAGATTAGTGGTCATCAGGGGCAAGCTAGAGGGAGTAATGGGAAGTGACTGTTAATGAGCATGAGGTTTCCCTTTGGGGTGATGAAAATGTTCTAGAATTAGATAGTGGTGATGGTTGCACAATTTTGTGAGTATACTTAAAACGACTTGTATATTTTAAAAGGGTGAATTTTACGGTATGAGAATTATATCTTTAAAAAAAGAAATTCACCTGCATATACACAATACTACCAACAAAATCAAGAAATTAACATTGATTAATTACTACCATGTAATCCTCAGACCCTATTCAAGTTTTTCTAAGTGTCCCAATAATATCATAAATATAAGCATACACACACAAAAAGGATCCAGTCCAGAATCACACGTTGTATTTAGTTGTCATGTCTTTTCAGTCTCCTTCAATCTTGAACAGTTCCTCAGTCTTTTAATTTTATGACCATGGATACTTTTGAAGATTACATGCCAGCTGTTTTATAGAATGTCACTCAATTTGGATTTTGCCTGATGTTTCCATATGACTAGATTCAGATTATGCATCTTTGGTAAGAATATCAGAGAAGTGATGCTATGTTCTTGCCACTGTATCCTATCAGATGGCATACAATTTTGATTTGTCCCATTACTGAAGATACTCATTCTGACTGCTTAAATGAGGTCAGATGTCTGCTAGGCTCCACCACTGTCAAGTTACTCTTTTTCCCTTTATAATTATTTTGTGATGAGGTACTTTGAAACTATGTGAATTCAGCATCCAACTTCTAATTTATTCATTTATCTATAATCACTTATTGTTTCATTTATTACATTGTGTATTATTTTAGTATGGACTCATGATTTCCCATTTTACTCAATGGGTTATATATTCAGTGGGTTTGATAACTGTTATAACCTGTTACTATCATTACTTATTTTGATGCTCAAATTGTCCCAAATTTGGCCAGTGGTAACCCCTTCAAGTTGGCTTCAGAGTCCTTTTGACATGTCCCCACCGTTTTTTTAGCATTTCCATTCTTTCTGGCAAAAAAACATGTTGCAGGCTCATATTGTCCTTTTTCCTGCCCCAGCCCTTGGAATCAGCTCTGGTTCCTTTTAATGGAGAAGGATATTTAGAAACCAGATCTCGCTGTTAGCTGTGCTCTTTGGTATGGCGGTTCCCTTCTCCCAGGTGCTCTCATGGACAGAGCTAGAGAATGAACATATATATGTATGTATAGAAATATGTGTGTGTATATATATATATAAATATATATGAGATATTTATAAACCGTGGGTGATTTTGGTCAAATCAATTAGCCTCTTTCAGCTTGGTATTGGAATTTGTAAAACACGAGTAATAATTATCTAAGATACTATATATGAAAGTACTTGATGATTACTAGAGCTGGACACATTCCAATTACTTTTTACCATTATAAAATGCAAAGCCTTATTTTCAGGGTTTTTATTCAGCTGTTGCCCACGAGTATCACCGTTCTGATTGTTGGTACCCTTGCCATACAGTTGTTAAATATTTTGAATATCATTCCTGCCATTTCTCACCATTTCTTCAAACACATTTTAAGTTCTAGCTTTACTACTTTTGTCAGATATACCACACATTGTAATGACTCCCTGCTTCTCTTTATGTCATAGTGCAAGTCTGGTATGTCATTTCATCCTTTCACTACCTAAAAGGTTTCAACTAATTCTTTCAGATTCTGTTTAAATGTCTAACTTTTATAGATTCTTCCAGGCTCCACTGTGTTACCATAGATTATTTGTACTTCTTTTTTTTTTTTTTTTAATAAATTTTTTGTTTATTGCAGTAACATTGGTTTATAACATTGTAAAAATTTCAGGTGTACATCATTGTACTTCATGGAGATTCCTCAAAAAATCAAGGATAGAACTACCATATGATCCAGCTATTCCACTGTTGGGTATTTATCCAAAGAACTTGAAAACACCAATTTGCAAAGGTACATGCACCCCTGTGTTCTTTTTTTTTTTTTTGTGAGGGAGATCAGCCCCGAGCTAACATCCGTGCTAATCCTCCTCTTTTTGCTGAGGAAGACCGGCTCTGAGCTAACATCTATTGCCAATCCTCCTCCTTTTTTTCCCCCAAAGCCCCAGTAGATAGTTGTATGTCATAGTTGCACATCCTTCTAGTTGCTGTATGTGGGACGCGGCCTCAGCATGGCCAGAGAAGCAGTGTGTTGGTGCGTGCCCAGGATCCGAACCCGGGCTGCCAGTAGCAGAGCATGCACACTTAACCGCTAAGCCACCGGGCCGGCCCTATTTGTACTTCTTTAAAAATAATTTTCATACTATATTATTGTTTACAAGTCTGTTTTCCCAGCCAGAAAGTATGGGAAGAAGTGTGTTCTATGCTTGATCAGCTCAGACCAGTGCCTTATTCATTTGTGTATTCTCCAAGTCAAGTATGGCATGCACAGCACACATAACACCTTAATATAAATATGTGTTGAACATTAGGATCAATCCTATGAATTAATTCTTATGCATTTAACATAGTTATAATTAATAATTCATAGACTGTTGTATACACAGATCTTTCCAGAATAGCACTGTCCAAAACAGTAGCCACTAGCCTTATGTGGCTACTGAGCACTCGAAATAAACCTAACCTAAATTGAGATACACTGCAAGTGTGAAATATACACCTGATTTCAGGATATGAAACATTTCATTAATAAATTTTTATATTGATTACATGTTGAAGTAATACTTTGGCTATACTGGGTTAAATAAAATATATTATTAAAATTAATTTCACCTATTTCTTTTTTAATGTGGCTACCAGAAAATTTTAAATTACATATGTAGCTCACGTTATATTTCTACTGGACAGTGCTGTTCTAGAAGTTTCTGGGTTAGTCATGGGGAACAAAGAGGTCAAAAGACTGAGGACTAGTTATATGGCCTCCTTAGAGTAAGGACAATAAATAAAAATTCTTGCATTGCTCTAAAACTTTGCTATTTAGTGGGACCAGACCATTCAAATGGATGCCATAAAAAAGAGACATGAGGGAATGCAGGCATCTAAGAGTAAGAATATATTATTTTGGTGAACTGATTCTGTCTTTTAAGATGTCTCCATGGGACTCTACTCTTTAATCCTGCTCTAAAACTGTACATGCCTGCACAGCTGTGGTCAGAAAGCTAGAATGCTCTTGCTTGCTTTCTCTATGGACAACTTACTTGCTTGCCTCTTTATTTCACTTAGATAATTTGGATTTTTCGGCCTGAAATAAAAACTCCGGGGGCCGGTCCCAGGGCTTAGCGGTTAAGTGCACGTGCTCCGCTACTGGCCGCCTGGGTTCAGATCCCCGGCGCACACCACCACACTGCTTCTCCGGCCACGCTGAGGCCGCGTCCCACATACAGCAACTAGAAGGATGTGCAACTATGACATACAACTATCTACTGGGGCTTTGGGAAAAACAAAGGAGGAGGATTGGCAATAGATGTTAGCTCAAAGCCGGTCTTCCTCAGCAAAAAGAGGAGGATTAGCACAGATGTTAGCTTAGGGCTGATCTTCCTCACAAAAAAAAAAAAAAAAAAAACCCTCCAGATATCACAAATCCCTTTTTTTTTCAGTCTCTTGTCTCAATACCATCCTCTAGTAATGTGCTCTTTTCTCAAATTTGAAGTGTCTCTGGATAAAGAGAAATAAGCAGTTAGTCAATTTTTTCATTACTGACCTGCATTTCATATTTCAGAGTCATGTGGAAGCACCAGGATCCCATTCCTACCACTGAAATTAAAAGAAACAAATAAAAAAAACAATTAGCTTGAAATTCTTTGGGGGTGGCCAGAGTGACTTGAGAAGACAATAAGACATTTCAAAGCACTGAGTTTTAAGAAGAACAAAGCTTACGAAATTGTGTGCAGGATATAGCAGACTCTGCATAAGCTCTATAATGGATGAAATTTTGGTATAGAAAAAAACAAGTACAGTGTGAGTTCTCTTAAATTCCCTCCACTACGTGATTTACTAGATTAGTCAATATTCTCCATTCTTTCTATAAAATCTATTACCTGATGCTCAGGATAAGCTTTAACGCCCATAGCTGGTTAGCTGCACCTCAGTACTTCCTTGCACTTCTGATCCAAATAGTTGAATTGTATGCTTACTAAGAGCCAGTCAGTTGTTTGTTCCCAAATCTGTTAACGCCACTGTATTTAGTTATCAGAAATATGACTGCAAAAAGAGAGCTTTGTTTCTATTTAAAATGCTTAAAACATACTCAATAAAAGAGAGCTGCTAATAAAAACTTCTGTTGAATTAGGTGTGGTGAAGATATCTGTTACAGGTTGTGAAAAATAGTAAAAATCTAAAGATTCTGTATTCGTGTCTAAAAGTTCTTCCCAAGTGCCTCTATTTTAAATAAACTGTTTTTTCACTTTAGGGTTTTTAAAATTTTTTGTTTGTTTTTTAATGCAAGAAAGGCTACGTAGAACTACAATTAGGGTCCCATATTCAAAGGCCATGCCCTACATCAAATAATTGTCAAAGATTATATAACTATATGTTTTAATTAAAACTTTAAGGTCAGTTTATATATATTTTTCAACAATTATATGCTTTGACTTTTTAAAAATTAACTGACCAGATATCAGCCCCTATCACATCTGGTAACAGGGCTTCTCCTGTGATTCATTCAGTTCAGTTCAACAAGCATTTACCTAGCACCTCCTATTTGCCAAATTCAGCTCCAGATGCTGAGGTACGAAGATAAGAGCCAGTCATTGGCCTTAATGAAGCATACAGTCTAATGGAGGAGACAGGCAGATAAATGGCAGAAGCTGCCAGTATATGGACATATGATAAAGACATACACACCGAGTGCCATGGGAACACACAAGGGGGGGCACTTATGTCAGAGAAAGCAAGAATGATGCTGCAGGAGTCAGCCCAACAAACATGGTGAACGGGGGTGTCACCAAATAATTTGTACAAAGCCACTTGAGAAAAATGTCAAACTCTGTTACTTTTGCTTTTCAAAAAAAATTACTATGTACATTATAACATTATTTTTTAACTGCTCAAAATAAGACGAGAGAAGTAAAGAGTTACTGCACTCATTTTACTAAAGAGAGGAAGCAGGATGGCTGGTGTCTTTTTTTCCAAAGGAGATATTAGAAGGTGCAAAGGTGGATAAATTAATAGAAGGGGGAAAAAAAAATCAAACCCAGTTAAAGTCACACAATATATCATGAAGCAAAAAAATAAAAATGAAGTGGGATGACTATTCATCCTGAAAGGCAGACTGGCCACTTAATCATGCCTCACTCAAGGACTGCTTTTATTCAAACCTTTTCAAATGTTCTCTTGCTACTATCTATTATGTAGCTTTAAAAGTTTCTGATTTTCCAGAGATCTCTACAATTTATTTCCTTTCAACAATCCATTTAGAATGCAAAGAAATGTAACAGAACAGCATCACCTTTCTCCACACAATATTTTATATTTTGCCACTTTAAAGCAAACCACCAATTTTTGCTAAAGTTTATCAGTTCTATTGAGATATAATTCACATACCATAAAATTAATTTATTTAAAATGCACAATTCAATTGTTTTTAGTATGTTTACAGAATTGTGCAACCAGTAACATTATCTAAATTTTAGAACATTTTCATCACCCCAAAGAGAAACCCCACACCTATTAGCAGTCACTCCCTATTTCTCCTCAAATCTCCTCCCTCCTCAGCCCTAGACAACTATCAATCTATCTTCTGTCTCTACAGATTTGCCTCTTCTGGACTTTTCATATAAATGGAATCAAACAATATGTAGTCTTTTCTTCCTGGTTTCTTTCACTTAGCATAATATTTTCAAGGTTCATTCATGTTATAGCATGTATCAATAATTCATTCCTTTTATGGATGAATAATATTCCGTTGTATGGACATACCATATTTTATTTATCCATTCACCAGGTGATGGACATTGTTATGGATTGCATGTTTGTGTCCCCGTTAACTCATATGTTGAAGCCCTAACCCCCAATGCGATGGTATTTGAGAGACGGGGCCTTTGTGAGGTAATTAGGTTTAGATGAGGTCATGAGAGTGGGGTCCCCATGATGGGATTAGTATCCTTATAAGAAGAAGAAGAGACAGAACCTCACTCTCTCCACCTACATGCAACAAGGATAGGCTATGTGAGCACACAGGGAGAAGGTGGCAGTCTGCAAGCCAAGAAAGGGGCTCTCAACAGGAACCAAATAAGCCAGCACCTTAATCTTGGACTTCCCAGCCTCCAGAATTGTAAAAAATAAATGTCTGTTGTTCAAGCCATCCAGTCTATGGTATTTTATTATGGTAGCTGGAGCTAATACAGACATTTAGGTTTTTTCCCATATTTTAGCTATTATGAATAATGCTGCTGTGAACACTCATGTACAAGCTTTTGTGCAGACATGCATTTTTTCTTTTTAAACGGTGGAGCTTTGATTTTATTTTTATTTATTTATTTATTTATTTATTTATGTGAGGAAGATCAGCCCTGAGCTAACATCCATGCTAATCCTCCTCTTTTTGCTGAGGAAGACCGGCTCTGAGCTAACATCTATTGCCAATCCTCCTCCTCCCCCCCCCCCAACAAAGCCCCAGTAGATAGTTGTACGTCATAGTTGCACATCCTTCTAGTTGCTGTATGTGGGACACGGCCTCAGCATGACTGGAGAAGCAGTGCCTCGGTGTGCGCCCGGGATCCGAACCCAGGCCACCAGTAGCAGAGCGCGAGCACTTAACCGCTAAGCCACGGGGCCGGCCCTCTTTTTTTTTTTTAATATCTTTATTTTATTCATATATTTTTATGTCCCCGAGATCGTTCTGTATGGACATTTTCTTTTAATTTTATTTTTGGTTTATTGTGGTAACATTGGTTTATAACATTATATAAATTTCAGGTGTACATCATTATACTTCTATTTCTGCATGGATTACATCATGTTCTCATGTTCACCACCCAAATACTAATTTCAATCCATCACCACACACATGTGCCTAATTATCCCTTTCACCCTCCTCCTTCCCCCCCTTCCCCTCTCGTAACCACCAATCCAATCTCTGTCTCTATGTGTTTGTTTGTTGTTATCATCTGCTACTTAATGAGTGAGATCATACGGTATTTGACTTTCTCCCTCTGACTTATTTCACTTTGCATAATACCTTCAATGTCCACCCATGTTGTCACAAATGGCTGGATTTCATCATTTCTTATGGCTGAGTAGTATTCCATTGTGTATCAATACCACATCTTCTTTATCGATTCTTCCCTTGATGGGCACTTAGGTTGCTTCCATGTCTTGGCTATTGTGAATAACGCTGCAATGAACACAGGGGTGCATGTATCTTTTCGCATTGGTGTTTTCACGTTCTTTGGATAAATACCCAGCAGTGGAATAGCTGGATTGTATGGTAGTTCTATTCTTAATTTTTTGAGGAATCTCCATACTGTTTTCCATAGTGGCTGCACCAGTTTGCACTCCCACCAGCAGCGTACGAGAGTCCTTCTCTCCACATCCTCTCCAACACCTGATGTTTCCTGTCTTGTTGATTATAGCCATTCTGACGAGTGTGAGGTGATATCTCATTGCAGTTTTGATTTGCATTTCCCTGATAATTAATGATGCTAAACATCTTTTCATGTGCCTGTTGGCCATCTGTATATCTTCTTTGGAAAAAAGACATATGTTTTCATTTCTCTTGGGTATATACCTAGGAGAGTAATTTCCAAGTCATATGGAAACATATAGAAGAGTTTCTATATGAAGAACTGGCAAAGAGTTTTTCAAAGTGGCTGCATCATTTTACACGCCCATCAGTAATATACGAATTTCTCCACATCCTCCCAATACTTGCTATTTGTTGTCTTTCTGATTATAGCCATCGTAATGGATTGAAGTGGTATTTCATTGTGGTTTTGACTGGCATTTCCCTAATGACTACCTCATTCCCTGTTCTTTTCTAGTAGAATGTTCCACATTTTAGATTTGTGTGATTGTGTTTTTTTAATGGACTTCATTATTTAGAGCAGTTTTAGGTTCTCAGCAAAACTGAGCAGAAAGTATAAAGATTTTCCACATAATCCCTCTCCTCCACATGCCCTCCCCACCACGATCAACATCCCGTAACACAATGGTACATTACAACTGATGAACCTACACTGACACATGATTAGCACCCAAATTCCACAGTTTACATTATGGTTCACTCTCGGGTACGGACAAATTTATAATGACATGTATCCACCACTGTAATATCATACAGGGTGGTTTCATTGCCCTAAAAATCCTCTGTGCTCTGCCATTTCATCTCTCCCTCTCCCCTGACCCCTGGCAAGCACTGATCTTTTTACCGTCTCCATAGTTTTGCCTTTTGCAGAATGTCATATATAGTTAGAATCATACAGTATGTAGCCTTTTCAGACTGGTTTCTTTCACTTAGTAATATGCACTTAAGGTTCCTCCATGTCTTTTTCATGGCTTGATAGCTCATTTCTTTTTTTTTTTTTTTTTTTGTGAGAAAGATCAGCCCTGAGCTAACATCCATGCTAATCCTCCTCTTTTTGCTGAGGAAGACCGGCTCTGAGCTAACATCTATTGCCAATCCTCCTCCTTTTTTTTTCCCCCCAAAGCCCCAGTAAATAGTTGTATGTCATAGTTGCACATCCTTCTAGTTGCTGTATGTGGGACGCGGCCTCAGCATGGCCGACAAGCGGTGCGTCAGTGCGCGCCCGGGATGCGAACCCCAGGCCGCCAGTAGCGGAGCGCGTGCACTTAACCTCTAAGCCACGGGGCCGGCCCGCTCATTTCTTTTTAGCAACGAATAATATTCCATTATCTGGAGGTATCACAGTTTATTTATCCATTCACCTACTGAAGGATATCTTAGTTGCCTCTAAGTTTAGGCATTATGAACAAAGCTGCTATAGACATCTGTGTGCAGGTTTTTGTGTGGACATGTTTTCAACTCTTTTGGGTAAATACCAAGGAGTGTGATTGCTGGATCATACGGTGAGATTATGATTAGTTTTGTAAGAAACCACCAAATTGTCTTCCAAAGTGGCTGGACCACTTCGCATTCTCATCAGCAATGAATGAGAGTTCCTGTTGCTCTACAACCCCATTCCCTTTGCAACAAATATTTACTGGGCACTTAACAATGTTCCAAGCATTTCTACTAGGATAAAGAAGTAAACAAGAGAGATACAGTTCCTGTCCTCAGAACTTAAAGCAAGCCATTAAAAATATGAAAGGAGCTGCTTCAGAGCTATGGGAGTCTATGCCTCGTCTAGGGAGTCAGAAGAGGGCTACCGGAGAAGTAACACTTAAGCTAAGACTTGAAGAATAAATTGAAGTTAACTAGGTGAGAGGGTTTTTTAAAAAATTAGATTATTCTATATAGAAGGATCATCCAGAGTAAAGGCAAGGTAGTGTATTCAAAGAACAGAAAGAGCTTGGCTTAGACCATGAACCAATGTTTGGGTAGGGGTCCAGTGAGAAGATTGGCATGATTTGTAGGTGGCAAATTGAGAAGAGCTTTTAAAGTCAGGTTAAAATCTGATTCAGATTTGGATTTTATCCTAAAGACAAAGTTGCATATGTATATGTAGTATGTTGAAAAATGACAAACACATACACAAATACACATACACACACAATACACACATACACATACATATATGGATTAACATGATTGGTTTTGCATTTTAAAAAATATCACTCTGGTTACAAGGCAGGAAAATATCTAAAGGAGTAGTCTCCCAACTTTGATAGCAAAATTTTTTTAGCAATCCCATACATGTATATTTATTTATAAGTTGTATACATACTGCTGTAGTAAGATACTACATATATTTTAAAACACATAAAATAGAAATTTAGAAAAATGAAGTAAAGAAGTAACATATATACAAACAGAAGTTACAAAGTTTTGTTTTTGCACTCCAACAGATCGTTTGTCTCACCAGCTGGGTGTGAGCATCCTACTCGGTGACTGCTAGTTTAAATGATAAAGACTAAACTCCTTGCAAGGCGTACACGGAGCTTCATAACCTGGCTCCACTCATCTCTTACTGCAACTTGCAGTTCAGTCACACTGGCTGCTTACCTGACTGGTCTGTTTTCTCACCATCAACCTCTAGTCTGCTCTGCCTTTGCTCATCCTCTGCTGACCCTGTCCTTTCAGCTTGGAATACCTATCCCCTCCACCGTCCAATCCTACCTGCCCCTAATCTATGTCTCTGCTTACTGAAATCTTACGCAACTTCTAGATCCAATTTTCTTGTTCTTTATTCCTTTCAGCTTTTTTCTTTTGAAAAAATTTCAAACTTCAGAAATGTTGAAAGAATAGTATCGTGAACTCCTATATATGTTCTACTCAGATTTACCAATTTTAACAATTTGCTATATATATATATAATTACTATTTCTCTAAACCATTTATGAGTACATTGGAACATCATGTCCCTTCACCCCTTAATACTCCAGTATGTATCCCAGATCCATTTTAAATGTCACCTCCTAAATCAAATCTTCCTCTGCTTCCTCCCCAATAAGTCAACCATACAAGGCAGCTAAGAAGTAGTATTTGGCAAGGCCAGTAGTTATCAGCTTTTGGAGAACACTATTTTCCCTAGAGAGCTTTATAAATGCTAGGCCCTTGGTCGAGAAAGTCCTGATTCAGTGGGTGCCCTGGTACCTGTATTTTAAAGGCCTGCCAATGATTTTGTTGAACATCAAAAGCCGAAGATCACTGTTAAATTCTAAGATTCATAAATGCATGGTCCAGGTCTCTACAGTTCACTAAAGAATCTCCAGAACCGAGCACAGTGCCAGGCATATAGAGAACACTTATTAAGTATTTGCTGATTGGCTGATTTTTTTCCTTCTCCCTTGATGATCCAGCATTTCACATTACAGTAAGAGTATGTGTATACGTAGTAGAAGGTGGTGAAGAATGTCCCTGAATTGAGAAAATATAATAGGGGAAATGAGTTCTGAAGAGGAAAAAATGTTATTTGGGTGGAATGTGGACAATAAGAACAGAAAAGTTTACTTGACAAGGTAACATCTGAGGTGGAACTTAGAGAGATTCACAGGCAGAGACAGTGAAGGAGAACGTACAAATGGAGAACATACATACAGTTTGAGTAAAAGTATAGAGATGTGGAAAATTTTTAGGGATAAGCACTTCATTCAGTAGGACTGGAGTGAGTGTAAGAGAGGAATAGAAAATAAGGCAGAGAAGTGAGGTGGGAGCACATACAGTGCTTTTTAAAGTTTGCATCTACGATACTAGCACCAGATGTGGTACGTTATATACTCTATCTCCTAATCTTTCAAAAGACCTACAAGGTATTCCTACATTATTATTATTCCTACTTTATTATTCCTATTTTGTATAGGAAGAAAGTGGTGTTCAGAAAGGTTATGAAATTGGCCAAGGTCAAATAGCTAGTTAAGTGGCAGAGCTGAGTTTTCTGTCTGGCCCTAAAGCCTCTCCTTGTGTCACACCTACTTTTGGAGGCAATGAAGAGAAATTTCAGAATTTTGATAAGGTTGTAAGCACGTGTCCAAAAGAACAGAACTTTTACTTAGGAAAAGAGTACATGGTGTCCCATGCCACGTGTGAGGTTACTAAGGAGGAGTCCAGGTGAGGAAAAAACAGATTCTCAATTAGAATGATGACACTAAAAACGGAAAGAAAGAGGCCAAATCTAGAAATCACAAAGGTAGAACCTGAAGATATGGCAAATGAAGGGACATGGGAGTCCAGAGAAGAGTAGAAAGAGAACTAGTCAAGGATGAAACTGTGGTTTTGTGCCCAGGCCCTAGGAAACCTGGGGCACAGGAAACAAGGGCAAGAGGTGGTTTAATGTGAGCCAGATGGGGGAGACTCAGCCACATCTCCACATTTCACAAGTAATCAAAGGAGAGTTCAGGAATTATTTTGATTACTTCCTTTCTAATTAACTCAAGTGTTCTCCAGACATATTAAAATATTGGAAAGAAAACAAGACCAAGAGGATAAACACTGATATTCTGGGTCTCTTAAAATGGTTTATCATGCTGACTATACCCAGATCCAAGGGAAAACTATGATGCGCTTGTATGTTTTAATGGGGGAGAGGGGAGTAAAAACCCTTCTAGCTGTAAAAATCAACAAGTCACAAAAGCAAAAGAACAATTTTTTAAAACCCCACCAAAGTTAGTAATATCTGCATGATTTAATTCAGTAAAGACTTTTATTTATGAATCTTGTAATGAAAAATAAATTACAACTTAAGGGTGCACATGTAATTGTTTTGACAAGGTACAGGTATTTAGAAAGTATTCTCCAGAAACTACTCCTTCAGTGTATAACTTGAACAAGTCAAGTCTGACCCAAAACTTAGGAAATGGTCATTTTGTGGTAAGAATATGAATCAAGACAAAATTAGAGGCACCAAATAAAATCATTTCAAAAGCCAGATGTGGAAATATAAGGCACATATTTAAGAATCAAACATATTTTCATTAGATAAGAAGAAATGAGGGCAAGGTATGATTTTAGGTTTTGTTATTAAATTTTGGAAAAGATAGGAAAAAATATTCTGTAGATATTCAGTATTATCTTTTCTCAACAGAACATATTTTCTGAGGTTATAACAAGGCTATCAAAAGAAAAATCTCCAAACCAGCTTTGGAACCTGTTTTTTCCCTTTTTAAATTTGAATCACAAAGGTGATAAAACAAATTTAGTTTAAGCATATTCTCTCAACCACAATGCTCTCCAAAACCTGACCAGAAAAATCAACTGATGTTCCCTTAAGATTAAAGTACCTGATTAGTTCATTTAGACTTTAGATAAGAGAGTTAGCGATACTGGTACGTCAGGAAGAGTATAAGATGGAATAGGGGGTCAAGTCCCAGTTCTACTCAATGGGCAATGCTAAATCCACTTCACATGTCTGAGCCTCAGTTTCTCACCTGTAAAATGTAAAATAACATTTTTGATCTCTTTCAATACTATGAGACTATATTTATGACTATTATGTGCTCTTTATGAAACCTGCTATCAGATTTTTACAGATTAAATTCCAAAGTCCATGTTAGGCTAAATAAATTTATATTTAGTCGAAATAAATGTATATTTAGTCTAAATATTTAGCCTAAAATAACTCTGTGGTTCTGTGTGAACACTGCTACTCTCATTTTTATCCGTTAGTATTCTGCATTGCCACCACCTCAGGATCAATGCTCTCCCTCCCTCCTTCCCTGAAGCAACATGCCTCCTCCGAGCAAAGGACAATCTGGCTCTCGTGCTCTAGGATGTCATCCGTTCTCCAAGATCTTCACTTTATCACCTTTCTCTCCTGTATCATCAATCTCTACCTCTCTAATGGATTGTTCACCTATTCTCTAGTATCTCCAAAACCCACTCTCCTGCCCCATTTACCTGTGCCTCTTCACTTTCCTAAGTTGCCAAAAGAACTGCCTCCACTTCCTCATCTCTCTTCCCCATCCATTCCTCAAATCTCTTCACACCACTGAAACAGCCCTTTTCAGTCGTCATCTTACTCAATCTCCTAGTAGCATTTAATAATTGAAACACTCTCCTCTCCAGTTTTCTATAACCCTATTCTCCTGGTTTTCCTATCTCGTTGTCGCCTCTTCATAGGTTCCTTTGTTGGCTCCTTCTATCCCTAACATCTAAATCAGGGGCTGTAAATTCAAATGCCCAGACAGGCATCTGAGTAAAGCAGGCTAAGTGAAAGAACAATAAGCAGCAGTGTAGAGATTGTGGTCAACTGGACAGATCACACTAAAGAGAATAGCTTGGGCTCATTGTTACTGCACAGAAATACAAGCCCAGTGATGCTGCATCTTCTAATTATCAAGAGAAGGCAAAGATATGGATTTTTATGGGAAGTCGCTCAAGTTTCAAATGTGGGCAACTAACCTAAAACATGGTTAAATTTTAAATATGGGCCAAGTAAAACATGTCTGCATGCCAGATTCTGCCTTTGGGTGACGAACTTGTGATATTTATGTTCATCTTTGGGCCCTCTCCTCTTTCTACATTCTTTCCCTTGGTGATCTCATCAGTTCCCATGGCCTTAAATACCAGCTTTATGACAATGATGCCTTAACCTCACCTCTGAACTCCAATCTCACTTTTTAAACACCTACTTGACTTATCACTTAATGTCTCACGGGCATTTCAAACTCAACATAATCAAAACAGAAGGCCAGACCTTCTCTCTACAAAGTTGCTCAAACTAGAAACCTGAAAGTCAACTTTGAAAATCCTCCCATTCCCTCAACCCCCAAATTTAAGGCATTAATGAGTCCTACAGGCACTACCTCCAAAACGTATCCTGAGTCATCCACTTCTCTCCAGTCTCCACTGCTGCTATCCTTGTCTAAGCCACTATCATCTCGCACTGGGAACACTGCAACAGCCTCTTTAACTGGCTTCCTGGCTTGCACTCTTAGGGTCCAAAAATCCGTTCTCCACAGAGCCACCAGGGTGATCTTTTAAAAACACAAATAGGATCATGTCACTCGCCTGCTAAAACCCTCTATTGGCTTTTAGAATAAAATTCAGACTTTTTACTCTGGTCTACAGTAAGGCCTTGCATGATCTGGCCCCCGTCCAAATCTCTCCAACCTCATATTCTGCCACTTTCCCATTCTGTATTCCTATACAGAATATAAGAGAAAAGTCAGAAAGTAAACAGATAATTACAATATGGTGTATTAAGTGCTGTGAGAAAGACATACATTGTATTCAGTGGGAGCACAGAATAGAGTCATCTAATTCTATGAGGGGGCTGAGGAAGGTTTAAAGGAAGGCTTTCTAGAAGAAATGACACTTAAACTGAATCCTGAGCAACGGACATGCTGAGTTTACCAGACAAAAGAGGTTAAAGGCAGAGATGTAAAAACATATATGGTACTAAAAAGAGCAAATAGTTTGATACAGCTGAAGTGTAAGGTCCATGTGGAAGAGTTGTGGAAGATGAGGCTAGTAAGGCAGAGAGCCCAGATTAGGACCAACCTGCCAAGGAATACAGATTTTCAAATAGGTTTACTCATTTAAAGAGAAAATGGTTGGGCCGGCCGTGGCTTAGCGGTTAAGTGTGCGCACTCCACTGCTGGCGGCCCGGGTTCGGATCCCAGGTGCGCACTGATGCACCGCTTCTCCGGCCTCGGCCGCGTCCCACATACAGCAATTAGAAGGATGTGCAGCTATGACATACAACTATCTACTGGGGCTTTAGGGGGAAAAAATAAATAAATAAAACTCTTTAAAAGAGAAAATGGTTGAATTGAAAGAGGCATGCCTGGCTGGAGAACATTGGTGAAATTTAGCATAGTAAACCAGTTTTCACCATTGACATGTTACAATTTATCAACAGGTGTATATTTTCTGAAATATTATCCAAATTGTCACAAACAAGACATCCAAGAATGGGGAAGTTGAGTTATTTAAGCCAAAGGAACAAACGTGAAATGTGTGAAGGCAAAACAACATTCATTGATCCTTAAATTATACAAATTAGAAATTCTAGAGATACTTAAAAAAAAAAGCAATCTAAGCATTTTCCTTTTCTTCCTCTTGCATGCAAATTGACTGATTCAGTCACACAGAAAATAAAACATTTAATTAATATAAGGGTGGCTCTTAGCTAACATTTCATCACGATGTTCCCCTTAAAAAGTCTGAGGCATCAAAGTTAAAATAAAATTCACATTTGTAGGAATTATCCAGTGCATTCCAAAAAACAAATAACAGGGACAAGTTTCCCTACATGGCCATGGCTGAGGTGAAAATAGGCAGTTGAAATAGTAATGCAACTGGAATAAAGAGGTCAATGTACCATCTGCATCTTCTAATTAGATGTTCATCTTCATAGTACTTTACTACAGTTTTAACAGTCTCTCAAGCATATAATAGAATTTCACGGAGATGGAACATCTTGATTCAAATATTTTGGCATGCTACCAGTCAAAGTTTTTCAAGGTTACAATGGAATACATATATGCCCTGATACACATTTATTTTGATCCATTTGACGGACCACACTGTGGAAAGAATGTACAAGGGTTCTGAAATCGGATCTAAATTAGAATCCCAGGTCTATCACTTATTAGTTATCAACTTTGGCAAGTTGCTTAAATCTCTTTGAGACTCAACTGCCTCAGCTGTAAAATAAGGATACCAATGTTTATCATGAAAGGTTGCTGTGAGGATTACCTAGCATGTACCTGGCATACAACAGGTGTCAACAAATTTTATTTTCTAGTCCCTAACTCAATCCATGAAAAAACTCATGTACATAGAAAATAGAGCCATTAGATTTGGGAAGTAGGTTAGCTTATTTGCCATGACAGAAAATTAAAGGCCCAGGTGATAATATGAGTTCCTTTTAAATTACATCATGATTTACCACAATGCCTAAGAAGGGACTTAGAATAAAGGAAAAAGGAGAAGGGCATATTACTATAAAGTATCAAAGGCATTAATGGTGTAATGTGTGATTATTTTAAAATCTATGAACTCAGGTAGGGTTTTTAGTGTTATTGGTGGTGTCAAAACAATGCCAGCTACAATTATATGGCATGCATGCTAGTACTTTCCAGATGAAGTTAGCACTCATGTTAGAAACAAAATGCACTATCATACTGGAGAGGCAGTAGAGTGCAGTGATTAAAAGCATGAACTTTGGAGAGTTGTCCTAAGAAGTTCAGACTTTATCCCTAAGCTGATGAGAAGCCATTTAGGGTATTTAAAAAGAGCTTTTCTAACTTTTCCCTACCCTAACAATTCCCTAAAGGGAATTGATCACTCACTCCCTTTTTTAATCTACCACGTATGTAGTATACAACCTTACCATAGTAACACACACACACAGAGGCCAGAATATCCTATTTAACCTTATCAACGTATTTTGGATTACCTTCTCACTTCCCAATGCCAATAAGGATGTTGCAACAGTAGTAGCAGACGGGCTACTACATTAGTTTAGCAACTCATGGGCTACAGTAGTAACTACATTAGTGTGGTAGGAAGAATAATGGCTCCCAAAGATGTCTATGTCCTAACTCCAGAACCTGTGACTATGTTACCTTAAAGGGCAAAAATGACTTTGCAACTGTGATTAAATTAAGGACTCTGAGACAAGGAGATTATTGTGGATTATTATAGTGTACCCAACCTAATCACCTGAGTCCTCAAAAGCTGGAACTTTTGGGAGATGTGACTACGAGAGAATAGTCAGAGAGATGTAAAGTTGCTAACTTTGAAGATGGAAGAAAGGGGCCATGAGTCAAGGAATGTGGGCAGGCATATAAACTGGAAAAGACAAGGAAATTGACTTTTAAGCCTCCAGAAAGGAACAGAGACCTGCCGACGCCTTTATTTTAGCCCAGTGAGACTTGTGTCAGAATTATAATCTACATATCTGTAAGACAATAAATTTACGTTAATTATTATTTTAAGTCACTTAATTTGTAGTACTGTATTACAGCAGCAATAGAAAACCAATACAATTACAACAGACGGCTAGCATATTAGTTACTAAACTGGTATGTTAAGTGCCTTTTAAAATTCTTGCCTAAGAACTTAGGCTCATCTGAAGACTCTATTAGAAAAGTAAAAAGGCAACCTACACAGTGGGAGAAAACATTCACAATACATATAATATTTGACAAAAGGCTCATATCTGGAAAATGTGCTATAAAAATCAGTAAGAAAAAGACAGACAACCCAATCTAAAAATGGGAAAAGATTTGTAGAGGCACATCACAAAAGATTATATTCAAAGAGCGAATAAACTTTCAACAAGTGCTCAACATCATTACTCATCGGAGAAACACAAATTAAAACCTCAGCGAGGCACCACTACACACTAAAGCAGAATGACTAAAATTGAAACGACTGACAAGTGTGGGCAACAATGTGGAATAACTGGAACTCTCAGATGTTGCTGATGGGAGTGTAAAATGGCCCAACCATTTTAGAAAATTGTTTGGCAGTTTCTAATAAATTTAAATGCAAACTACTATGACCTAGCAATTCTACTCCTAGACATACACCCAAAAGAAATGAGTGCATATGTTCATCAAGAGACATATGTAAGAATATCCATAGAGTCTTCATTCATAAAAGTCCCAAACTGAAAACAATTAATGCCCAATTAACAGGAAATGCGCAAATGCCCATTAACAGGAAAATGGGCAAATGAATTGTATTATATTCACAAAATGGAATATTACATATCAATAAAAAAGAATGAACTGATATAAACAACATAGATGAATTTCAAAAACATTACATCAAGTGAAAGAAGCCAGATGCCAGAGTACATACTATATGATTCCATTTACATAAAGTTCAAGAACATGCAAATTAATATATGGGAATAGAAGTCAGAATAGTGGTTATCTTTTTGGGGGTGTGTTGACTGGGAACTTTCGCAGGTGACTGAAATTTTCTGTATCTTGATCTGGGTGGTAGTTACGTCAGTAAAATTTCATTGAGCTGTATGTATACTTAAAATTGGTACATTTTACTGTATATGAAATATACCTCAATTTAAAAAAACAAAAAATTGGGAGGGGGGAACCCCTTGCCTGCTGTGCTCCAAATATACTTTGCTCAACAAAATACTGCCACCTAAGTGACTTACTTTGCTTTAGTACTTATTCATACTTTTTCCGGAACACCTATTCATGCCTTCAGGCAGGTTAAGTTAGTAACAGACAAATGTTCCACAGGTAGAGGAAAAGTAAGAATACAAGATAAAAATGATAATAGTGGTTGACAGATAATATGGCAATTGAAGGGAGAACCAAGATAATTCTGTTTAAGGATATCTATAGCCAATTGAGGGTAAACAGACTGGAGCTAGAGAAATAACGATAAACGTGTTAATAACAGAAATGAGACTAGCTGTTACGATTTTTAATATTTATTTTCCTATAAAATAATTGTCAATCAATTATTGTCTTATTCTGGCTCCAGCCTAAAACACTGAAACATAATCCACACTGAGGCTATAAACCACACTGAAACATAAACCACAACTGAGGCCACAGGAACCAGACTGAAGAGCCATTACAGCTGCCTGCTTTCTGCCTCAGGCTATTTCCTACCAGGCTTCCTACCTTGCTACTTTTACTTTCTACCAAGCTACTTTCCTGGCCATCTCCCTTCCTCACTTCCTGACCATTGACTACATAGGCTCCTTAGTTATCTGTGGTTCCTGCTTCTCTGGGTGAGCCTATCCCTGGGTTTTGGCTACTAGGTTGGACATGTTTATTCAAAGTACAGTCATATGAAAACCACAATTGCATGTGCACAAAGATTAGGAACTATTACTCAAATAAGGAAAATACTGTTTTTGTTGGGTGATGAGATTACGGGTATATTGCACTGTTTTCCAAATTTGTCTTCAATGTAACTATCACATTACTTTTTCAACTAACTAGAAAAAAAATCATTGATGTTTCTGGCAATGACTGGAAAACTGGGACTATAAATAAACTGGAATAAGTAAGTTAGTAGGCAAGTTATAAAATGATTTCCAAAGGTCCTTTCCACAGTACATTGATTTTATGTTTCATTACTAAATGTAATTGCTATAATCTAAAAGGTTATTAGTCTAGTATGCAGTCCACTTACTTTCCCCTTAACAAGAGGCATAATGTTCTTAAGATCATTTCAGATGACTGTGATTTAGTCTAGCAGTGACAGACTATAGGTATGATGACACTAAACTTAAGGCTGCTCCATGCAAAGAATTTCCAATGGTCCTTTTCATGGGGAAATGACTTTGTGTCTCGGTGACATTTCTACTTCAGTAAATTTCTATTTCAGTATTGGACTTAAAGATAATAAAAATCTTTAATAGACTTTTTCCTGCTCTACTTTATTTATGATTTGACTATTTTATAACTCATTTTATTTTTCTTGTTGCCAATTACCTACTCATTTAGATAACTGCACAACAAATATATCCATACAACTACAAATAGCTTTTGTTGTTTATTTATCTGCAGGTCATCTCCCCTCAATATAACATAAGCTCTCTGGGGACAAGGATTTTGTCTTTTTTGCTGGCATGTAATATGGACTCAAAAAATATTTATTAAGGAATGAATAAGTGAACACATTTCTATTTTAAAAGAATAAGATAAACCACAACGTGTGATTTTGAAAGTAAAGAGAAAAATTAAATCTCATGAAAAAAAATTAAATCTCATGGAAAATATTTATTTTGGCTTGCTTCTATTTCAGGTAATACACAGTTTTAAATTACTAGTTTATGGCATAAAGATTAAAAGCATATAGATCTGGGTTCAAGGCACGGCTCTACCACTTACTAGTTGTGTGATCTTGGTCAAGTTGCTTCTGTTCTCAAACACCATGTTTATAAAACAAAGTTAGAGTTCCTCATAGGTTGTGGAGAGTTTTAAATGACATAATATAAATTAACGTACTTTCCCCAGAGCCTGGTACATAATAAATGCTCTATGAATGATAATTACTGTTATCTCTTCAAACTCCAACAATGTTAACAGCAAACTTCATGGCCTCATAAAAATTAATGACTAAGCCAATATCACACGAAGCCTGGAAATTCTAGGAATCCTAATGTCAAACACTAAGAATTCTAACGTCAAAGGCAGGCAGAATTTAGCTTCAAATAACTTGCCTTTACTTTTCAATTTATCCTCCTATTTTTATTATGAGACAAGGAGTATTATCTGAATTCTTTATCATCTTTCTCTCTATATAAGCAGAAATAATTTTGCTGGTTTTAAAAATGTTTACCTAAAACAAATATTAGGTTCTTATTCCACTTTCAATTTAATAGCAAGTTTTACTAAGAGATCTATTAGAAAAATAATCAGAGAGATATCTTGATTCTTCTATTGATCTATTATGAGCATCTCTTCCTTTCATAAAATGTGCATATTTGGGATATAATACAGTAGAAAAATAAACTAAGAGGAAGAGAAAGATATAAGACAAGGACCTGGGTGGTTCCAAAGCAGCTATAACTGGGATAGTGAATTAAACAGAAATCAGAGTACTGGAAGAATGGGCAATTGCTCAGGGACACAGGATGGGAAAAAATATGAAAAAGTAATGTTTTTAACTCTTAACTTCCTTAATTCTTCCTCACTGTACTTGGTACCTTTTCTTCATAACACCACAACTGTTAGTACATTCTCAATTATAAAATTACTTGATTAATGTCTATCTCCTAAACTATAAGCTCCAATGAACAATGGTTTGAGAACTATACCTAGCACATAGATTCTCAGTAAATATCTGTTGAATTAATTAAAAAGTGACTAAATTCTTAGTGGATCTAGTCTCCAAGCCAGAACACAATGCCCTCATATACTACTAACAGTCTGTTCCCACTCTTTCTGCAAAATCTCCCTCAACTCAAAAAATTAAGCTAAGTGCATATCAATTAAGTAATTATTATGGATTTTTGGTCACAAAATTAAAATACTGTAAATCTTGTTATGGTATTCAGTAGATGTCCCTGATTTGTTAACCACATATCTGTTTCTAGATAAAGTTTGTTCTGTCTGTGTATGTGTCTCTCTCTCTTATACACACACATACAAACATACACACACACATTTTTTGGTGGGGAGACTTATCTCAATGAAAAATTCACACAAGTATATGAAAAAGAAATCTTAGCAAAACATGCCTGTTGTTAGAGGCATTGAAAATAAAGTATTCATTCATTCATCAAACATTCTCATGTGTTTAGTTTGCACCAGGTATTGCTGGATGCCAGAAATCCAGAAGAATAAGACTCAGCCCCACTTTCAGAAAGGTTAGTCCTGTGGAAGGGACAGACACTTAAAAACAGATTGTGACAGTTAACACGTACAGTGATATAAGTGCAATCACAAAACCAAGCATAAGGTCTAGAAATAACACAGAGAAGGAGAGAGAGATTGTTAAATCAGCAAAAATATTCCTCCTGTAATCACTAGCCATCTCTGTTCGTATATTTACTTACTCCAAATCTCTTATTTATTGTTAGATTGCTTGGTATCCTAGCATGCAGACAATAAGTGCTCAACAAAGCACTTATTGACTTTTTTAACAAGTCAATCTTTTATTTTGAAAATATTTTAAGATACTGCAGAATTTACAAAAATATTACAGTGAACTCCTATATACCCTTAACCTAGATTTACTATTAACATTTTGCCATATCTTACCTCTCTACATATATTTAAACAGTACATAAAATAAAGTAATAAACACATTATTGTTATTTTGCTGAACCATTTGAGAGTAAGTTTCAGAGACTGACTTTTTACTCCTAAATACTTTAGCATGTATCTCCTAAGCAGGGACATTCTCCTAGATAATCACAGTGCAATGATCATATTCAGGAAATTTATCATTAATGCAATATTATTGTCTAATATACAGTTCTTATTCATATTTTGCTGATTTGCTCAGTATTCCCCTTTAGATCTTCTTCTCTTCATGCCCCAGTTCAGGATCCAATCTAGGATCACATATTGCATTTAGTTGTCATGTCTTTTTTCATCCGGAACAGTTCCTCAGCCTTTCTTTGTCTTTCATGAGTTTAACATTTTTTGAAGCAAACAGGTCAGTTGTTTCATAGAACGCCCTTCAATTTGGATTTTTCTGATTGTTTTCTCATCATTTGATTCAGATTATACACTTTTGGCAGTAATACCATATAAGCGATGTTGTTTCCTTTTCAGTGCATCACACCAGGAAGAACCAGCTGTTAGTTTGTACCATTACTAATGATGTTAACTTTGATGACTTGAATAAGGTGGTATCTGCCAGATTTCTGCATTGTTACCATTTTTCAATTTGTAATTACCAAGTAATCTGTCGAGAGATACTTTCAGGCTGTGTAATTATGTTCCCCAAACACTTTCACCCAATATTTTTAGCATTCACTGATGACTCTTGTCTGAATCAATTATTACTATGATGGTTGCAAATTGGTGAAATTATTCTGTTTACATTTACTAGTTGGCAATTCTACTCTTAAAAAAAAAAAGCTTTCCCTTCTCACACCATTTGTTTATTTGTTAGTATCAGTATGAACTTGTGGATCCTTTTTCTATACCATGTGTTATAACCCAATACTGTTATTTTCATTCGGAAGCTAAAATTGTTCCAGTTTGGCTAAACTGTCTTGTGTGTCATTTTGAGACGATTTCCTCATTTTTTGAGCACTTTCTTACTTTGTGGCATGACAAGATGTTCCAGACTCATCTTGTACTTCCCCTGCCTCAGCCCAGAAATCAGCCATATCTCCAAGAAGCCTTAATTCCTTTATTTATTTATTTCCCCCAAAGCCCCAGTAGATAGTTGTATGTCGTAGTTGCACAGCCTTCTAGTTGCTGTATGTGGGACGCGGCCTCAGCATGGCCAGAGAAGCGGTGCGTCGGTGCGCGCCCGGGATCCAAACCCGGGCCGCCAGCAGCAGAGCCTGCGTGCACTTAACCGCACGGGGCCGGCCCAAAGCCTTAATTCCTTTTAGTGAGGAAAGATTTTTAGAAACCAAGGCCTGGGCACTAGGTATGTTCATTGCTACTTGAGGCTTACTGCTTCCAGGACCTTTCAGAGGTCACAGTATGTGAAATCTTTTTTTTGTTTTTTTTTTAATCATGTTGATACCTCTAATTCCAATCCAAAACCACATAGTTCTTCCTTGCCTTCTCCCATCCAATTTGTACCTCCTTTCTTCCACGTGAAAACCTTAGCCCCCAACAATATCAATACATTTCCTCATTTGCTTAATCCTAAAATGCACACAAAAATAACTTGAGAATTGCTATACTCATACCACTAGCAACAATAAACAGTAAATAAATAAATATACAATTAATAAATTAGTAAAATAAGGTTCAAGATTTCATTGAATTTCCTTTTGTTTTCAAATTGGGGATGTGTCATGAGAATACCACTCCAAAGTTAATTGGATTAATACTTTCACTTTCCTCCTGTGCCATTGTGTTCTCCATTTGATAAACAGTACAGTACATTTTTTTAACTTAAGACAATTTTTAAAGCAGTTTTAGGTTCACAGCAAAACTAAGAAGAAGATATAGATACTTCCCATATAATCCCTGCCCCCTGACATGCACAGCCTCCCTCATTATCAACATCCCCAACCACAGTGGTACATCTGTTATAATGATGACTCTACACTGACACATCACTAGCACCCAAAGTCCATAGTTTACATTACAGTTCACTCTTGGTGTTGTACCTTCTGTGAGTTTGGACAAATTAATGACATGTAGCCACCATCATAGTATCATACAGAACAGTTTCACTGTCCTAAGAATCCTCTGTGCTCTGCCAATTCATCTTTCCGTCCCCCCAACTCCTAGCAACCACTGATCTTTTTACTGTCTCCATAGTTTTGCCTTTTCCAGTATGTCATATAGTTGGAATCATACAGTAGGTAGCCTTTTCAGACTGGCTTCTTTCACTTAGTAATATGAATTTAACATTCCTCCTTGTCTTTTCATGGTTTGATAGCTCACTTCGTTTGGGCACTGAATAATATTCCATTGTTACCTGGTACCACAGGTTATCCATTCACTTACTGAAGGACATCTTGGTTGCTAGCAAGTTTTGGCATTATGAATAAAGCTGCAATAAATATCTGTGTGCAGGTTTTTGTGTGGACATAAGTGTTCAGCTCTTTTGGGTAAATACGAAGGAGCATGATTGCTGGATCGTATGGTGAGAGTATGTTTAGTTTTTTAAGAAACCACCAAACTGTCTTCCAAAGTGGCTGTGCCATTCTGCATTCCCACCAGCAATGAATGAGAGTTCCTGTTGTTCCACATCCTCGTCAGCATTTGGTGTTGTCAATGTTGTAGATTTTGGCCATTCTAATAGATGTATAGTGGGATGGCACTGTTATTTTAATTTGCATTTCCCTGATGACATATGACATGAAGCATCTTTTCATATTATTTGCCATCTGTATATCTTCTTTGGTGAGGTGTCTGTTAAGGTCTTTGGCCCATTTTTTATTCAGGTTACTTGTTTCCTTATTGTTGAGTCTTAAATTTATAACAGTCCTTTATCAGATGTGTCTCTTTTGCAATTTGTTCTTTGTATTCAATGTTAGGGTCCCTCCCCCTAATATCCCCTACTCCTGTTTTGGTGATCGAATTATATTTTTTGAATACGTGAAATCGTAACATGATTCCAAAAATAAAAATGATATGAAAAGGTATACTCAGAGAATTGTCATTCCTTCCTCTAGCCTTCCACCAACCCCCTGTAGTAACCAATTTTATTATTTTCTGATTCATCCTGTCTCTTTTTGAAAAACTAAGCAGATGTATGCATATTTTCTTATTTCCCTTCTTTCTGCAACAAAAAAGTTACATACTACACATACACACACACACACATATACACACTTTTACATTCTGCATCTTTTACTTGACAATAAATCCTAGAAATCACTCCGTATCAACCAGAAATGTTCCTCATTCTTTCTACATCTGCACAGTACTCACTGTGTAGATATACCAGTTTAGTTGACCAATTTCCTACATATGAGTTTTTACGCTGTTTACATTATTTTGTAATTAGAAATAATTTGGCAATAAGTAATCTTGTGCACATTTAATTTTGAGTTATTGGGATATATGGTCACATAAAATTCTTAGTTTTGTTAGATATTGCCAAATTCACCCACAAAAATTTTGCATTCTCACCAGCAACGTGTGAAGAGTGCCTATTTCTCCCACAACCTTGCCAAGAATGTGTTGTTGAGTGTTTCACTTTTTGCCAATCTGATAAATGAGAATAATATATCAGTGTAGTTTTCATTTGCATTTCTTTTATTATGAGTGAACTGAATATTTTTTCTTATATATGTTGGCTATTTTTTAATATCTTTTTTGGAGAATTTTCTGTCTGTCTTTGACCATTTATTTCTATCGATTTTTGGTTCCTTTTATTCTCATATTTAAAAGTCATTTTTGTATTAGGGATATTAAACCTCTACCCATAGTGTATGTCACAAATATTTTCACCATTTGGTCTTTTGCTTTGGATTTTGCTTAGAGTTTTTTTTTGCCATGCCAAAGTTTTTATTTACTTGGCCAACTTTTTCTTTTATTACATCTGGATTTTGACTCATAGTTACAAAGACTTTCCCCACACACCGGATATAGAAGAATTCACACGTTTTCTTCTAGTACTTACAAGACTTTAGTTTTTACATTTAGGTCTCTGATCAATTTAGAACTTATTCTTATGTATGATGTAAGGAATACATCTATTCTATCTTTTTCCAAACACCATTTATTAAAATGTTCATTTTTGTCCCAGTGATTAGAGACACCATCTTTATCATATACTCAACTCTAAGATAGACTTGGGTCTATTCATGCTACTTTTTTTCATACCACTGAACTGTCTACCGGAATACCCGTACTATTTCACCTATGCAGGTTTTGCAGTGTGTTTTAATATATAGGAGGACTTGTACATCCTTATAGCTCTTCTTTTTAAAAGATCTCTTAGATATCTTTGCATGTTTATATTTTTATATGAACTTGAGCATCAACTTGTCTTAATAAAAAAATCTTATTAGTATTTTTATTAGTATTATTTATTTTAATAAATTAACTTAGACATAACTGACATCTTTAAGTTGTCTATCCAAAAACAACTTTTCGTTTGTTCAGGTTTACTTTCATGTCTTTCAGAGGCGTTTTAAAGTTTTCTTTATATAGATTTTACCCATTTCTTATTAAATTTATTCCTAGATATTTTATTTTTTTTGGATGCTATTTTACATGGGGTTTTCTTTTCTATTATATCTAATGAGATACTGTTTGTATATATGAAGGCTATTGTTTTTTATGATAACTTAAAACCTGAAACCTAACTAAATAGTTTTATTGCTTGAATTAGCTTGATAATTCTCTAAGCTGGTTTTCAAAAATACTACGATATCTGTAAAGAGAGAGTTTGCCTTCTTTTCCAATTCTTAGGCCCTTAATCATTTTCTCTGGTATAAAAGCACTAACATTTCCAGTACTATGTTAAATAGTAGCAGAGATAGACATACTTGCCTTGTTCTTGACCTTCATAGAAATGCTTCTAGTGCTTCCACACTGAGTCAAATGCTGGCTTTAGGACTGAGGTATGCATATTATCATGTTAAGACAGAATCCATCAACTCCTATTTTCTTGAGTTTTTTTTTTTTAAATCAGAAATGGGTGTTGAGTTTTGAAAGGCTTTTTCAGCATCTATGGAGACAATCATATGATTTTTCTTCTTAACTCTATTAATATAGTAAATTATATTAATGGAGCTCCTAAATTTGAATGGTCTTGCACTCTGGGAACAAACTCTGGTTGTCGTGGGGTATTATTTTCCTAATATAGGGCTAGATCCTGTTTACTACTACTTTTTAAAATAAAACAACACAACTTCAAATAATTTTAAATCTCTTGTTTAATAATATAATTCCAAAAAAAGCTTTTAAAACCGAAAGGTATTTTGTTCTTTAAGTTTGGCACAAATGCATTTGACAACAAAAACTGACCTGACCGGACATGAGGCTACTTACAGTAATTATTTGGCCCAGTGAGTGTGAATATTCATATGTTAAGCAGCAATATGAATATGTTCACCTACAGAGTGCTGCCCCACGTCTTGGTGGGCTTAGTAGGTATACTGTAGTATACACCACCTACTAATTTTCTAACATCCAAAAACAATCTGAATTCAGAAATACTTCTGGTCCCAAGGATTTGGATAAGGAGTGGTTAACCTATATTTGTGATGTAATGGGAAGAAATTAAAAGACAAAAATTGATATACTCTGGTTTCTCTTCAGATCGTATAAATCTTTCGCCTTTTAAAAGAAAAAAATTGAGCCCAAGGGCTTTCTCTGAGCTTCAGAGATTGAATTTTATAAGGATGCCTTTCCACAAAGAGATACTGATACAAAAAGAGGCCTGTCTCCTGTTAAGAATTGGATCATGATGCCTCTATTCCGCTATATTTTCGTCTCCCTTAATTACCCCCAAACCTACTTCAGTTGGAAGGTTACAGGAAAAAATAATTTAGAAAATATGTTCCTCCATAAATTCATAGGAATATTAGAAGAGGGCAGATTACCATAATACGTGGAACAGTTACTCAAATCATCATATCTGTATAAACATCAAAAAATGACTTTTGGTCATTAATATGCAAAGGAAATCACTTAAGACATTCATCCTTGTTAAGAGAGAAGAGAAAATCCTCAAACTCAGGGTGACAAATAGGATTCGTCTAATCTTGAACAATTAGGAGTGGCTGCCTGGATTCTAATTAGGAGTGGCTGCCTGGATTCTAATTATCAGGTACAATGGGAAAAGTATAGTCATGTGCCACATAACATTTTAGTCAACAAGGGACCACATATATGACAGTGGTCCCATAAGATTAGTACCATAGAGCCTAGGTGTGTAGCAGGCTATACCATCTAGGTTTGTGTAAGTACACTCTATGGTGTTCGCACAATGACAGAATCATCTAACAACGCATTTCTCAGAACATATACCTGTCGTTAAGGGACGCATGACTGTAGCTGTATTCCACCAGAGAAGAATCACAGCACCTATACGTGCAATCACTGACTTAAAATTTTCTATATCTATATTCTTCTGACTATTTTCTTTCTTCTTTTGACCCCACCCCTGAGATGTAAGGACTGAATACCCCTCCTTCTCTCACAGAATATCCACATTCCTCCATTTCCTGTGTCCATTGGTTTTTATTTTTTAAACAAGTATTGAGATATACCATTAAATTCACTCATTGTAAGTGTACAGTTTTATCAGTTTTAGTAAATTTAAAGAGTTCTGCAATAATCAGCACAATCCAGTTTTGTGATAATTCCACCACCCTAAACATTTCCCTTATGCCCGTTTGCAGTCAACATCTACTCCCACCCTAAACCCCAGGTAACTTATGATTTTTGCCTTTTCTAGATATGATTTCTATATTTTTGCCTTTTCTAGAAATTTCATATAAATAGGATCATATAACCTGTGGTCTTTTGTGTCTTTTAGTTTTTTCACTTGGCAAAATGTTTTTGAGGTTTCCATGTTGTTACATGTAGAGCAGTTCATTTCTTTTTATTTGCTAATTATTTATGATATCTGCATTGATATTCATTAATGATATTTGTCCTTAATTTTCTTTTTTATGGCATTTTTATCAGGTTTACATAACAATGTTGTTTGCTTCATAAAAAGAATTTGAAAATTTTCCTTCACTATCTATGCTTTGGAAAAATTTATGTAGTATTGGGACTATCTGGTCTTGGAAGGTTTAGTAGAACTCTCGGTGAAACAATCTGGGCCTGGTGCTTTTTTGTGGAGGAGTTCCTTGATAGCTTATTCCATTTCTTACACAGACATTCATCTGTTCAAAGGTTTCTATCTTTTCCTGGGGTCAATTTTGGGAAATTGTATTTTCCTAGAAAATTATCCTATTCTAAATTTATGTATATAGAGGTTTTAAAATTTTTTTCCTTTATTTCAATGGACATTTCCCCTTTGTCATTTCTTCTTTTGTATGTTTATGCTTGCTTCCTTTTTCTTAAGTTAGCTAGTTATCTATTTTTTCTTAAAAAAATGAATTTTGATTCATTAATTAGAACTATGTTTTTCTGTTCTCTATCTTGTTAATTTCTGCTTTTATCTTTATAATTTTCTCCCTTGAACTTTCATCTGGCTTACTTTGTGGTCTTTTTTCTTACCTTCTGAGTTGAGATTTTAATTTTTCACTTTTCATTATTATCTTTTATTATTATGTAAGTGTTTAAGCCTATGGATTATCCTCTTTTGACTACTTTAAATAAATCCTCATCGATTCAGGTATGCAGAGTTTTGTTGCCATTGTATTTTGGGAATTCTATAATTTCAGTTTACCTTTTCCCTTTCAACCAAGAGTTAATCGAAGATTTTAAAATTTCAGAAAGGAAGAGCCTTTTTAGGTTTGAATTTGTTGTTAATTCCTAGCATGGATGCACTGTGATCAGAGGATGTTGTTTTAATATTTCTACTTCGTGGAACTTACTGTTTTGTTTTTATGACTGTTCTATATGCACTTGAGAAGAGGGTATGTTCTCTATCATCAGGGTGTAAAGTTCAGCATAAATCCATAAGATCTCCTTTATTGATTATGTTGTTTATATCTTCTAGATATTGTTGATTTTTTTTGTTCACTTTACCTGTCTTATCCTAAGTGTGGCATATAATCTTCTATTATTCTTATGTTTCTATCTAGTTCTCTTTGTATCTCTTGTAGTTTCTGCCACATAAAAGTGACAGCTGTATTATTTAGTGCAGAGATATTCATAACTTATGTTTTCATTGTGAATCATAGCTTTTAGCATTATAAAGTCCTTCTTTGTCACATTTAACGCCTTTTGAAGGGAATTCTACTTTATATGATACCAGAATCACTATCCTTGCTTTCTTATTATTTCTAACTTTTCTGAATCACTTTGTTTTAGGTGTGTCTTTTGTATATAGCATAAAGTTTAATCTTGTTTAGTGGGAAAATTCGAAAATCTTTTTCTTTTGATACATGTTAAGCCGATTCATATTGATTGATACAACTGATATGTTTAATCTCAACTCTGTCATATTGCTTTACTATACTTGTCACATATATTATTTTATATTTAATGTGTATTTCTCTAAGTGATATGTCTTTTTTTCCCTTTAAAAAAATTCTTTCGGTATTTAGGAAAAGGTTTTTTTGTTCTGGGGTTACTTTTGTATTTATGCCTTTAGTACCCTGAGTCCCCCCCCTTTTTTCTTACTTAACTTTTTACTATCTGCTCTGTTACTTTTATGTCATATTCTTTAACACTCAACTTATTACCAAGGCAGCAGTCAACAAACTTATTCTACTTTGCCCTTTCTTCTCCCATTTAAAGAACTGCATTCTTTCTACTTTATCAGACCATATGATGTCCATATACTATTCTTCAATCTTTACCCCACCTCTGCTTTAGTCTTAGATCAATAGTTAAATATATTAAATGCTCATCATCAGACATTTTGCCAAAGTTTTCCCAGTCTTCTCTTAGTTGGATGAACATCACTCTCTAATACAAGGCAGTCAGTAGAACTTTCCATGATGAAGGAGATGTTCTATATCTGCACTGCCCAATATGGTAGCCACAAGCCACATATGGGTATTGAAATGCGTTTCAACTGAATGCGTTCATTGAAATGAAATATAGCCGCACTTGAAATGCGGCTAGTGTGACAGAGGACCTGAATTATACATTTTACTTAATTTTAATTAATTTAAATTTAAATTACCACATGTGGCTAGCAGCTACTAAATTAGACAGTGCAGTGCTCGTGGATTCATCAGGAAGGAGTCATGTGTACAATATTCAATGAGTACGTGCATGTTTAAAACTGTTTTCTATAACCTGGATACCTAAAAAACAACTTGGTTGGAATACACAGTCCTTGGCTTGCACTAAAATGCTGCTCCACTGGTGCCTTTCTTTGTATGTTGCTGATGAGGTCTAATGCCAGCCTAATTTTCTTGCCCTTGTAAGTAATCTGCTCTTTTTCCCTAGAGCTTTGAGGATTTTTTTCATTTTTAAAATCCAGTAGTTTTACCAGGCTGTTTCAGAGCTGACCATTCCAAGTCAGTTTTATGAGGCAAAAATGGACCTTTAATTTATAATATACAGATTCAGGTCTTCTTTATTTCCAAAAAGTCTTCTTCAATTACAGTTTTAAATATAAGTTCTGTTTCATTGTTGTTTTTCTTCTTCAGGGTCTCCCATTATATGTATATTGGATCTTCTTTGCCTGTCTTCCCATTTCTTTAACTCTTTTTATTTCTTTATCTCATTTTTATTTTCTTGCTTGTTTCTCTGTCTTTCTTAGATAGTCCTTATTAAACATTCAACACGTGGTAATTCAGCCTTAATTTCTTTCCTAAGTTTAATCAATTCTAATTTTATTTCTTTTAGGGGGGAAGGGGCTATTTTTGTTATTAGTTTTTAAATTTTTGATTCATTTTTTTGTTTGAGACTATTTAATTCAGTTAGAAGTGTTGTAACCAAAGGAAAACCATATGAACCAAAAGAAAACCATCTGTAACCAAATGAAACCAAAATTGCCAATCAACAAGTTATTTTTCTTTTATGGCAAAATTGCCTTACAACCAATTAGTTGTGTAGTGAAGATGTTTGTAGCAAAACTGCTTGCGGCAAAGATGTTTATGGCAAAAATACTGGACAGAGTCTAAAACATCAAAGATAGGTCTATTGAAATTTGGTGTTTATTTCTTATTTAAAATTAATATGAAGTTCATAGTATTCTTTTTCTCCTAGTAAGGCCAAAAGTATGAGTTAAGTGTGGCTTTATTTACTTTCCTTCTTAATCTATATGGTTTTCTGGGAGGATGAGTGGACAAATTCTAACTTAGGAGGCCACCATTTTCCTAGGGCAACCTGGAAGTCCCTCAAATATTTTTTATTCTTATTGTTATTACTGATTGTGATTTGGGGGTATTTTATAAACATTCTTAAAACAATCCAGGAAATATGGCAAAAGACTAAGTTGGTGAACAAGTCTTCCTTTTGAAGATAAATCAAGTAACTTTCTTAAAACACCACGCATATGAGAAACAGATTCAGAAATTCAAGTCTCTCATATCCAATAATGAATCTAATTATGATTGAATTGTGTGATTGAATTGAGTAATATGAATGATACTATAGCTTACAGTTTTGTGGTAATTAAAAGTCCCTTCTGCCCATGCATAAATAGTATCGACCTTGAGCTAAAACAGAAGAAATTGTGTTTAGTTGAGAAAGTTATATAAAAGAAACAAACTAGAATCCAGTTTCTTTGCTATTTTTGTCTTTATAATGATAATGCAAGAACGTGACAGAGTGATTTTCCCATCTTAGGCTCTGGTAAAGTTCATTCATCCATCCATCCAACATTTATTGAGGACCACTAAATTGCCAGACAAGAGGGATACAAAGATAACGAAGACACAGTTCCCGCCTCACAGACAAGTAGAGGAAACTGACTAAGTTGCAAAAGGTTAGATACAGTATGGTATCCTTTACCAAAAATTTAAAAATATGCGAACCACACTATATACACTTTAAAGGATACATGTATATGTAGTATAAACACAAAAATATGTGAGAAAATGATAATCAAATTCAGTATGGAATTTAACTCTGGGAGGGTGAGCTGGGAGGATGAAGGAAATAAAATCAGGCAGGCATACAAAGGGAGTTTCAATTTTACCTATACTAGATTATTTCTTTAAAAAAGAAAAAGATCTGAAACAAATATTGCAAAGTGTTAAGATCTGACAATGCTGAGTGGTAAGATACATGGGTATATTGGTTATGTTATGTTTATTCTTTTCTGTCATCTTAAAATATTTTGTGATTTTTTAAAAAATTTTATTTAAAATGCAGCTCAATATACTGGCATGATTTGTGGGATTTTAATTCAGAAGTTTCAGAATATATTTAAGTTGTGTAATAAACAATACAAAATTGAGAACCAATTTTAGGAATAAATAAGAAACATAGCCCATCTGAATACTGTATATCATTTTTTAGATGAAGTGTTATACATACCTGTGAGTGCTAAATAAGCAGCAATGTACCGCTTTTCCAGGCCATCTCTAACACTCTGAATTGCACCAAAAATTGGAGGTATAATCATAATCAGGTTACTCACTGTATTCCCTGTAGGACAGAAACACAAAAAGATAATTAGATTAATCAATACCACTTTAAATAAAGATACATGCACTTGGCCCTTAACAAAAACTAAACAGGTGACTTCTCAGAAAGATGGCAGAAAGATATTTACAAGGTGCTAAAGCAAAATAATTCTCTACTCAACAAAAATTTCTTACAAGAATCCAAGTAAAATAAAGATACCCTGAGACGAATGAAACTGAGAATTTTCAACCAGAACATCCACTAAAGAAAATTCTAAGTTCTGAAGGTAAAAAGAAAAAGTATCTCAGAAAGAACTCAAAGATACAGCAAAAAAAATGAGTTAAAGAAGGCACCCTACACCAATACTACTGAAAGGGTGGTCCATGGATACAGTACGACAAGATAAGACATGGAATTGAGTTAATTTTGTCTGTTGAATAAAATAGCAAAAAACTCAGGGCATTGCATTTTGCATGTCTTTTTAAAATTTCATTTTCGTGGTCATGTTTTTAGTTTCCAGTTCCTATGTTTCCAGTATAACACAAAAGGTTAATGGATCTTAATCTGGTTTTTGTTGCTATCTTTACAAAAACAAAGCTCAAACATGAATAGCAAAGAAACGATAAAAACCCCAATAGAAGAAATAAGAAGTAAAATGGGAAAAGAAATGGCTAAACTATTTTATAAACTGATTCTAAGTAGAATAAAGTGACATAATACATTCAAAATTCCAAATGAAGTATTTTCAACATAGGAGCTGATGTCAAGATAAATATCAATTAACAGACATATAAAGAACAATCTACCATATAACAACAGCATATACATTCTTCTCAAGAGAACATGGAACATTTTCCAGGATAGAACATACGTTTTTTGTTGTTGTTAGTGCTGTTGAGTTGATTTCAACTCCTAGGGACCCCATGTATAGCAGAGAACACTGCCCCATCTTTTTGTGCCATCCTCTCACCTTCTGGTGCTATATCAGACAATGCTCCACTGGTATTCATAGGGTTTTCACGACCAATTTTTTCAGAAGTGCCCAGGTCCTAGTATGTCTAGTCTAGAAGCTCCACTGAAACCTGTCCACCATGGGTGACCCTGCTGGTATTTGAAATACCAGTGGCATAGCTTTCAGCATCATAGCAACATGCAGCAGACACAGATGGGTAGCGTGGTTCCCTGATCAGGAAATGAAGGCTGTGGCAGTGAAAGCACCAAATCTTCACCACTAGACCACCAGGGCTGGCTACTAGATCATATTTTAGCTATAAATTAAGTCTCAATAGATGTAAAAAGATAAATATCATACAAAGTATCTCCTCCAACCACATAAGAATGAAGTTAGAAATAAATAACAGACGGAAAACTGGAAAATTCACAAATTGGTGGAAACTAACAACATATTCTTAAACAACCAATGGATCAAAGAAGAAATCACAAGGGAAATTAGAAAATACTTAGAGATAAATTGAAATGAATATATGACATACCAAAATTCATGAGACATAGCAAAAGCAGTGTTAAGGGGGAAATTTATAGCTATAAATGCTTACATTAAAAAAACAACATCTTCAAGCTAAAATGAAAGGATGCTAATTAGTAACATGAAAATATACAATACACTAGTAAAAGTAAGTATATAGTCAAATTCAGAATACTCTAGTAATGTAATATGATGGTGTATTAATCCTTTAACTCTAGTATACAGGTGAAAGGTCAAAAGTACTAAAAATAACTATAGCTACAATAATTTGTTAATGAATACACAATAAAAAACTAGTAAATTGTGATACCAAAAACCTAAAAGGGAGAAGTAAAAGGGTAGAGTTTTAGTATGTGAAGTTACACTGTTATCAGCATAAAAGTGATTGCTATATCTATAAGCTGTTTTATGTAAGCCTCATGGTAACCACAAAGTAAAAACCTACAGTAGACACACAAAAGATAAAGAGGAGGGAATCAAAGCATACCACTACAGAAAATCAACAATTCACAAAAGAAGACAGCAAGAAAGGAAGAAAGGAATTACAAAACTGCCAGAAAACAATTAATAAGATGGCATTAGTAAGTCCTTACTTATCAATAATTACTCTAAATGCAAATGGATTAAATTATCCAATTAAAAGGCATATTGTGGCTTGATGGATTATAAAACAAGACTCAACTATATGCTGGCTACAAGAGATTCATTCCAGGTTTAAGGACACACACAGGCTCAAAAAGAAGGACTGGAAAAAGATATTTCACACAGGTGGAAACCAAAAGAGAGCATGAGTAGCTACACTTATGTAAGCCAAAATATACTTTAAGTCAAAAACTGTAACAAGAGACAAAGAAGATCATTATGTAATGATAAACGGTTACTTCATCAAGGGGATAAACAGTTGAAAATATATATGCACCCAACATCAGAACACCTAAATATATTAAACTATAGAATTGAAGAGAGAAATAGACAACAATACAGTAATAGTAGGGAACTTCAATGCCCCAATTTCAACAATCATCCAAACAAAAAATCAATACAGAAAAGTTGTACTCCAACTACACTTGAGACCTAACAGACATATACAGAACATTTCATCCAACAGCAGCAGAATACACATTCTCCCCAAACACACATGAAACATTCTCCAGGACAGATATGATAGGTCACAAAACAAGTCTTAGCAAATTTAAGAAGAGTGAAATCATACAAAGTATCTTTTGCAACCACAATGGTATAAAACTAGAAATCAAAAATGAAAGGAAAACTAGAAACTCACAAATATGTGGAAATTAAACAACACACTCCTGAACAACCAATGGGGTAAAGAAATCAAAAGGTAAATAAAAAACTACCTTGAAACAAATGAAAATGGAAACACAACATACCAAAACTTACAGAATGCAGTAAAGTAGTTCTAAGAGGAAAGCTTATAGCAATAAACACCTGTATTAAGAAAAAAGAAAGATCTCAAATAAACAACATAACTTTACACCTCAAAGGACTAGGAGAAAAAAAAAACTAAGCCCAAAGTTAGGAGAAGCCAAGAAATAAAGACCAGATGGGAAATGAGTGAAACAGATCAATGAACTAAGAGCTGGTTTTCTGAAAAGATAAACAAAACTGACAAACATTTAGCTAGACTAACTCAAAAAAAAAGAGAGAGGATTCAAATAAATAAAATCAGAAATGAAAGAGGACATTACAACTAATAGCACAGAAATACAAAGGATCATGAGAGACTACTATGAACAATTATATGCCAATAAATGGAAAACCTAGAAGAAATGGATAAATTCCTAAATATATACAATCCACCAAGACTGCTCAGGAAGAAATAGAAAATCTGAATAGACCAATAACAAGCAATGAGATTGAATCAGTAATCAAAAACCTACCAACACAGAAAAGCTAAAGACAAGTGCTTTCAGTGGTAATTCTACCAAATATTTAAAGAAGAATTAACACCAGATCTTCTCAAACTCTCCCAAAAAATAGAAGAGGAGGCAATACTTCCAAACTTATTTTACAAGTCCAGCATTACCTTGATACCAAAGTCAGATAAGGACACTATAAGATAAGAAAATTACAGACCAATATCCCTGGTGAAGATAGGCGCAAAAATTCTCAACAAAATATTAGCAAACTGAATTCAACAGCACATTAAAAAGATCATACACCTTGATCAAGTGGAATCTATCCCCAGGAAGCAAGGATGGTTCATCATATGCAAATCAATAAATGTGATACACCACATTAATAGGATAAAAGATAAAAGTCATATGATCATCTCAATAGATGCAGAAAAAGCATTTGGTAAACACGATATCCTTTCATGATAAAAACACTCAACAAATTGGGTATAGAAAGAACACACCTCAACACAACAAAGGCCATATATGACAAACCCACAGCCAACATCACACTCAAAAGTGAAAGGTTGAAAGCTTTTCCTCTAAGATTTGGAACTGCCCACTCTCACTACTCCTATTCAACCTAGTACTGGAAGTCCTAGCCAGAGCAGTCAGGCCAAGAAAAAGAAATAAAAGGCATCCAAATAGGAAAGGAAGAAATAAAATTGTCTTGTTTGCAGATGATATGATCTCATATATAGAAAATCGTAAAGACTCCACCAAAAAAATGCTAGAACTAATCAATGAATTCAGTAAAGTTGCAGGATACAAAATCAACATTCAGAAAACAGTTGCATTTCTATACAGTAACAACAAAATATCTGAAAAAGAAATAAAGAAAACAATCCCATTTACAATATCATCAAAAACAATAAAATATTAAAGAATAAATTTAACCAAGGAAGTTAAAGATCTGTACTATGAAAACTACAAGACTTTCATGAAAGAAAATGAAGAAGACACAAACAAATTGAAAGCTATACCATGTTCACAGATTGGAAGAATTAATACTGTTAAGATGTCCATACTACCCAAAGCCATCTATAGATTTGATGCAATCCCTATCAAAATTCCAAAAGCATTTTTCACAGCAACAGAAAAAACAATCCTAAAATTTGTGTGGAGCCACAAAAGACTCATAATAGCCAAAGAAATCCTGAGAAAGAAAAACAAAGCCAGTGGAATCACACTTCCTGATTTCAACCTATACTACAAAGCTATAGAAATCAAAACAGTACGGTACTGGTATAAAAATAGATACGTAGACCAACGGAACAGAATTGAGAGCCTAGAATAAATCTTCGCATAAATGGTCACCTAATATTTAATGAGGGAGCCAAAAACACTTAATGGAGAAAGGATATTCTCCTCAACAAATGATGTTGGAAAAACAGGATAACTACATGCAGAAGAATGAAACTGGACCTCTAAATTACACCACTCACAAAAATGAACTGGAACTCAATTAAGGACTTAAGCATAAGACCTGAAGCTGTAAAACTCCTGAAAGAAAAATAGGAAAAAACTTCCTTGATATTGGTCTTGGCAATGATATTTTTGTATGTAACATCAAAAGCACAAGCAACAAAAGCAAAAATAAATGGGGGACTACATCACATGAAAAAGCTTCTGCAAAGCAAAAGAAACAATCAACAAAATGAAAAGGCAACCTACAGAATGGGAGGAAATATTTGCAAATCATATATCTGATAATGGATTAATATCTAAAATATATAAAGAACTCATACAACTCAATAGAAAAAAATCTGATTAAAAATGGGCTGAGGATCTGAATAGACATTTTCCCAAAGAAGACATACAGATGGCCAACAGGTACATGAAAAAATGCTCAACATCACTAGTCATCAGGGAAATGCAAATCAAAGCATGATGAGTTATCACCTCACACCTGTTAGAATGGCTATCATCAAAAAGACGAGAGATAGCAAGTGTTGGTGAAGGTGTGGAGAAAAGGGAACCCTTGCCCTCTGTTGGTGGGAATGTAAATTGGTACAGCTATTACGAAAAACAGTATGGAGGTTCCTCAAAAAATTAAAAATATAACACCATATGATCCAGCAATCCCACTTCTTGGTGCATATCCAAAGAAAGTGAAAACAGGATCTCAAAAAGATATCTGCACCTCCATGTTCACTGCAGTATTATTCGCAATAGCAAAGATATGGAAATAACCCAAATGCCCATCAACAGATGAATGAATAAAAAAGATGTGGTATATATATACAATGAAATATTATTCAGCCACGAGAAAGAAGGAAATCTTGACTTTCGTGACAACTTGGATGAACCTTGATGGAATTATGCTAAGAGAAATATGACAAAGACAAATACTGTATGATATTATGTATATGTGGAATCTAAAAAAGCCCAACTTAGAGAAACAGAGAACACAGTGTTGGTTACCCGAAGCCAAGAGTGGGAGAAATGGGGAGATATTGGTCAAAGGGTACAAATTTCCAGTGATACGATTAACCAGTTCTGGAGATTTAATGTACAGCATGGTAATTATAGCTAATAATACTGTATTATATACTTAAAAGTTGCTAAGAGAGTAAATCTTAAATGTTTTCACCACAAAAAAAGAAATGGTAATTATGTGATGGGATGGAGGTGTTAGCTAATGCTATGGTGGTAATCATTTTGAAATACATAAGTGTAACAAATCAACACATTGTACACCTTAAACTTACACCATGTTATATTTCAATTATACCTCAATAAACCTGAAAAAAATCCAAAAGGATCAAACTATTCCCAAGTAACTTAACTGAATCCTAGAACAAGATTCAAGACTATTTATGGTAATACAAAAAATATCCAGCACCCAACAAGGGAAAAAGCACAATGCCTGGCATCCAATCAAAGATTATCAAGCATACAAAGAAGGAAGAAACAGACTATAATGAGAAAAATAATCAATTGAAACTCATCCAGAACTGACACAGACATTAAAATGAGCAGACAACAATTAAAGCTAGAAAACACAAACTAACCTACAGTGTCAGAAAGCAGATTAGTGGTTGCAGGGTAGGGCTGGGGTGGAGGAGATGGTGGGATGGAGAAGGAGGATTTATAATGGCACATGAGAGGACTCAGAGGTGATGGATATGTTCACTATCTTGATTGTGGTGATAGTTTCACATGTGTATATACATATGTCAAAACTTAATTTATACCCTTGAAATAGGCATATTCTATTGTATGTCGACTTTACCTGCATAAAGCTGTGTTTTAAAAAAGTTTTGCCTCTGGGGAGTAGAACTGGAGGGTAGAGAGGAAAGGGGCAAGGGCACTGCTTTCTTGTTTTGTTACAAGTCTTTTTGCACTAGCTGGATTTTTATCTATTTTTTAATGTATTACTTTCATAAAATAAAAAGTAATTAAAGAAACAAATTGTGGTAAGGGAATAAAATAGTTGATGACAGTTTCAAAGATGTGGTAAGATTTGAGCTAGACCCTGAAACAAGAGAAAGGAGCTAAACGCTACTGAGCCTATTAAGCACCAGGTATTGGACTTCACATTATGTGTGGTAACTTATTTGCTTCTCACAACAACCTCATGGTATTATTGCCCCATTAAACAAACAATAAAGTCAGGCTAAGAGATGCTATAGTTTATCCAAGTGCTCACAAAAAGCAAATGGTGGAGCCAATATTTTACTCCAGGTCTATCTATCCTTACAGCCAGTGTTCCTCCCCCTAAATGCACTAGCACAATGTTTGCACAAAGAAGGTCCTTATTAATATTTTAAAAATTATATCAAAGAGTATTCTATTAAAAATGTTTTAAGTAAATTCCAAATTGTACAAATAGCAAGGAAATTTGCCTAGGTGGAATGTGAAAATATAAGGTAGGGAGCCAGACAGATCAAAAGTTATACGTATATCCAAACAGCAGTTATCAATAGCTGTTGATAACAATTACATAAACGTGTAGAAGATGTGAATACTGTGCCATTGAGGAGGGCCCTGGGATTCAACCCAGTGAAAATCTTTCCTGATGACTACGATAAAGGAATTGAAAATGCCCAAAGGTATAGATAATATTAAATTTAGCTTAGATGTCAACACCATGGAAGTCAGAAATACACTTCAAACGACCTGGAGGCAGGGAGGAGGGTCCTATGAACTACATGAAACTCAATTAAGCACAATGCAAAGTTTTACAAATTAGAATGAGGAGCTGCAAACCATAAATACAGGCCACTGCGAGAGACAGAATAAGGACAACTCGGAGAGCAAGATCCAAAGACAGAAAGATGACAGTAGACTATTCTTGGGGGAAAATGGGAAAATCTCAACATACTACCCAAAGCAATATACAGAGGTAAAAATGGAAAAAGCTGGGTAGTGGTCATCCCACTTCCCTCTTTGAAACGCTTCCATGTGAAATGCTTCTCTTTGAAACCCTTACCTATTTGTGGCAGCCTGCTTTAACAAAACAGAGATCCTAAGTACTGAGAGAAGAGACTAAAATAAAGGAATCATTTACTTAATAAATAAGACGGCATATGAGGAATGGCGTGACTGCTGCCTTCAAATATCTGTAAGATTGTTCAACTAAAGGTGAATGAGGCTCATTGCTGTAAAATATCAAAATTAAAATCAGTGAAGTTACAGAGAAGCAGATTTCCTCTCAATAAAAGGCAAAACATTCTAAAGTTAGAGCTGTCCAAAAAAAATGTAACAAGCTGCCTTATTAGATTATGAACTTTTTTGGGGGAAGGACCACCTCTTACTCATACTTGTATGCTTCTCACTTGGCACAATACCAAGGACAGAGCAGACACTCAGGAAAGTCTGGTAGAATACATAAATCCATGCATGCATGCTTGCTGAAACCTGGGTACAGTAGTTTCTCCTTTATCCTCTGGTATTAGCCATAAAATTATGTGTTTCTTACTTTTTCGATTTAAAGACGGTTATAGCAGATGGTGGCTTGTTTATTTTATATTACCACTTTTTTTTTTAAGTATTGTGATTTTATTTTTATTTTAATTTTTTGTTTATTGCAGCAACATTGGTTTATAACATTGTATAAATTTCAGGTGTACATCATTATACTTCTATTTCTGCATAGATTACATCATGTTCACCACCCAAATACTAATTACAACCCATCACCACATACATGTGCCGAATTACCCCTTTCACCCTCCCCCTTCCCCCCTTCCCCTCTGGTAACCACCAATCCAATCTCTGTCTCTATGTGTTTGTTTGTTGTTATTATCTACTACTTAATGAGGGAGATCATACGGTATTTGACCTTCTCCCTCTGACTTATTTCACTTTGCATAATACCCTCAATGTCCACCCATGTTGTCACAAATGGCTGGATTTCATCGTTTCTTATGGCTGAGTAGTATTCCATTGTGTATATATACCACATCTTCTTTATCCATTCGTCCCTCGATGGGCACTTAGGTTGCTTCCAAGTCTTGGCTATTGTGAATAATGCTGCAATGAACACAGGAGTGCATGTATCTTTATGCATTGGTGTTTTCACGTTCTTTGGATAAATACCCAGCAGTGGAATAGCTGGATCATATGGTAGTTCTATCCTTAATTTTTTGAGGAATCTCCATACTGTTTTCGATAGTGGCTGCACCAGTTTGCACTCCCACCAGCAGTGTATGAGAGTTCTCTTCTCTCCACATCCTCTCCAACACATGTTGTTTCCTGTCTTGTTAATTATAGCCATTCTGACAGGCGTGAGGTGATATCTCATTGTAGTTTTGATTTGCATTTCCCTGATAGTTAATGATGTTGAATATCATTTCATGTGCCTGTTGGCCATCTGTATATCTTATTTGGAAAAATGTCTGTTCAGGTCTTTTGCCCATTTTTTAATTGGGTTGTTAGTTTTTTTGTTGTTGAGATGCATGAGTTCTTTATATATTTTGGAGATTAACCCCTTATCAGATGTATGGTTTGCAAATATCTTTTCCCAATTGTTAGGTTGTCTTTTCATTTTGTTGATGGTTTCCTTTGCTGTACAGAAGCTTTTTAGTTTGAGGTAGTCCCATTTGTTTATTTTTTCTATTGTTTCTCTTGCCCGGTCAGATATGGTGCTTGAAAATATGTTGCTAAGACCGATGTCGAAGAGTGTACTGCCTATGTTTTCTTCTAGAAGTTTCATAGTTTCAGGTCTTACATTCAAGTCTTTAATCCATTTTGAGTTAATTTTTGTGTATGGTGTGAGGTAAGGGTCTATTTTCATTTTTTTGCATGTGGCTGTCCAGTTTTCCCAACACCATTTGTTGAAGAGACTTTCTTTTCTCCATTGTATGTTCTTGGCTCCTTTGTCGAAGATTAGCTGTCCATAGATGTGTGGGTTTATTTCTGAGCTTTCGATTCTATTCCATTGATCTGTGTGTCTGTTTTTGTGCCAGTACCATGCTGTTTTGGTTACTATAGCTTTGTAGTATATTTTGAAATCAGGGAGTGTGATACCTCCAGCTTTGTTCTTTTCTCTCAGGATTCCTTTAGCTATTTGGGGTCTTTTGTTGTTCCATATAAATTTTAGGATTCTTTGCTCTATTTCTGTGAAAAATGTTGTTGGAACTTTGATAGGGATTGCATTGAATCTATAGATTGCTTTAGCAAGTATGGACATCTTAATTATGTAAATTCTTCCAATCCAAGAGCACAGAATATCTTTCCATTTCTTTGTGTCATCTTCAATTTCTTTCAACAATATTTTATAGTTTTCAGTGTACAGATTTTTCACCTCTTTGGTTAAGTTTATTCCTAGGTATTTTATTCTTTTTGTTGCAATTGTAAATGGGATTGTATTCTTAATTTCTCTTTCTGCTACTTTGTTGTTAGTGTATAGAAATGCAACTAATTTTTGTATGTTGATTTTGTATCCTGCAACTTTACCGTATTCATTTGTTACTTCTAAAAGTTTTTTGGTGGATTCTTTAGGGTTTTCTATATATAAAATCATGTCATCCGCAAATAGTGACAGTTTCACTTCTTCCTTTCCAATTTGGATCCCTTTTATTTCTTTTTCTTGCCTGATTGCTCTGGCTAGGGCTTCCAATACTATGTTAAATAGGAGAGGTAAGAGTGGGCATCCTTGTCTGGTTCCTATTCTTAGAGGGATAGCTTTCAGTTTTTCACCATTGAGGATGATATTAGCTGTGGGTTTGTCATATATGGCCTTTCTTATGTTGAAGTACTTTCCTTCTATACCCATTTTATTCAGAGTTTTTATCATAAATGGATGCTGTATCTTGTCAAATGCTTTCTCTGCATCTATTGAGATGATCACGTGATTTTTATTCTTCATTTTATTAATGTGGTGTATCATGTTGATTGCTTTGCAAATGTTGAACCATCCCTGCATCCTGGAATAAATCCCACCTGATCATGGTGTATAATCTTTTTAATATATTGTTGTATGCAATTTGCCAGTATTTTGTTGAGGATTTTTGCATCGATGCTCATCAGTGATATTGGCCTATAATTTTCTTTTTTTGTGTTGTCCTTGTCTGGTTTTGGTATCAGGGTAATGTCGGATTCGTAGAATGAGTTAGGGAGCTTCCCCCCTCCTCAATTTTTTGGAAGAGTTTGAGAAGGATAGGTATTAAGTCTTCTTTGAATGTTTGGTAGAATTCACCAGGGAAGCCGTCTGGTCCTGGACTTTTATTTTTGGGGAGGTTTTTGATTACTGTTTTGATCTCCTTACTGGTGACTGGTGTATTCAAATTCTCTATTTCTTCTTGATCCAGTTTTGGAAGGTTGTATGATTCTAAGAATTTATCCATTTCTTCCAGATTGTCAAATTTGTTGGCATATAGCTTTTCATAGTATTCTCTTATAATCTTTTGTACTTCTGAGGTGTCTGTTGTAATTTCTCCTCTTTCATTTCTGATTTTACTTATTTGAGCCTTCTCTCTTTTTTTCTTGGTGAGTCTAGCTAAAGGTTTGTCAATTTTGTTTATCTTTTCAAAGAACTCAGCTCTTGGTTTTATTAATTTTTTCTATTTTTTTTTTTAGTCTCTATTTCATTTATTTCTGCTCTGATTTTTATTATTTATCTTCTTCTACTGATTTGGGGCTTTGTTTGTTCTTCTTTTTCCAGTTCCTTTAGGTGCATTGTTAAATTGTTTATTTGAGATTTTTCTTGTTTGTTGAGACAGGCCTGCATTGCTATAAACTTCCCTCTTAGAACCGCTTTTGCTGTATCCCATAAATTCTGGCATGTCGTATTTTCATTTTCTGAAATGGGTGAGTTTGCGGGTGGGCCCTTTAACAGCTGGTTTTAATTTCTTTGTGAACCAGCTTTTCTGGGGGTACTCCCCAATGTTTTAGTAGCAGGCAAAGTCAGATATTATGCCACTTGTCTCAATTGTGCTGGGTCCACAAAATGCCCACAGCGGGGGCGCTCCTCGGCTCAGGGCCCCGCTCATCCAGGGAGGCTGTGTACCTTTGGGCTGCTCCCGGGCAGCCGTGAAGCTGGCGGCTTGTGAAGGCGGCGTTTTTCCTCTCCAGAAGGGAGTTTCTGCCTCTTCCACCTCGATTAGGATTGTCATTTGCTGCAGGAGTTCCTCTTGTCCAGTTTTCAGTTCTCTCTCAGGGGTAATTTTTCCACGAGTAGTTGTAAATTGGCTGTGTCCGTGGGAGGAGGTGAGTTCAGAGTCTGCCTATGCCGCCATCTTGACTTCTCTTCCCTATCACTATCTAATTTTAGAACATTCTTATCAGCCCAAAATGAAACCCCACACCCATTAGCAGTCACTCCCCATCTCTCCTCCCCATAGTTCCTGGAAACCACTAATCTACTTTCTGTCTCTATGGATTTGGCTATTCTGGACATTTCATATAAATGAAATCAAACAATGTTTAGTCTTTTGGGCGTGGCTTCTCTCACTTAGCATAATGTTTTCAAGGTTCACCCATGTTGAAGCATGCATGTATCTAGCACTTCAATCTTTTTTACTGCCAAACAGTCCATTGTACCGATATACCACATTTTGTTTATACATTGATCACTTGGACATTTGGGTTGTTTCCACTCTTTGGTTATTATGAATAATGTTGCTATGAACATTCATATACAAGTTTTTGTGTGGACATGTGTTCATTTCTCTTGGGTATATACCTAGGAGTGGAATTCCTGGGTCATATGGTAATTCTATGTTCATCCTTGTTTTTAGCCTCTGTTCGGTATTAAATGGATACAGTGCCTACCACCAGTCTTTTTCCCCATGGCTTTTCTTTCCATTTTGTCTTTTTTTCTTTTTTAACCAAGTTTTACATGTTTAGATTTCATCATCCATCTTCATATAGTTTTTCAAGGATTTACATATGCAGTATTTCCCAACTTCTTGAGTGCTTGAGAATATTGTCTTTTGCCTTTATAGTCAAAAGATGACTTAGCTATAAAATTTTGGGTGCTCTCTATATTTTCTTCAAAAGCTTGTAAGTATTGTGCTGTTGCCTTCCAGACTGAACATTACTATGAAGAAATTTGAAACTAGCCTGAATTTTTCCCTTGTAAATGACTTGCTTTTTTGCTTAGACTCCTGAAGAATTCTTTCTTTATACTCGAATCTGTGTATTTGGGTAGCTATTGGGCATCCAGATCAGATAAAGATTCTATATCCACTGTATCTCTCTCTGAAGCTAAGTAAACACAGTATTAAAGACATTTTTGACTCCTGAGTCAGACTGACAACTTGAACCTGTAACTGTAGCTGTGGTGCTCCAGATATAATTTACAATAGCATCAAAAAACATCACGTACCTAGGTACAAATCTAACAAAAGATGAGCAAGCACAATACTGATAAAACTTCCAACAGGTTTTTTGGGTCAAAATTCATAAGCTGATTCTAAACTTTATATGAAAATTTAAAAAGCCAAGAAGAGGGGCCGGCCCAGTAGTATACTGGTTAAGTTCGTGCACTCTGCTTCCATGGCCTCAGGGTCACGGGTTCGGATCCCAGGTGGGGACCCACATATCGCTCATCAAGCCATGTTGTGGAGGCATCCCACATATAAAATAGAGGAAGATTGGCACAGATGTTAGCTTAGGGACAATCTTCCTCAAGCAAAAAGGGGAGGACTGGCAGCAGATGTTAGCTCAGGGCCAATCTTTCTCACCAAAAAAATAAATAAATAAAAAGCCAAGAAGAGCCAAGACAATCTTGAGTAACAACAACAAAACTGGAGTATTTACACTACTAGACATGAAGGCCTACTAGCAAGGACAGACAAACAGTACAATAGAACAGATAAGATTCCAAAAATAAACTAACATTTACAGTCACCCAATACATAACAAACATGACCCTGCAGTGTAGTATGGAAAGTATGGTCTTTTCAATAAAGGGTACCAGATTAATTGGATATTTATGTAGGGAAAAAACGAATCTGGATCCCAAGCTCATACTTCTTACACAAAAATAAACTCCAGATGTACTGTGGATTAAATGTTAAAGGTAAAATGACATAACTTTTAGAAGAAAACATGGGAGAACATCTTCATGACCTTGGAGTGGCAATGAGTTTTTAAATATGACATGAAAAAGCTTAACCACAAAGGCAAAAAGATTATAAAGTCAGGAAGCTAAGATTATAACGTCAAAAAGAAAAGAGTAAGAAGTCGTTTTTAAAAAGCTTATTTAAAGAATGAGAGATGAAATTGCTTTGTAAATAAGGGGATATATAAATGTCAGCTAATTTAACTTTACTGAACAAAAAGAATTCACATAAAATGATCATGGACTGAAGATTTTTGGTTAAAAAATGGTGTCAGTCAGGGTCCAATCAGGAGAGATAAACCACAGAGTAATCTGAACAGGAAAAGTTTACTATAAAGACTCACTAACTCTAAGAGGGAACTGGAGTAATGAGGGATTGGCTAGTAAGAAGTAAAGAGAACTCCACAGAATTTAGGAATGGCAGATGTAAGAAATAGACACTACCCCTAAGATGGAGATAGAACACTAAAAGAAGAGGTCGCAGCCAGGGCTGAGATCCAGACCTTGTTGGAGAGGGCATGACTATGGCTCACTGAACAGCAGAGAAGTTGCTGTGATGCCATGCCTACAGAGCTTACTGAAAATCCACTCTTCAGAAATTGTCCTTAAACTGCCCTCTAGAGTGCCAGGGGGAGCTGATCACATGTAGAGGGGTGTTATTGGCCACTAGGTGCTGCTGACTGCAGTCCTCTGCAGGAGCTGGCACTGGAGAGGCTGACTAAGCTTCAGGATCTGCACAGTCGTGGACTCCTCAAGCACTGTATAAGGTAGAGGCTGGATAAGCCATTTGCACTGCAAGAGGCAGGTACTGAAGAAGCTACCAAGCCAGCACGTGAGAACCAGGAAGGAAAACTCCTTCCTCTTGCGATGACTCTCCAGTGCCCTCTACTGACTAAGTTTAACATCCTGCCAGCAGTCAAAGGAAACATTATTTAAAGGGCCCCGGTCCATTTTCACAGAGCATGCAATGAGTGGTGAATTTGGAGCTGAGGGGTAATAAATTGATAACCAGCACAATTATAAAACTATGTTTTCACCAATCACGGCCAGCCAAAACTATGGCTGGTGAGGCTCCCAAGCACCAAAATGATAAGAATGGGTGTTTTAAGACAGTGAAATAATGGGTTTTTTTCCTCTTCTTTTTCTCCATATTTTCTACAATGTGGTTATATTGTTTTTACAATTTAAAATTAAAATATTAATAATATAAATGAATGACAGAAAATAAAGGCTAAATTACTTCTACTAAGAGTTCAATTGGGTTTGGGGTACTCCCAGAAAATTCAATTAAAACAGTTTTTTTCCAGAAATAGAAACGAGAGATTCATTCATATACCACACAATAGTGTACTAAAACATTAAAGTAAAACAATCTTCTTCTTTTTTTCTAGAGGGGAATCCTGTTTGGATATAGCCTTAAGGGATTGTTAAAAATTTGAAAACTATGATATTTTTATACCCCAAAACACAATCTCTTTGTATTCTGCCCCCAAATTATAGGCGAGGTTGACAATACTACAATAATTTCAAGATTTCTTGATAAGTAAAGTCATCTTTTGGAAGCAAAAAGAAAACACAAAAATCAAAAGTATAGGAAAGAAAGTCAGGGGATAAAAGCAATGTACAAGAGTAAATTGGAAACAACTCTGAATTAAGATGCAGAAGGAAGATGTTCACCTCCGACGACAGGAGGTGGAGCCAGTGTGCTCTGCAGTCTTGACAGTTCTCCAGTCTGGCAGAATACACAGAGCCCTGGGCAACTGGGGAGACAATTTAGAGCTCAGCAGTATTTACAATTGTATAGCCACCCCCAGAGGATAAAAAATAGAAGCATTAAAACCTGGTAAGCTGAAAAAGTGATCTATACTGCTTCATTGCCACTGCAAGGAGCCCTCCTGCCCAGTCAGCAAATGAGCGAGATGAAAGCAGTCACTGGTTGGAGCCTGACAGCAACCTGGCACTTTCCCCAAAACAAGTTCATTTTGTCAAATATTTTATAGCTTATGCAAATGTTCAAATAACATTAAAGATTTCCAGAACTTCAGAGATTACTGAGCTAGAGGACAGGGAGATCATCTAATTTAATCTCCTCATTTCGTAGTAGGCACAATTTTGTTCATACCTACTACCACTTTCTAGCTGTGTGAACGTGGGCAACTTATTTATGTTTAAGCCTTAGTTTCTCGACTTGTAAAATGGGGGGAAAACCCAACGACATTTGACTTATTTAAATAATTAAATATTATGAAAACAATAAATATGACCAAATAATGCATAGAAATAATTTCTCATATAAGAAAGATCCATTGAACATTATACAGGAACTTCCACAATCTTGCTATGTTAAGAATTAAGTGCTGCCTGAGAACTGCCTTGGTACTTGGACCAGTTCAAGAACAGCTGTCACAAGGGAGAAAGTCTGCCTTCCAATCAAGACCAATAACAAAGAAAGTTGTAATGTACTCTGGCTCACCCAAAATTAAAAAAAAAAAAAAAATTCATACAAATATGTTATAGCACTGGGTACTCCTCAGCAGCTTTTAATTAAGACAGATACCAGAATAAAAACAGGAAACCAATCCAGATATGTCTTACTTTAAAAAGTGATAAATACAAATTCAGTTCAATGTGACAAACATTTGTTAAGTATTTTCTATGGGTAAGGGACTGAATTGGGAGATAGAAAGAAAGGTTAGCAAGTGAGTAACCCTGGTTCCTGTCCTGAGAAAAAAAAATACATAATTTAGTAGGAAAGAGAGACAGGTAAATAACCAGCAAGGGAGAATGGCAGGACCAAAGAGCACAAACAAGATACTTAGGGGGAAGGAGGGAACCCAAGACGGGCTTCAGGAAGGAGGTAGCACTTGAGCTATGACCCGAAAAAGGGAAAGATAAAAGGGATTTTTATCACTACTCGTACAAGAATCATTCTATTTTCTTTGGAGTACATATGGTAGTGATAAATAAATGGCATGCAATAGGATATTAGAGTATATGAGGAAGCCATTTGGTGTAAAAATAATCTGGCCTGAACTTGTTTTTTCCAAAAGGGGCTGACATGGCCATTGAGCATGCATTGTATGTCTGCTTTAAGTATTTACTATCTCCCAAAGACAAGAACAATACCCTTAAAGATAAGGATGTAACTTCCCCCACATCGGCATTTCCTTAAGGATAAGCATCTCTTCCTAGGCTAGGGATTGATTGCTGGCCTGCTGTGCTCACCCTGTGACCACCCAGCTCGAGACCACAGACTTACCACCTGCTGTGTTCATCAATTACTGTGTGAATTGCTGTGCTGGCAAAGCAATCTTGTGACCACTGTAAAAGGGACATTCCAATCATATGTGATACATGCTCTTTGACGGTATATAAGCACTCTGTACACCCCTACTTCTCTGGAGTGTTCCATTCCTTTGTGAAAGGACTCTCCTGGGCTATATGGTCCTCAGATCTGGCTCATAATAAACTCACCCCAATTTTGATTTATAGATTGGTTATGGATTATTTGCATCAACAGTAGCTTCAAAAATTAATTTATGAAAACTGGCTTTCACTTTTTTTTAAAAACATACATTGCACTTTCACTTTATTGCATTTAAGTTATAACAAAAATATTTAAAAACCACATATTTTAAAAATGGAAATGTTCATATTAAATTCAAGAGGAAGTACATTTTAGGTTTGGAAAAAAAGGCCCAAGTACATAGTAGTAAAGAGATAAGAGAAGAACTTGGGAGCTCTGTATCAGTTATGGCTCAGGTAAACTCGAGCCTAACAAGATGGAGGTTACAGGGGACGGGAAAGACTCAGCAAAAAGAGCATTACTTGTACATAACACTGCTTTGAGGAAGTGAGAAACAGTGAGAATAAACAGTTAACAGATAAGCATGATGGAGAAGACAAGAGTCAGAAGAACAAGAGAAGTAAGACGATCTTGAACTCCCTGGAGAAACATTTGGTGAAATGAAGATTTTAGATTTATCCAAAGGTCAAAAAGGGGACGTTTCCAAATCAGGATGAAGAGGCACTAATGAAATAACAAAATCTGAAAAGGATTATTTTGAAAATCCCTACCTCCTCTCCATTTTTATTGAAACTTTCTTTTCAGGGCCCAACTCAATAAAGTAAGTTTTGCCTAATCACCCTACTGAAAATGATCGCTCCCTCTTCTTACAGCACTTACTGTTCTAACCTCTCATCTGGCACTTAGCACAGATTGCCTTCCACAGATAGCAATCTTTTCACTAAATCAGAATACAGACATTTATGTCTTAACGGCCTTAAAGTTAAATTTCTTAAGAGCAGTAGCCTCACTTTCATTCACTCATTCAATAGCAAATACTGAGCATCTACCATGAAAGGCACCGTAAAGGAGTACAAAGGAAAACCACACAGACTCTGCTGTCATGCAAATTAAACTAGTACCAAATTTACAAAATGGTAAAGATACCTAAAACCTAAAAGACATTAGTTGAGATGTAGTTCAATTATGATGTAATGTAGTCATTCTTTTTTCCCAAATTAATCTGATGTAACAGATTCATCCTTCAAACTCACTTCACTATAATTTTTCATTCATTCATTTACTTAGAGCTGAAATGTATCAATTAAAAATCATGAATGTATAAGTCCTGCAAAATGCATTTAAAATTTTAGACTAAATTAACTTTAATAAAAATGCAGACTATTTGGTACTATTAAAATCTCACCAAGGACACTGTCCACATTTTTATGATTATTTTCATTAAGTTTTTTTTTTCTTTTTTGGTGAGGAAGATTAGCCCTGAGCTAACATCTGCTGCCAATCCTCCTCTTTTTTTCTGAGGAAAATTGGCTCTGAGCTAACATCTATGCCCATTTCCCTCCACTTTATATGGGGGATGCCACCACAGCACCGCTTGACAAGCGGTGCGTAGGTCTGCACCTGGGATCCAAACCCACGAACCCCAGGCCACCGAAGCGGAGCACACAAACTTAACCACTAAGCCACCAGGCCGGCCCCTTTCATTAAATTCTTTACAATAGCATAAAAAAATTCCTAAATTGCCTTAAAACATGCCAAAAAAGTTTTTTAAATAGCACATTCTCATATATAGGAGGCACAAGGGGGAAAAAACGTTTTTTTTGACTGCTGCACTGCCTCCAAGTTACTCTAATCAAGACTCTCAGGGATCCCTCCCCAAACATTAGTAATCTGGGTTCTATAACCTTTTTCTTTAGCAACGTATCATTGCCTTCTTTAATCTATAAATAGAGATTTATAATTTTATTTTATTTTTTATTTATTTATGTTTTTTGTGAGGAAGATCAGCATTGAGCTAACATCTGATGCCAATCCTCCTCTTCTTTGCTGAGAAAGATTGGCCCTGGGCTAACATCTGTGCCCATTTTCCTCTACTTTATATGGGATGCCGCCACAGCACGGCTTGACAAGCGGTGCGTCGGTGCGCACTAAGGATCTGAACCTGTGAACCCTGGGCTGCCGAAGCAGAGCGTGCGCACTTAACCACTGCACCACCAGGCCAGCCCTGAGATTTATCATTTTAAAAAATGATCACATAGTATTACACTGTATAGATACATTATAATTTATGTAATCAATCCCTTTTTGGTGGACAGTCATGTTATTTCCAGGTTTTTACACTGAAAAAAATACTATGAAAATCTGTATTAGTTTCTTAAGGCTACCATAACAAATAACCACAAAGTGGATGACTTAAAACAACCAAAGTTTAGGAGGGCAGAAGTCAGAAATCAAGATGTCAGCAGGGTTGGTTCCTTCTGGAGGCTCTGAGGGAAAAACTGTCCCATGCTTCTCTCAGCTTCTGGTTGATGCCAGTAATCCCTGGTGTTCCTTGGCTTGTAGACACATCACTCCAATCTCAGCCTCCATCTTCATACTCCCTTCTTCTCTCTGTGTCTCTGCGTGTTCTCTTCTTCTTATAAGGATACCAGTCATTGGACTTAGGGCCCACCCTAAAGCCAGTATGATTTCATCTCAAGATCTTTAACTAATTATATCTACAAAGACCCTATTTCCATATAAGGTCCCATTCTGAGGTTCCCGGTAGACATGAATTATGGGGACACACCATTCAAGCCACTACAACATCCTTGAACATGTTTCTTTGTTTATTCATTTTACTAAGCTCACAGGATGAATTTCCAGGAGTAGAATCTCCTCTTGGAGAAAGTGTCCAGCTTCCTTTTAGAGTTGGCTCCTTAGCACCGATTTAGGTGGGTGGTAAATTACAAGATCTTCTCCATTCCCTCATACCCCTCAACAAATCTCACACTAAGTCGAGACTTTGTGTCTGGAAAATTAGAATTAGGACTTAAATTAAAATGACACTCTTTTGGATACTTGTACTGGAAGGTGGCATAAAGCTAAAGCCAAGACATCCATATTCAGGCCAAGTGTATAACGAAGCAGAGAAAGCTGTTCTATAGAAAAAGAGGAAAAAGGCAGAGGGGCAGATAGGAGCAGACATGAGACACATGGTAGGAGAGACTACAGAGATTAATCTTAATAACCATAAATGACTTTCCAGCTCTAAAAATAGTCATTGTTTTTATTAATATAAAAGCACTATATGCGCATTGAAAAAAATGGGACAATACAAAAATATAAAATCAAAATCATCCATAAGCCCTCCATAATACTGTTAATACTCTTACATATTTCCATCTAATACTTAAAATAAATTTAGAATCATATTATAATTTAGAATCATACTATAATTTCAATAGCACTGAATGCCAGTTTTCCTACTTAACATTATCACAAGTATTCATCCATGTAATTTAATAATCATTTAAAATATCATTTTGATGGCAGTATAATGTTCCACCATATAATAATCACTTTATTTAATCATTTTATTTGTAGGTACATTACATAGCATAACCAAACTGCTTTCCACATTAGTTGGACCAATGATGCTCTTGTTAGCAGTGTGTAGGGTGACTGGTTCACACTGTAACCTTAGTAACACTGAATAATATAATGTCTTATTTAAGAGGTGTAAAATTACATATCATTGTTGTTTTAATTTACATTTCTTTGGGTTACTAGACTATTTTTATGTTTGTTTATTCATTCTTCTTTTTGTTTATTAATGGTATATACTGTATTTTATGAAATGCTTACTCAGGTTATTTAACCACCTTGAGGCTTAATATTCTCATGTGTAGATTAGGCATAATACCTATTATTGTGATGATGAAATACTACTAAGTGAATTGAGTAGGTGCACAATAAATGTTAGTTCCCTTTTTAAGATTTTATAAAGTGTAACAGTTTTATTCTAAGGTACAACAGTTTAGAAAAATATATACCTATAACCATTTGCTAGAAAAAACAGTAATAGAGTCATTGGAATTACATGTAATCTTAAAAAAAAAAAGGCAAAATGAAAAATGGTTATTCTAACACTCATCTGTGAAAATTATAGTTTGTATACCATGGTAAGCAACAACAGTTTTTTAAAACTGGACATTGTTGGCTTATTTTCTTGGATTCAAAAATAGTCTTATAAATCTGAACAGTTAAAAATCAAGATGAAAACAACTAAAAGCATTCAAGAAAGTCACTTACATGTACTTTCTACAACGTCCACATGAGTTTAACAGTTACCCTGTAGACAGCAATATGAAAGAGGCAACCACAGAAACAGAGATACAATCACACCAACAGCGTGTCCACTAAGAACAAACTAGCTAAATAACACAGATTTCCCAATAAATTCATTTGAAATAGTGTCTAGTGAGTTGTAATCTACAGAAGACTTTCAAGTGCAGAAGCAATAACTAGATAACCACACAGAAGATGCTAGACAGGAATCATTAGTATTTCTCATAAAAACCGGTTCCTGGCTCAATCTATCATAAAAAATGTTTGTTTCCTGAATTTTTATCTCAGGATATCATCATTGGGGGGGATTTTCTTTCAAGTGGCTGGAGAAGCTTTAAATAACTGGCCTACTAAACTGGCTGTGTAAATAAGTTACTTATCCATTCCTCCTGTAGGAATGGGTGAAGAAAACAGGGAGAGAACTGAAATTCACTAAATATCTATCTTGTACCAGACAAGTGCAGAGGACAGTATTCAGGGCAGAGGTAACACAGGCATGTGCAAAAGCAAGAAAGAACACGGTGTGCCTAGGAAACCATACGAAGTGACTTATACTATGTCTAGGGGGCAAGTTGTGTCAGGAGATAAAGCTACTATGTCTAGGGGGCAAGTTGTGTCAGGAGATAAAGCTACTATGTCTAGGGGGCAAGTTGTGTCAGGAGATAAAGCTACTAAGACAAACATGGATAACATGTCTGTGACCTCCCTATCAAACTGTAAAAAGTTTGAACTCTAATCCAGAGAGGGAGCAAATGGAGAGGAAATGACACAGAGGAATAATAAAGAGACAAGCAACTTTAAGATAAGCCAGATAGACTGGATATGGTAGAAAGGGGACAAATAAGACACTGCTGCAATAGTCCAAACAAGAGATGATGACAGATGGAACTAAAACGGCTGTGAGACTGGGAAGAGGTAAGAGAAGGCATGAATTTGACTAATTTAAGAGAGTTTTCTATAATCAATGAATATATTTCCAATTGGCTATGCAAAAGGCAACCCAAAGCATGCAAATATGTAACTATTACTCTACTGAAAAACTAATAACATGTCAGAAATGTTAAGAAAGTTACCTGCTTTCCTTCCATAGGAGAAAGGAGAAAATAACTTTAAATATGCAGGGTCATCATCATAAATATTCCCTAAACAAATGATTCACTATAATAAAATAAGGTGCTTAGCATGGTAGCTGGCACATAGTAAGCGCCAATAAATATGAGCTACTTTCTTAATATTGTTGTTTTTAATATTATCAAAAAAGCCACAAAAGAAACTTATTTTCCCTGGAAATCTGTATATTTTTTAACAAATAGTCAGTGGTTCTTCCTTGAAATCTTGGCATGAGTTCTCAGATTTTAAATCTTCCCTGTTGCCTAGGGCATAAGGAATTTCATCACATCTAATTGTTGAAAGAGTCATTAAATAGAAGAGGAAGTACATAACAATTTGGCAATGGTAGAGAGGTCAGCAATGAGGATTTTAAACATGTCTGTGCATAGACTAGGGCCCATTAACTGAAACAGCTAATTAATTATATCTTCTTACTTCCTGCTAAAATATACTCCATTAAAACCCCTCTACAAAGTAGCAGACTCCAAAAAGCTAAATGTTAAATACTATGTGCAAGTGGACAAATCTTTTTCAGTAGGTTAGAGCAACAGTTCTCAAACTATGGTCTGTGGACCCTTTCAGGGGTCCTTGAGGTCAAAACTATTTTCACACTGAGAGTTATTTACCTTATTCACTGTATCGACAATTGCACTGATGCACAAGAGCAATGGTGGGTACAATTGCTGGCACCTCTGCACAAATCAGGGCAGTAGCAACCCAACTATACTATAGTCATTGTGTTCGTCCCCACCACCATACAGTCTCAGCTAAAAAAAAAAAGCCAGTTTCAATTAACAATGCCTTTGATAAAGCCTTTTATTTTGATGAAGGCTTTTAACAATGCCTTTTATTTTGATGAAAATAAAAATTATTAATCGTATTAAATCTCAACTCTTGAGTGAGATTTTTAATACTTTTTAGTTTTTAATACTTTCTGTAATAAAATGAGAATTTGCATCAAGAATTTCTACTATATACTGAAGTATGATGGTTGTCTCAAGGAAAAGCATTTTGCTTAATGTTTTTGAGTTGCGATCTCAACTAGCTGCTTTTTCCATGGAATGTCATTTTTACTTTAAAGAAGAAATGACAGGTGAACTATGATTATTCATTTTGGGATATTTGGAAGATGTTTTCCTGAAAATGAGTAAAGTGAGCCTATCACTGCAAGAAAAACAACTGACAGTGTTTTTACCAATGACAAAATTCAAGCTTTCAAGCAAAAATTAGAATTTTGGAAAACTTGCATCTACCACTGTGTGTGTGACAGCTTCCCAATACTTAAAAGATTTTTCTGATGAACTCAGAGGTGACATATTAATAAATGTGATCTTGTCATATTATATAAAGAAGTATGTTAACATCTGGAAGATCTGCATCAACAGTGAACCAATATTTTCCATATGACTGATGCATGATGCTACAAAATCATGCATGGGTAAAAGTCCATTTAAAGCGCAAGACAGACCAATGGATTTTAATGTAACATAGAAAGAAAAGTTCAATGATATAGTCTCCGAGTCCACATTCCAATTAACCCTAAGACTGCCACGTGTCAAGTTTTGGTATACTATCAAAGAAGAACATCCACCATTATCTGGAAAGGCTATTATTAGAATAATCCTCCCTTTTCCACCTACATATATCTGTGTAAAGCGTGGTTTTCTTTCTTTATACACTTCAGTCAAAACAACATATTACAACAGATTAAATGCAGAAGCAGATGTGAGACTCTAAATGACTTCTATTAAGGCAGACATCAAACAGACCTCCAAGAATGTAAAGCAATGACACTCTTATCACTAAATTTTGTTTGGTTGGTTATTTTTCATAAAAATATGTTATTTATGTTAACATGTAATAGATTTATTATTTTTTAATGAATTAAACATTTTAAAATTTTTTCTCAGCTTTAATTTCTAATATGGTAAATATCAATAGATAAAACCCATACATAAATAAATGCTCTTTGGGGTTTCAATTTTTAAAAGTGGAAAGGGGTCCTGAAAGGAAAAAGTTTGAGAACAGGAGAGTAGAGCACTAGCTTAACAGACTTCCCGCAGTCTACCACAGGGTCAAACCAATCTTCTATTTGGAAACAGCCAGAATTCGGGCTGGGAAGGGGTCTCCTTTAGCAAAGTCCCCATAATGCACCTCTGTCTCACAGATTTCCACTTACTGGGACAGTAGTGAGAAAGCCTGAAGGGGGATTCCATAAGCCTTTTTTATGCCCCTTAACCATGGTATGGGAGGACAAAAAGGAAGAATAAAACTTCATGAAAACTCCAAATGCACCTCTAGAAGTTTGGGCTTTGGTGCAAAAGTAAGGGTCCAAAGGATAATGCATGTGTAAAAGATGTTTCAAGAATTGAGACATCTGAAAGCAATAATCCCTTTGCAGAGAAAGTACTGATATAGAGTGAATTTCCTGTTTTCGCAGTATGGCCCAAGGGCAAGCCACAATCATAATGGTACAGCTAGCCTCCAGAGAGAAAGCCTAGATTTTTTTGGCCTGAGGAACCAGAGAGTGGAGCCCAGGGCAACCATTGCCACCTGAGGGTGAGGGGACAAACAAAGATGGGAGGGAGTCAGAAAAGGGGAGTCCATAAATTCCATGGATGAATTCTGCCCAAGTCCCTGGCAGACTCCTGAACCATGTGCGCACAGGGCCAACTCAAAGAAGCTTGCAGCTACGGTTGAAGAAGTAAGCTATGTTTACTTCTAATACGGCAAATATTGATAGATACAACCTACAGAAGCAAAAGCTGTTTGCGGTCCTCAATTAAGTTGTCAGAGTATAAGTGGTTCCAAAACCAAATTATTTAGGAATTGCTAGTCTATATGATATCCTACTATCTACAGGATAAAATTGAAACTCATTAAGATGTCACATAAGAGCTTTAATAATCTGTCCCTAAATCACTTTTCCATTACCACCATGCATTCTATGCACAACCACGTTAGCTTTACCTGTTCCCCAGAAAAGCTTTGTAGTTGCATCATCTATGGATTTGAACATACTGTTCCCTACTTTAGGTGCCCTATAATTAAATATATCAAATATTAATCGAAAGTCTACTCTGCCAGGCACTTGTGCTAGACATTGGCAAAATTCTATACAACATTTAAAACCATCTAAATTGTTACCTCCTCAGTGAAGCCTTAAATAAGTAGAAAAGAAGTCACCCAGACACCCTGACATAGTTGCTTACTCCTCTAAATGCTAATACCAGTTTGCTGATTTTCTATTTTTTCTTCACTAATTTCTCATCTCTCTAGTTGTCAAGGATGATGTCTTATTCCCCTTGGTATTCCAAAGGCATAGCATATACCTTGTGTATACAGTAGGTGCTCTGAATATGGTTGTGTAGGATAAAATTAATTTATAGCTGGACTGGGAAAGCTCCATCCTTATCTCTGGGGTCACCTGGATGTCTGGCTCTTGGACAAGATAAGGTCAGTAAAGTCCAAAACTCCCCTGGTGATCTGTGAACCAGTTTCTTTACTGATGGTTTTCACCTGATAGAACTGGTTAGCTAGCCTGGCTTGACTACATGACCAGAGCAACATAAAAATACCCCACTGGGAACTTCTGCCTTGAGCTCTCTTGAACCCAAGATTTATCACACAGATCTTGGTGGTTCAATCCAGAGACGAAGTGGACCTGTGTGTGAAATGGGATCCTAGGTAGTTTTCCCCTGATGTCCCCCACATCCTCAATGCTTGTCTGCCTTCTCTTCCTGCACCATATCCTTGGCCTTTAAATAAAAAGCCTTAGGTGAATATGCTCTATGGAGACTTGTGAGTCCTTTCAAATATTCAAACTCGTGAAATCTTTCTAATAATATTTTCTATACACTTTCACGAATGTAAGAATAAGCCACATGGCCCAGCTCATATCCTTGTTAATCTTAATAAAACAAAAATTTCTACATTTTATACTGCTATATGGTTTATAAATAGTTTCACAACCACTAACACTAAAGTCCCAAAGTAAACTCAGGTTCAAAAGATTAAATGATTTGTCTACATTTGCTCAACCAGTAAGGGGCATAATGGACTCAAGCCTAGGTCCAGGCCTATCAATTGTACTAGGCTGCCTCGAAAATTGGCAGCAATTACACGCCTATTTTGTAATTTGAGGGTTTAAGGAAATATCTCTGTATTCTGATGAGGCTTACTGAAACAAGTCACAAAGGCATCCGTATTCACCTATTTACTAAAGAAGTTAATAGTAATACACAATGTTGATGTCAAGAGGTTGACAAATACTCATTCTTTCACTCCACAATTATATGAGCACCTATTACGGGGCTTAAGCACTGTTAGGCAGAACTTACAGTGTTAGTGAAAAAGTATTTTAAAGTAGAAAAATGAATACTTTCTCAGTTCATGGATGAAAGAGAGTCTGTATTTAATTTCATAATCTGATATTCTAAATTCTTAAGAAAGCCATTAACCAGTATTTATATACTGTAGAGTGCATAAGGTCATTACTTTGTTTAATTCGATCCTCAAAACAAACCTATGAGGTATTTTTAATCCAATTTGACAACTAAGGAAAGTGAAAATCAAAATCAAGTAATTTGTCCTAATATATACAAGATCACACAGCTTATACAAGGCAAAGTCAGGATTCAAATGCAGGGATACTAATAATCTATTTTCTTTCCACATCATAAACTACTTCTCTTATTCTACTGTTGATTTGAATTTACATGTCCTATTTCATTTTTTGTTTAAAAAATCCACAAAATGATAATAAAGTAAAACATTTAATTATTTTATCATAATTATCAATAATTTAGATTTTTAAAGTAAAATAAAGTAATTTAAATGTCTTAGTAATGATTTTATTCTCTTTCTAATTAATGGTTATAAATACGGTATATATATTAACATATATATTAAAGGTATAAAAAGGTTATACCTTTAACCTCCTGGTAATGTCAAACAGTTTTTTGGCAAATGAAATAAAAATCATTCATTTCTTTTAGTCAGCCTTCAGATCAATATGAATAATGAAAACAAATAACTAAATTTAGATATGTATTTTCTAAACATGAAAAACTTTCTGAGTTGTGGAATTCTTTTTGGAAACGTATTAGTTGTTAATGTTTAGCATTAATAGAGTAAGCAACTAAATATCTGTTCCAAAAAAACACAAGTAAAAAAATAAGTTTATGAATTTATTTCATTTAACTTAAATTCTTAGTGTTCAATTTAAATCAAATTCCTAAGCAGTAAGGAAAAAATTAAAGACCATAAAATATGAGTTTTTAAACTTTTTTAATTCCCAAATCTCTCAAACGAACTGTTCTAGTTCTGTCAGAATCCTTTGGGACAAGTTCCACTGGAACAAGACTTTTTTTCGAGTACTCACTGCCTAAGTGTCAGCTTTTAAAGGTCTGAAGAAACATGCTTTAAAGAAAACCAGAGAAAATGAGATAGGTCAGCCAAGATAAGTGCCCCACGTAGCAAACAGGTTTCTCTGTGATCCAACTAAAACAGCAGTGCTGTTACACTCACACACACATATAACTGGAATATTTCCATGGTCTTTCCCATTAACCTTTAATCTAAATACTGAATTTTTTATTTTTAAACTTGATTTTTACTTTTTTTTTAAAAAAATGAAGAGAATGAAAGTGAAAAAAATCACACAAATTAGATAACAAAAGAAAAAAATAAAGCAGAAGAGTACTACCATCTATTGAGTTTGTACACCTGGAACGATGTTAGTGACTTTATTTACACAATCTCTTTTAATATAAAATATCACAGTGTGAGTTAGGTGTTATCATTCTTATTTTACATATCAGAAAATTGAAGCACAGCAAGATTAAGGAGCTTGCCCAGTGTCATAAAGCTCCTAAGTGGGAATATCTAGGTTCAATCTCATGTCATTTCTCTTTAAAAAGCTGCGTTCCTCCTACCGCATCATGCAAAAACAAAAAGCAAAAGAGAAGAAAGAGGACAAAAGAGATACAATCATGAGTGTTGGTCTATAATAATTTTTAAGAAGCAAGCAAGTAATGTAATTCTGGCAACTATACTAGACTCATCTGAACCTCTATAGAATTCATTCATTTGTAATCCATATGATTAAAGAAATGATCTGGTCAAGATAATTCCTTCACCGCTATGAGAATTATTTATCTTTTGTGCTATTTACCTTTTCACATTTTTAAGTTTATACCCAGCTAGCACATAACCTACTGGGAAAATAATTCATCATACGACATTGCAAAGTAATATACATATAGTAGATATCTAGTAAATATTTGTTGGTTGAATATTTTGTATATTCACAATGCCCTGAAATCAGTAAGTGCTTGAATAGTTGATGATGTGATTAGCCTTCAGTGACACTGGACTTAAAAGTTCTGATCTTGGATTTCAGTCTGGAAAAGGTTTCTGCTTTAATTGATCATGACCAAGACACACTACTGGTTATCTGAGTTGATTCATCATTTCTCTAGTATCCTCCATTTTATCAAAATGGCTTCAGAATGACAACCAGGCAAAAATCAATGTTTTTTATTTTGTAGATTACAATGGGCAGAATATGCCAAGCAATTCCTCACTGGTTTAACAAACATTTACTGCAAACTTAATCTATACTGGACACTGTGCTAAGTGCTATGGATACAGAATTAAAGCTAAAAAGTTTTTTAACTTAAGGCATTATCAATGTAGTGGAGAATAGAGACATGTATATAAATAATTACAATACTGTGTGAAGTGTACACACATCATTCATTCAATGAATATTACTGACAGCCTCATGTACTAAACACTGTAACAAGCGCTGGGATACAGCAATGAACAAGACCCTAGGGCTCCTGCCCTCATAGACTTTACAATCTAACATGGCCTCAAAGATTTCCCAAGTGTCCATAAAAATGAACTCATGGTCAAAAATCACAAGAACACATGAGGAAACATGCAGCCATAAAGGAAAAATCAGTAAAACGATAAACAACAGAAACAGACCAGCAAAGAGGAAAGATATTGAAATTAACGGATACAAATAAGCAAGTTTGATATGTTTAAAGAAATAAAAGAAAGCAACAAAAAATAACCAAGGGAGAAAAAAAATTATCAGAAATTGCGAGGCAGATTTGAAAAAGAAACAATAAAACCTTTAGAAATGAAAAATATAATAATTAAAAATACTAAAGAGAAAAAGTGAATTTAGGAGGAAAAAAAATAAGGCTGAATTGACCAAGTAAAGAGAGAGGAGAGAGAGAAAGCAGGACATTCCAGACAGAAAGGATAATGTATACAAACACATGAAACCATGAAGCTGCATTCTGTGTTTCAGGAAATAAAAGCTGAATTATACTCCTGAAGTATAAAGTGCAAGTGTTTAGAAAGGCAAGAGATTACATCAGAAAAGTCATCAAGGGCTAGATTGTGAAAGTCTTCACACACTATACTTAACTCTATATCCCTGATTATCTGAAGTTCTTATTTTACATATTTGTAAGTATACATATTTATACATCTATATAGTAAATAGTATTTCCAGTTTTGAAATACATAAATCCTTAGCTAAAAGAAAATAAAGAAACAGCTATTGAGCAATACGGCAATTCAAAAATCCTCTCATTACAAATACCTACATATGCTGGATAAAATTTAATAAATATCTTTTTAAATGCACAGCTGAGCTCCCCAAAGACTAAAGGTAATTCCCAGAGGAAAAAAAAATGGGAGGAAATTGAAAAGCAATATGGTAGCTGGGTTATGACCGTCCTACAGAGGGAAAGCGGTAGGGCAGTAAATTGCCTGTCTCAGTACCATAGGAGGTTGAGTTTCAATGCTCACACAGGAATAGGAGACGAGGCATGGACCATGCAAGGATGGGAACTAGATCTGAGATCATCTACATAAAGCTGAAATGCTTGAGGGACTACCTACTCAGTAGCTAAGTGAAAGAGAAGTAACCACCCACTAGCACAGAGAAACAACAAGAAAGCTGTTCTATACTGACCTGGTTTACAGGGTAAAAAACAAATAAAACAATAAAAACAATTACCTCACTTGGAAGGATAAAAACAAGGAACAAGGTGTGTGACAAGCATATTCTACAGAGGCCCCCATGATCCTCACCTCCTGGGGTCATACCCTTGTGTAACCCTTCATGTAGGGGCAGAACCTGTGACTTGCTTCAAACCAACAGAAGACAGCAAGGTGACATGATTATGTGAATGTGATAACATTATATAAGGTTGTAGCATCCATCTTGCTGGAGTCTCTCATTGCCTTGCTGGCTTTGAAAAAGCAAGCAACCACATTGTGGGTGGCCTATTTTGGGGGTCCCATGTGGTAAGAAACTGAGGGCTGCCTCCAAGAGCTAAGGGTAGCCTCTACCTAAGAGCCAGCAAGAAGCTGAAGCCTCAGTCCTACAATCACAGAGAACTGAATTCTGCTAATGGAGTTTCCCTATTCAAACTTCAGATGAGACCACAGTCCCAGCTAACACCTTGATTGCAGACTTGTGAGACCCTAAGCAAAGGACCCACCTAAACCAGGCCCACACTCCTAACCTATAGAAACTGTGAGATTATAAGTGTGTTTTACTTTAAGCCACTAAATTTGTGTTAATTTGTTATGCAGCAAAGACGACTAATACAAGGTGGAACTAAATACTGTATTAACAATAGCATATAAATTAGGAGGAGCATATTCAAAGTTAAAGTAGGTTCTTCAAATTGTCTAAAAGGAGAGAAGAGATAAATTTGGACTTTAAGTCAAACATGCATTTAAAAAATTTTTAAGTAACCGCTAAAAGTATAGAACTCTAACAAACCAGGAGCCTCCAAACCAGTAGAGGGGAGAAGCGAATAAAAGAAAACCTATCAACGCCAAGAGGAGGCAAGAAACATAGGGAAGAAAAATTGTTATAAATGTAGGATAAACAAAAAGCATTAAAAAGGGTGGAAATAAATAAAAATGTATCAGTAATCACAGTAAATGTAGCAGAAAGAAAATAAAACTGAATTTTAAAAGTAACAGAAACAGCTATCTGCTATTTACAAAATAAACATCTAAAACATAAGGGCACATAATAGCTGAAGGTAAAAGCCTGGGGAAAATATGCCAGGCAAAAGAAACAAAATGGATTTTAAAGCATAAATTCAAAATATAGCTTAAATTTCAGGTCATTTTTTGAATCAGTACTACGTTTTGTCCTATAAAGAAGCAAACCATTTACTGACTGTACACAATGGCTTTGTACCAGTCTCAGAGCTGGTAGAGCAATTTTATGAAGATACTTACACAGCATGCTTACCATATAATTAAGAAAGACTTCTAACAGAGGGCAATAACAAGCAAGGCAGGCTATATAAACGACAAGATTAAAAGCAATGCATATTACCCTGCCACCCAAGATGGAGTAACAAGGACCAGATTTACTTTCCTACCTGAAACAACCAAAATGAGCAAAACATATGAAACAACAAAGGTGCACAAGGAAACTTCTGGGGGTGATGAACATGTTCAATATCTTGATTGTGGCGATGGTGTCACAGGAGTACATCCATCAAAATTTATCAAACTGTACACTTTAAATACGTATAGTTTATTATATTTCTAAAATTTCTAAAATAAGTTGAAAAAAAGTAATGTAAAAACATTCATCCAATCATTCAGTTAATATTTATTGAATTCCTACTGTGTGCCAAGCACTGTTGGTACAAAATAATATAAAGGTCAATGGAGCTTTGAAAAACTAAATCTAGGGGAAAAGTAAGGACATAAACAAATAAGAATATAAAACATTATATATGAAGAGTTGAGGGAGCCCAGAGGAAGGAGAAAGTCAACTGGAAGAATCAGGGAAGGCTTCAAGGAGCAACTTAAGCTGGGCCTCCAGAAGGTTGAGGTTGGTTGGATAGGCGTAACTGAAATTACAGAGACCACCACTTGTGGGGTGGGATGGGAGTGGGGTGAGGGTGGGCGGTTAAGTCCTGATTCCATAAAACCACTTTTGGGTTTTCTCACAAAAAGAGTAGCTTCTCCAGAGTCACTTTATAACCTTAGGAGAACCACAGTGATGATATTCAAAGCCAGACTGTATAGACTGCTACAGGAATTATGCACTGCACCGGAAGACTGGACCACCAGATTCTAGCTCTCAGTCTGCCAGATTTCAGTTTTCTCAGAGCAGACTGTATCATCAACCTCCTTAAGCTATCAGAGCACAGCACTGTACCTGGGACAGAGTACTCAGCAGACTCTGAATTAGGATTCGCTATGTGACTTGGCGATTTATTTTACCTGTGTGTGCCACACTACCTTCTCATATAAAACATAAAATCCTTTGATGTTCCTAAAACATAAAATCCTTTGATGTTCCAAAAAATTGCAGAAGCATTTTGACCATGAAAATATAGTCAGTAGTACTGAATATTTAAGATAGAACACATTTACATTAAAGCCAATAAATATACCTTCCCAGTTAACCCAAACTAAATTCAAAGCATATGAAGTATTTTTCATTTTTTAAGAGAAATCGAAAGTTTATATTTTTCTTTTTTTAAAAAAAAAAAATTTTTTATTGTGTAATTTTTGTTGTACATTATTGTTTATCAGTCACCATATAAGTGCATCCCTCCACCCTTTGCACCCACCCTCCACCCCTCTAGCCCCTGGTAACCACCAACCAGTTCTATCTGTGCGTGTGTTGGTTTATCTTCCACATAAGAGAGAAATCATGCCCTGTTTGTCTTTCTCTTTCTGGCTTATTTCACTTAACATAATACCCTCCAGGTCCATCCATGTTGTTGCAAATGGGACGATTTTGTCTTTCTTTATGACTGAGTAGTATTCCGTGGTGTATATATATATATATCACATCTTCTTTATCCATTCATCAGTTGATGGGTACTTGGGTTGCTTCCATGTCTTGGCTATAGTGAATAATGCTGTGATCAACAAGCCTCTTTGGATTGTTGATTTCAGGTTCGTTGGGTAGATACCCAGTAGTGGGATAGCTGGATCATAAGGTATTTCTACTGTTAATTTTTTGAGGAATCTCCATACTGTTTTTCACAGAGGCTGCACCAGTTTGCATTCCCACCAGCAGTGGATTAGGGTTCCCATTTCTCCGCAGCCTCTCCAGCATTTGTTGCTTTTTGTCTTGGTGATTATAGCCATTATAATGGGTATAAGGTGATATCTTAGTGTGGTTTTGATTTGCATTTCCCTGATAACTAGTGATGTTGAGCATCTTTTAATGTGCCTATTGGCCATCTGTATATCTTCTTTGGAGAAGTGTCTGTTCATTTCCTCTGCCCATTTTTGGATTGGGTTGTTTTTTTGTTATTCAGTTGTGTGAGTTCTTTATATATTATGGAGATTAATCCCTTGTCAGATACACAGTTTGCAAATATTTTTTCCCGGCTGGTGGGTTCCCTATTCATTTTGATCCTGGTTTCATTTGCCTTGTAGAAGCTCTTTAATCTGATGAAGTCCCACTTGTTTATTTTTTCTTTTCTTTCCCTTGTCTGAGTAGACATGGAATTCAAGAAGATCCCTTTATCGCTGATGGCGAGTAGTGTACTACCTATATTTTCCTCCAGGAGTTTTATAGTTTCAGGTCTCACCTTCAGGTCTTTGATGCATTTTGAGTTAATTTTTGTGTATGGCAAAAGAAGATGGTCTACTTTCATTCTTTTGCAAGTGGCTGTCCAGTTTTCCCAGCACCATTTATTGAAGAGACTTTCCTTTCTCCACTGTATGTCCTTAGCTCCTTTGTCAAAGATTAGCTGCCCATAGATATGAGGTTTTATTTCTGGACTTTCAATTCTGTTCCATTGATCTGTGTGTCTGTTTTTGTACCAGTACCATGCTGTTTTAATTACTATCGCTTTGTAGTATGTTTTGAAGTCAGGGATTGTGATGCCTCCAGCCTTGTTCTTCTTTTTCAGGATTGCTTTAGCTATACAAGGTCTTTTATTGCCCCATATGAATGTTAGTATTCTTTGTTCTATTTCTCTGAAGAATGCCCTTGGGATTCTGATTGGGATTGCACTGAATCTGTAGATTGCTTTAGGTAGTATGGACATTTTAACTATGTTTATTCTTCCAATCCAAGGAAGGAGGACATTTCATAATGACAAAGGATCAATATTTTAAAGATTATTTGACAATCTTCAAGTGTATATGCCTAAAAGTGCAGCACTGAAACATATAAAATAAGAACTGAAAGGAGATACAGAAAAATATACTAGTATAGTTGGTGATTCCAACACTCTTCTCAATAATTAACAGAAGCAGACAGAAATATTAGTAAATATAAAGAAGACCTGAACAACTCTCTCAACCAATTTGACCTGACTGACACAGAATACTAGATGATTAAACAGCAGCATATATATTATTTTCAAGTGCATGTGGAACATTCACCAAGTAGAGCAAAAGAAGAGCCATAAAACAAGCCAATAATTTAAAAGAATTTAAATTAAAATATGTTCTCTGAACATAATGAAATTGAACTTAGAAATCAATAACAAAAAGATACCTTGCAAATTCCAAATATTTGGAAATTAGACAACACACTTCTAAATGACGCATAGGTTATTTCTACTTTTCCTGCGATTTCTTCTTTAACCTATGGGTCATTTAGAAGAAATCGCAGGAAAAGTAGAAATAAAGCATTCAAAATTTATGGTATACAGATAAAGAATGCTAAGAGGGAAATTTATAACTTTAAATGCTTCTATTAAAAAGAAAAGTCTAGGGGCCGGCCCCGTGGCTTAGCGGTTAAGTGCGCACGCTCCGCTGCTGGCGGCCCGGGTTCGGATCCCGGGTGCGCACCAACGCACCGCTTGTCCAGCCATGCTGAGGCCACATCCCACATACAGCAACTAGAAGGATGTGCAACTATGACATACAGCTATCTACTGGGGCTTTGGGGAAAAAAATTAAAAAAAATAAAAAAAGAAAAAAGAAAAAGAAAAGTCTAAAATTAGTGTTCTAAGCTTCCACCTCATGAAACTAAAAAAAGACTAAATTGAATTAAAAAAAAAGTAGAAGGAAAGAAAAAGAGTAGAATCAGAAAAAAATGGGAGAAAATTAACAAAGTGAAAAATTGTTCCTCTGAAATGATTAATAAAATTTAATAAACCACTAGGATGATTAATCAACAAAGAGAGAATATACAAATTACCAATATCAGAAATGAAAGAACAGAAATCACCTCAGATTCTACAGATTAAAAGAGCATTAAGGGAGGCCGGCCCTGTGGCTTAGCGGTTAAGTGCACGCGCTCCGCTGCTGGCGGGCCGGGGTTTGGATCCCAGGTGCGCACCGACGCGTCGCTTCTACGGCCATGCTGAGGCCACGTCCCATGTACAGCAACTGGAAGGATGTGCAGCTATGGCATACAACTATCTACTGGGACTTTGGGGGAAAAAAATAAATAAATAAAATTATTAAAAAAAAAAAGAGCATTAAGGGAATATCAGGAATAATTTTATGCCAATAACTTCAACAACTCAGATGAACAAATTCCTTGAAAAATACAACTTATAAAAACTGACACAAGAAACCTAACGAAAAACAAAATTACAGACCAGTATCTCTCATGAACAAAGACAAAAAAATCCTTAAGAAAATACTGGCAAATCAAACCCAAACACATATACATAAAGGATAATACCTCATGTCCAACTGGATCAGAGGAGCAAAGTTGGTCCAATATTAAAAAGTCAACTTAGGGGCCGGCCTGGTGGCTTGCCAGTTAAGTTCCCGCATTCCGCTTTGGTGGCCCAGGGTTCACCAGTTCGGATCCTGCGCACGGACCTACTCAGCACTCATCAAGCCATGCTGAGGTGGCGTCCCACATAGAAGAGCTACAACTCTACAACTATGATATACAACTATGTACTGGGGCTTTGGAGAGAAAAAAAGAAAAAGTGGCAGATTGGCAACAGATGTTAGCTCAGGGCCAATCTTCCTCAAAAAAAATAAAATCAACTTCATTTATCTTATTAAGATAAATTAAGAAAGGACAAAATCACATGATCACTTCAACAGATACAGAATAACATCTGACGAAATTCAACATCCATTCATGATAAAACTCAGCCAAGTTAGGAAAATAAAAGAATTTTCTCAATCAGACAAAGGATATCTACAAAAAACCTACAGCTAACATCACACCTAATGAAATACTGAACGCTTTCCTCCATAGATCAAGAAAAGGCAAAGATGTCCACTCATATCGCTTCTACTCAACGGAAGTTGGAAGGTCCTAGCCAGCGCAATAAGGCAAGAAAACAATAATAAAATGCATAAAGATGACAAAGGAAGAAGTGAAACTTTCTATTGACATATTGCATGGCTGTTTTACTTAGTAACAAAAATACTAATAGGTGAATTTAGCAAGGTAGAAGATACAAGGATGATAAAAATCAATTTTATATCTATATGCTAGCAACAATTAGGAAAATGAAAGTTAAAAAATATAATTTATAAGAGCAATACAATTTATGAAATACTTAGTAATAAATTTAACAAGATATTTAAGACTCCTACACTGAAAACTACAAAACTACTGAGAGAAATTAAAGGAGACGTAAATAAATGGAGAAATATACCACGGTGGATTTAAGACTCATATATATATATATTTTGTGTGTGTGTGATGAAGATCAGCCTGGAGCTAACATCCATTGCCAAGCCTCCTCTTTTTTTGGCTGAAGAAGATTGGCCGTGGGCTAACATCCGTGCCCATCTTCCTCTACTTTATATGGGACGCCTCTACAGCATGGCTTGACAAGCGGTGCATCAGTCCGCGCCCGGGATCCAAACCTGCAAACCCCGGGCCACCGAAGCAGAGCACGCGAACTTAACCACTATATCACCAGGCCAGCCCCAAGACTCATATTTGTAAGACGTTTGTTTTCCCCAAACTGATTTATATGTATAATACGATCCCAACTGGCTTTTTTAAAATAAAAATTTATCTATTAGTTAACTCTTTTGCATAACAAATTATCTCAAAACCTACGAGGTTAAAATATCAAACATTTATTATCTCATGTAGTTTCTGAGAGTCAGAAATATGGAAGCGGTTCAGACTCAGGATTGCCTGAGTTGGCCAGGTCTGAAGTCATCTGAAGGCCTGAATGGAGCTGGAGGATCTACTTCCAAGATGGCTAATGCACCTGGCTATGGGCTGGAGGCCTCAGTTTCTCACCACAGAGACCTCTCTTCATGACATGAGAGGTGACTTCCCCCAGTGTGAATAATCGAAGAAAGAGGCCCAGAGAGAAGCAGCATGCCTTTTATAACCTAGTATCTGAAGTCTCACATCCTTATTTCTATTTCATTTTATTAGAAGCAAGTCATTAAATTCGGCCCACACTCAAGGGAAAGATAGTTAAGTTCCACCTCTTGAACAGAGAAGTAGCAAAGGATTTGTGCACATCTTTTAAAACCACCACAACTGACAAGCTAATTCTAAAATTCATATGGAAATGCCTAAGACCTAGAATATCTAAAACAATCTTTAAAAAGAAACAAATTGGAAGACTTATAGGAGTTGACTGCAAGACCTACTATAAAGCTATATTTATCAAGATTCTGTGGCAATGGCATAAGGATATACAAACAGATCAACAGAATAGAGAGCCCAGAAACAGACCAACATGTACAATTCACTGATTTTTGACTAAAGAGCAAAAGCAATCCAATGGGGGAAAAAGTCTTTTCAGCAAATGATGCTATAACTAGCTATGCATATGGGAAAAAAAATAAACCTCAATCCCTAACTCACATCAAATATGACAATGAATTTGAGACAGATATAGACCTAAATATAAAGCTATAACTATAAAGCTTCTAGAAGAGAACATGGGAGAATATCTTCACAACCTGAAGGTAGACAAAGGTTTTTAGGTAGGATAAAGAAAGCAATAATCATAAGAGAAAAAACTGATAAATTAGACTCCATCAAAATTTAAAACTCTCATTAAAAGACACCTTTAAGAAAATGAATAAGCAAATCATAGACAGGGAGAAAACAGTCACAAAATGTCCATCTGATAAAAGCACTTATGTCTAAAATATGTAAAGAGCCCCCACAACTCAATAATAAAAAGACAACCATTTTTTTAATGGACAAAAGATTTGAAAAGACACTTCACAAATGAAGATACACAAGTGGCCAAGAAGCACATGAAAATGTGCCTAATATCTTTACTCATCAGGTAAATGCTAATTAAAACTACAATGAGATACTACTACACACAGTCCAGAATGGATAAAATTAAAATGAATGACAACATCAAATGTGGCTGAGGATGTGGAATACCCAAAACTTCTATGATGAGAATGAAAATAGTACATCACTTTGGAAAAAAAGTCTTGCAGTCTCTTTTAAAACTAAACGTAAACCAACCCTATGACCTGGCAATTCCACTCCTAGGAATTACGCAAGAAAGATGAAAACATATGTCTTGTATAAGAATGTTCACAGCAGCTTTATTCATAATAGCCAAAAATGGAAACAGCCCAAGTGTCCATCAATAGGAGAACAGATAAACAATTCATGGTATTATTCATACAATGGAATACTACGCATCAATAAAAAGGAACAAACTACTGATACAACAGCATGGATAAATCTCAAGTCTCACGAGCATGAATCTTAATGGATTAATAAATATTTAAAATTTTTTCAATTTTTAACTTCTAATGTAGTAAATACCAATAGATTTAACTCAGAGAGCTGTTCAGGGTCCTCAATAATTTTTAAATGTGTAAAGCAGACATGAGTCCAAAAAGCTACTTCTGATCTAGTAAAAGTTGAATATGGGCATGCCCTACAATCTAACAATTACATTGCCAAGTACATACAGAAACTCTTACATTTGCATATACCAGACTATGTATAAGAATGTTCACAGCATTATTTGTAATAGTAAAAACCTGGAAACAACAAAATGCCCAATAATTGAAGAATGGATAAGTCAATATATTCATACAGTGGAATTCTAAACAACATACAAATAAATAAACTATATCCACATCCATCAACATAAGATAATTCTCAGGAACATGCATGATACTAAGGACTACAATTTGAGTGAAAAAAGCAAGTTGCAGAATAATATATATATATATATAGTACAATTCCACTTATATAAAATATAAAACAAGCAAACCTAAACTAGGAAAGCAGAAGTGGTAAAAATCTAGGAAATGATAAACACTAACTTAAGGACAGTGGTTATCTCTGGAGATTAAAGAAGAAGATGGGATAAAGGAAAGGCACACAGGGGGCTAAATGTTTGTTTAATGATGACTGCTCTTGACCAAAGAATAGTCTTCCTTTATCTAGGTCATAATTTTCATCAACTGTCAAGTTTTAGGTTGAAAATTCCAAGAGCAGTGAAAGAACAGAGAACAAAGAACATCTGATTGGCAAGACTAATTGAATCAACTCCAGTGATCAATAAGATTTCAGACAACAAAGCCAGTTTGCCCTCATGTTTGGTTTTTTAAAAAAGGGAGCAGGGTGGGGGCCCGTCCGGTGGCCTAGCGGTTAAGTGCGCGCACTCTGGATCAGTGGCCCGGGGTTCGCAGGTTCTGATCTGGGCGCGGACCAACTCACCGCTTGTCAAGCCATGCTGTAGTGGCGTCCCATATAAAGTACAGGAAGATAGGCATGGATCTTAGCCCAGCGCCATTCTTCCTCAGCAAAAACAGGAGGATTGGCAACAGACGTCAGCTCAGGGCTAGTCTTCCGCACACAAAAAAAGGAGGAACCGGGCCCCTGGCATAGCGGGTAAGTTTGCGCCTTCCGCTGCTAGTGGCCAGGGCTTGGATCCGGGGCACGCACCGGTGCACTGCTTGTTAGGCCATGCTGTGGTGGCGTCCCATATAAAGTGGAGGAAGATGGGCACAGATGTTAGCCCAGGGCCAGTCTTCCTCAGCAAAAGAGGAGGATTGGCATGGATGTTAGCTCAGGGCTGATCTTCCACACACACACACACACACACACACACACACACAAAAAAGGAGCAGGGGGGTGGGGAGGGATTGCTATCCAGCAGGTAAAATAGCCTAGAACCCATAATATTTCATTTTGGAAACACTACCTTATCTAGAATATCACTTTATCATTTTGTATGAATGAATGAGTGAATGTCAGTCATAAAAACAGTTTTTATAGCAGTATCAAGATTTTAACATGCATAATTTTGGAGTTCTGTTTTGTTTTCTAACTCCATTTAGTCTTTCCATTTGCTGCTAAAAGCAGCTTGCCCTGAAAAGTTAAAGAACTTGAAGACCAAGGTCCACACCTATAATGAGTCAAAGATTTTTCCAGCTCCACTAATGAATTATTTCAACCTTGAAGTACCTATTTATTTTCAGTGGGTAAAATACCTCTTTTGAGTTTCATGAGCGCATTATAGGGGTAAATAAAATGATGCCTATAAAATTCTTTGAAATCTTCAGGTCAAAGAGCCTATCAAAGTATTAAACTTTGTTATTATGTTTAAAGTCTCATCTTCTAAGAATAAAAAGTATGGTGTAATTTGGCACACTCGAGTTTACACAACAGGAAATAAAAATTGCTCAAAACTCAACTTCAGACACTGTTTCAGTTATCTATTACTAAATAACAACCACCCCAAAACTTCATGGCTTTAAAAAACAATTTATTACTCTCTCTCCTGGGAACAGCATGAACAATAAAAGGTGCACAGGCGTTTAAATGTATACATAAACAGCCTGTTTGGGCAAGAGTACAGTATAAGTAGGGAAAGTAGGGAGTACGGGGAAAAGGAGGAAGAAAGACTGAAAAGTTTAGAATAAACTGGATACCACAATGAGCCACAACTACACATCCACCAGAATAGCAAAAGTTAAAAATACTGACACCAAATGTTGGCAAGGATGTGGATCAAATGCTGTGAATGTAAAATACTACAACCACTTTGGGAAAAGGTCTGGCAGTTTCTAATAAACTAAACGTACAACTGTGTGACCCAGTTGTTCCAATCCTTGATATTTACCTACAAGAAATGAAAAAGACATTCACAAGAAGATTTGCACAAGAATGTTCATAGCAGCTTTATTTATAATTGCCAAAACCTGAAAACAGCCAGATGTCCATCAACAGGAAAATAGACAAACTAACTGTGGTATATTCATACAATGGAAACAGTACTCAGCAATAAAAAGGAACTTCCAGTACATGCAACAACATGGATGAATCTCAAAAGCATTATGCTCAGTGAAAGAAGGCTTATACTAAATAGTAAATACTATATGATTCCACTTATATGCAGTTCTCGAACAGGCAAATCTAATCTATGGTGGGGGAAAAAATCAGAACAGTGGTTGCCCCTGGAGAAAAGGGAGAAGGTGAAGGTGGGAATTAACAGGGAATGGGCATGAGGAACTTTTCTGCTTGATAGTAAAGCTCCATATCTTGATGGGGGTTTTGGTTACACAAATGTATGCACTTCTCAAAATTCAGCAAATAGACACAAGATTTGTGCATCATATTGAATATAAATTTTACATCAAAAGAAAAAACATCAAGAATTGAACTTTAGTTAACAATATGCATGTTGAAGTACTTGGGGAAAGTGTAAAGATGTCTGCAATTTACTTTGAAATGTGTCAAAAAATAAAATGAATTGATAGATGGATAGGGGAATGAATAAATGGATAGACAAGTGATAAAACAAGTATAGTAAAATGTTAACGGTGGAATCTAGGTAGTAGGTGAAGGAATCTTCACTGCAAAATTCTTCCAACTTGGTTGTATGTGTGAAAATATTCATTAAAAAAAAAAAGAAGAGCTTTTTATGTCATGTCAGAATTTGGCCTTTATCCTTCAGTCAATAAAAAATCTTCAAAGGGAAACAGAAGAAGCACCTAATTCTGTAAGGAGTAATCAGTCAAGGTTTAAAGAGGTATCTACTGAGAGAATGTAGCTACAGATGACAGGGGAACAGCATATGCAAAAGCAACCAGGCTAACGCTGTGCAACACACTAGATACTCCAGCTGACCTCCCAGTAAAAACATCTAAAAATTCTGGTATGTTCACCATGTATTCAAACAAATGAAAGAAAGAAGGAAGAAAGGGAGGAAAGAAGAAGGGAGAGAAGGTCCACTAAGGTGAGGAGTCAAGTAGGAGACCTCCCCAAATAAAAGTTTAACCTCCCCCTCCACCCCACCCCCGAAACTCAGTGTTTGCTCTTAAGGCCTTTCAACTGATCAGATGAGGCCCACCCACATTCTTCACAATAATTTTTACTTAAAGTCAACTGATTGCAGATGTTAACCATATTCACAAAATACCTTCTTAGCAATATCTAGATTAGTATTTGATTAAATAACTGGATACTATAACATAGCCAAATTCACACACAAAACTAACCATCACAGATGAGGAGGCCGCAACTATAACAACACATGATTTTTTTTTAACTTATTTTGACTAGATTCCAATTCAATTAATATTTATTGAGCACCTAGTATTTGCCAGGTACTTCACTGTGTGCTTTTTCATATATCATGCCATTTAATTCTCATTACCAACCAAATATCATTATTCTCATTTTATAGAAAATAAACTGATACAAAGAACAATTAAGTGATTTGCCTAAAGTCACAAGGTTTAACGGAGCAAAGTTCAGATAGGAATCTTGATTCTGACTCCAAGTCATCATACCATGTACCTTCCCCACAGTAAAACTTGCAAGACTTGCATGTCACCATAAACTGCTTTCGCTGTCTCTTTTGGGCTTTATCATTTTGCTAGGTCCTAAAATGTTTCTTCATGGCTTTACTTCTTTTAAAATGCTCTTCTGCATTACGTAAAACTGTCCAGGTGAGGCTTTTTTCCACTGACTGGGAAACAGTTGGCACAGGGACAAGGGTAGAACCCAAAATTGAAGAAACAACTTAAAATTTTCACCTGAAATAATAAAGCACTGGGCAAGACTTTCATTTAAATATTTCCTATTCTATGTATTCCAGCTCAGCTAAGTTCCCCCAAATTTACCCACATGCCAATTAACTGTTCTGTTAATAAAAATAAATAAATAATAAGACATTTCTTCCAATATGTGCTACCAAAGGACAGTTCTTCCTAGTTAATATCTTGAACCACCTGGGTAAATGCTAAGTCAAGATTAGACTTCAAAATGGACTTAGCCTTCAAGTATTACTAAGCTCTAATTACTAACTACAGACAAGTCTAAAAGGTGGTTTGGGTTGAGCTTGGCGAAGATATTAGGAGCAAATAAGAATGAAACCTGTTTCTGAAATGAAAAAATAATAAGTTGAATCTTAAGTTCAGTTTAGCTCATTACCCAGGACAATCATTTTCCTGGGTAATGAGCTTTCCTTCACACCTGGTGTTTTCAGCCTGTTACTGGGCAGGGCGAATCAACACCTAACGTGGTTTTCAAAGTTAGAAACCCAGGTTCCAGTACCAGCCCTGTGATCCTCAACAAGTCACTTATCCTTTTGAATCTGATTTCCTTACATACAAACAGGGATAACACCTACACCTCACAGGAGAAAAGAATGAAAAGTGCTCTGTGAACTGCAAAGCCTTGCTTCTCCAAGTATAGTCTCCCGACCAGCAGCACTGGAATTACCTGACAGCTTATAAAAAATGCAAACTTTAGGGGCCGGCCCGGTGGCGCAAGCGGTTAAGTGCGCGCGCTCCGCTGCGGCGGCCCGGGGTTCGCTGGTTCGGATCCCGGGCGCGCACCGACACACTGCTTGGTAAGCCATGCTGTGGCGGCGTCCCATATAAAGTGGAGGAATATGGGCACCGATGTTAGCCCAGGGCCGTCTTCCTCAGCAAAAAAAAAAGAGGAGGATTGGCGGATGTTAGCTCAGGGCTGATCTCCTCACAAAAAAAAAAAAAAAAAAAAAATGCAAACTTTAAGGCCTCATTCCAGACCTACTGAATTGGAATATGCATTTTAATAAGATCTCCAGGTAATTCACATGTATATTAAAAAGTCTGAGAAGCAATCTATAGATGTTAGGTATATTCACCCTAAAACATAGTTCACTAGGATTTTTTTTGTTCACAGCAAGTCCTATGATCTGATAACTCATTAACAATATGACATCAACAACATTTGACATTATCCTCCTCTTTCACCATTTCTCATACTGGGAAACTACTGAATGTGGATTCTGGTCTAGGTTTCACCACTAATTTACAACATAATCTTGGGCAAATCACTGCAATTCTCCAGGTCTTTCTGTTTATATGTAAAATGAGAAGGTTAGACCACTAAGTCCCAACCTGAGGTCCCTGGACCCATAGGGTCTGAAAAAGACTATGGGTAATGGACAGAGTTTAGACAGTATGGTAGTTAACAGCATAGCTTTGGAATCAAATGCACCTGGGGTCACTTAGGCTCTGCCACTTAATAGTGTGTAACCTAGGACAAGTTACTTAACCTTCAATGTCTTCAACTGCAAAATTAGGATTATAATAGTACCTACCTCAGAGATCAAGCAGTATACCATACGGTTACAAATGAATGCTCTGCTAGGGAACTTTTTCAGGGTGATAGAAACAGTCTACATCTTGATTGGGATGGTGGTTACACAGATGTATATATCTGTCAGAACACCTCAAATGGATGCATTTTATTGTAAGTAAATTATACCTCAAAACGCTAATTTTAAAAGTGAAAAAGAGAGAGAGAGAAGAGAATATGCTCTGGAGTTAGACTGTGTGAGTTCAAATCCTCACTTTGGCACTTGAAAAGTGAAAAACTTTGCAGAAATTATTTAACCCTCTCTGCCCTAAATTTCCACATCTCTAAAATAGGACTACTAACAGAATCTAACTTAAAAGGGTCGTTATAAGAATTATTATAAGGGTTCTTATGAGATAATATACACATAGAACTCTGCACGTTAAGTGCCCCATAATGTTAGCTATTATTTCTATTAGCTATTTTCAATATTTCAAAAATCACATTTATCCACAACAAGGCTGCAATAAATATATATGGACTAGAATTTATCAATACATTAAGGCACCTAGTGATTGTATCTCATATGGATCAATATAGTGGGGTAAGTGACTAGATCCCCTCTGATTGACAGTTACATGTGCCTTTGATTAATTAAAATGGGGATAAAGTACATTAATAATTACAATTTATGGAGAAGTAATAATAAATTACAGTTTATGTAAGAATAATAATAAATTCATGGGGCCTAAGAAAAAAATAATAAAAGGCTTCTTTTTAATGAAAAGGTTAAAGCAACTGCTATGTTACCATATGACCCAGCAATTTCAGTTTGTGGTCTCATAGACATATTTGTACACCCATGTCATGGCAGCACTATTCACAATAGCCAAGAGGTGGAGGCAACCCATGTGTCTATCAACGGAAGGATGGATAAGAAAAATGTGGTGTATACACACAATAGAATATTATTCAGCCTTTAAAAAGAAGGAAATTCTAACACATGCTACAACATGGATGAACCACAAAGATATTATGTTAAGTGAAATAAGCCAGTCACAAAAAGATAAATACTGTTATGATTCCACTTATATGAGATATCTAGAGTAGTCAAATTCATAGAGACAGAAAGTAGAAGAGTGGCTACCAGGGTTTTGAGGGAGAAGAGAATGGGGAATTGTTTATCGGTATAGAGTTTTGGTTTTGCAAGATGAGAAGAGTTCTGGAGATTGGTTGTACAACAGTGTGAATGTACTTAACACTACTGAACTATACACTTAAAAATGGCTAAGATGTTAAGTTCTATGTTATGTGTATTTTTCCACAATTTAAAAAATAATAAATAAATAAACAGCTGGTATGGCAGCTCTTGCAGCACTAACACTGTAAAGCCTCTTTGCTTTAAGTTTTTAATAAGCACTCTTTCCTTTCATTCTTTTTTATTTTTTTTAAAGATTTTATTTATATTTATTTTTTCCCCCCAAAGCCCCAGTAGATAGTTGTATGTCATAGCTGCACATCCTTCTAGTTGCTGTATGTGGGACGCGGCCTCAGCATGGCCAGAGAAGCGGGGCGTCGGTGTGCGCCCGGGGTTCCGGGCCCGGGCCGCCAGCAGCCGAGCGCCCGCTTAACTGCTAAGCCACGGGGCCGGCCCTTTCCTTTCATTCTAATGTACCATATACATACGTCCATCACAGCATCTGCACAATTTACTGGCAGTCTTTGACTTGCATACACTAAATCTAAACCCTTTTGTACACTAAATTTGGCCCTTTGGCCTTCATTCTTCAGTTGACTTAAGGTGCTTTTGAGCATTAAGTTAGAGGCAGTGCTGCTTGCTTGTCAATAATCCTCAGGAAAAAGACTATCTTCCTTAAAGTGACAGGGGTATCACCTTTCCAGCCCATAGAACCCCAGGACCAAAAGAAGCCTGAAGCATGCTTACTTACTCGAGGCTACTATTAAAAGAAGATGGTGGGAAGGCGCCTGAAAAAAGGAAAGGAAAAGAAAGGCAGCAATGAGCTACCATCAGCTAGATGCCTTGAGTGGCAGCTGTATATGGCAGAGGTAGCTGATTAAAGCCTCTCTGGTCTTGTGCTGCAGTGGCAAGGAGAGAAAGACCCCTTTACCCCATCTAAGCAAATCCCATAATAAAGATACAAAGACTGAGGGTTGCCCTACTTTCCTTCTGCTCAATTCCTATGAATAGGGTGGGGAGAGGGGCAGTAAACCTATGAGAAGGGACAATACCTACCTAGCTTGAATCATCCTAGCCCAAGGACAAAGGGGAGATGGCTAGATGGTCCTACCAGAAGTTACCATCCATTCTCCCCATCCATGAAAGTCATACTAACCAGGTTATTCCTCAGACTGAGGTAGCCCTTATAAAACCCATAATTAGAAATTTTAAAATATTTTTTAGCTTTCTGATAAGTAAACCCCCTTTCAAAATGTGTCAATTCTTAAACATTCTTCTTTCAAATACATTTTTAGGGATGCATTTCCCTTGAAACTAGGAAACAAACGCCCATTTGTACTTATCTATTCATAGCCCTCCTGGCCTATTAGCTACCTTGAACAGAGAGATGGACTTCATATAGCTTTGTATTCTGAGTCAATGACAAAATAAGTGTTCAATAAATATTCGCTGAATAAATGAAACATTCTGAATAATTTTTAACTGGGTAATTCTCCTCTGAGACCATAATTAAAACAAAGAATTCCCTTCAACTTCCCTTTGAGTAGTATATGTTCCATGAAACCAACAGCACCTGAAATTCCACTTCTTGTACACAGTATGTCTTGGTAAACAGAGTTGTCAGACCTATAGCTGAACACCATTTCTGCCAGTTATTAGCTGTATGAAGCTGAGCAGGTCACTTAACTCTTTATCTATAAAATGAGGATAACATCATCTACTTACTAGGAATGTTGTGAGGATTAGAAGTACACAGGAAGTCTTCACTTTACAGGGTTCTAATATGCACAAATTTCAGTTACCACAGTTTAGTTAAATAATACCAATCATCCAACAACACAATTCAAATTTCAGTTACCACAGTACATTGACTGTGAGCAACTGAATATAGTACAAACTTCACTACTAGATCTTCGGCCCACAAATCACTATGTAAATAATAAAAGCACATCATGATCAGTGACTAACCAAGTGACTTCTTTTTTTCTTAAATGAATTATACACTTTATTTATTTTTTGTGAGGAGATCAGCCCTGTGCTAACAACTGCCAATCCTTCTCTTATTTTTTTGCTGAGGAAGACTGGCCCTGGGCTAACATCCATGCCCATCTTCCTCCCCTTTATATGGGACGCAGCCACAGCATGGCCTGCCAAGCGGTGCAACGGTGCATGCCCGGGATCTGAACCGGGGGACCCCTGGCCGCCGCAGTGGAGCGCTCACACTTAACCGCTTGCGCCACCAGGCCGGCCCCTAACCAAGTCACTTCTTTCAAAGTCTGTTGGTGGATTTGACAAAATAAACTGCAAAAGAATAATAATTAGGCTGTCAGTGGTCTCCTCATCAGCAATAATAAAAGCCAGGACTTAATGGAATAATATCTTCAAAGAGCTGAGAGAAAAATAATTCTCTGCCTTAATGTCTAATTATGGATAAAACATCAAGGCAAAGTCTGTTGGTGATTAGTCAATGCACATCGGTTCATGTACATCTCACTTAGTTCATGTATGGACAGCAAAGCATGTAGCTGCGTTGCCTCCTTGTCTCCTGGCAATGAACATATGTGACATTTTACACAAATGAATAATCGAAAGAGGGAACTGGCCAACAATGATCAAGGTGCAGCAAAGAAACAAATAGTGATAATGTTGGAAGTGAAATGCCAACCGAACATAAACGGAACATAGAAGAAACAACTGACCATGGCAATGCTGCCTCTGCTGCCATTCGAGAGACTCTAGAAATGCAGCCAGAGGAATTTAGTAAAGGCAAACTTACCAACATAAACGAAGAAAGGGGTTGTGAGAAAAGGATGAAGATGGACCAGAAGTGACACCAGCAAAAGAATTTGCATTAAAGGAACTCTCGGAGGGCCGGCACCGTGGCTTAGCGGTTAAGTGCGTGCACTCTGTTGCTGGCGGCCCGGGGTTTGGATCCCGGGCGCGCACAGACGCACCGCTTGTCCGGCCATGCTGAGGCCGTGTCCCACATACAGCAACTAGAAGGATGTGCAGCTATGACATACAACTATCTACTGGGGCTTTGGGGGGAAAATAAATAAATAATTATAAAAAAAAAAAAAAAGGAACTCTCGGAGATATTTCACAATATTGAAAGCGCAAAGAATAAAATGTTGGAAGCTGATCCAAACTTAGAAAGGACTATGACAATTCGCCAAGGCATAAAAAAATTACTCATTCCATATCATAAGTTATATGACAAGAAGACAAGCACTGTTCAAACTACTCTTGGTCAGTTCTTTTACAAATAAAACATTTTAATTCTGTTTTTAATGTTTTAAATCAGAGTGTACTAAATAAATATTACTTTTATTATTTTTTTCATTTCTCTATATATTTATAACCAACAAAAAGAGGGTTTACAATGTTTGACAAAAATTTTTAAAGGTCACGGAACAATCGTACCTTTTCCCATCGATTATTAAGATCACTTTGCCAGGTTCTAACTTGCCTGGTCATTTGTACTGTCCCACACTATCATGCAAAGTGAGGACTGCCTGTACCTATAACTTCTGGCACATCAAGGCGCTCCTTTCACAACTAAAGAGAAACCTTCTACCTTTTCCCCTGGTCCTTACAATCTGCTCAAACAACAAAGGAATTTGAACTGATCTTCAGTGATGTTAAGCTTTTCAGGTTTTTCAATGACTGAGAACCGTTGCCATATCTGAAAATGCAATTCCCCAAACTCATCTTCACGTTACCCAACATACACATACCCTAATGCCAAAAGGTAGGCTTCTTAAATAGTCATTCCACTTGTCCTTTGTGATAGTACTATATTATTTCATGCTTGTCCTCATCCCTTGCATGCAGGGGCAAAACAATGAATGCGTGATAGAAGTTATATGGTATAGGAGCTTTAAAGTCAGACCTCAACTGGAATACTACCTCTCCACCACTTTCTGCAACCTTAGATAAGTTACTTCTTAGAGCTTCAATTTCCTAATCTGTGAAATAAGGATAATAATACCTTCTTTTTGGAATTACGGTAAAATTCGAAAGAGATAAGACATATGAAGTGCTTAGGAAAGTGTGATACAAAGTAAGCACTTAGAAATAGCTATTATCATCATTATTATCATTATCCTTAATATTTCTATCATTAATGTAAATATTATAATGATGATAAAGTTGCATTTGTTTTAAACACATCGTTATTAATGAGCATATTTTTCAAAAACAAATTCTCTTACTCCAAGATATGACAGACAACCACCCCTTGCTGGGTAAGAAGATTCGACCTCAAGTTCCTTCAGATCATTTTCTCCCAAGGTACATGTGCAAAGGGCTGCCAACATTCACTCCTCCTTTTCTTGCAGCCCCTGATTCCTACGTCAAAACTCTCCCCGCAGTCTGCTCAGAGTTTCCTCTTCTTTGGACATTAAGAACTAAAGCCATTTCCCATTTCTCAGAACTATCTGCCAGAACAGTAGTATCTTGCTCTCTCATAGCTCACATGACTTAACTGTCAGTTTTCTCTTTTGATTCTAATCCATGGTTCTAAACTAAGAGTCCTTATTGCCTATATTGTCCCATAAAGCCGCAGAGGACCTAAAGGCCAACTAAAGCCAACCTCTCTTCTCTACTAAACAATTAATTCCCCCTAAAATATTCATGTGAGTTAGTTGAGCAATGTCTGTTTTAACACTTTCAGTGACAGAAAGCTCTCTACCTCTCAAGTCAACCCATTCCATGATTATATCTTTAGCTAAAAAATTTCCTTATGTTGAAGCAAAATTTCTCCCCTTACAGTTAGCTTCTACCCATAGGCTCTAATTCTACATTCTAGAAAAATACAGAAAGTTTAACCGCTCTATATGACAGCCTATCCAATATTTGAAGATCCTTGAGTTTCTCTTTTCCAAGTTACACATTTCTAGTTCAGAAAGCATGATTTCAAGTCCCTTCGCTCATGGACCACCTCTGGACCAGGTATGGGCTCGCCAATATGATCTAATAAAAATTGGTAAAGTGCTTCCTTTGCCAACATTTGGGCTGCCAAGTAATTATACTACAAATGATCCCTTTGCCCATATTCTTCCACTATTATGTAAAAATTATTAATTTAAACTAGTAGTTCAGTGTTGGAGAGGATGTGGAGAGAAGGGAACTCTCATACACGGCTGGTGGGAGTGCAAACTGGTGCAGCCACTATGGAAAACAGTATGGAGATTCCTCAAAAAATCAAGGATAAAACTACCATATGATCCAGCTATTCCACTGTTGGGTATTTATCCAAAGAACTTGAAAACACCAATTTGTAAAGGTACATGCACCCCTGTGTTCATTGCAGCGTTATTCACAATAGCCAAGACTTGGAAGCAACCTAAGTGCCCATCAAGGGACGAATGGATAAAGAAGCTGTGGTATATATACACAATGGAATACTACTCAGCCATAAGAAACGATGAAATCCAGGCATTTGTGACAACATGGATGGACATTGAGGGTATAATGCAAAGTGAAATAAGTCAGAGGGAGAAGGTCAAATACCGTATGATTTCCTTCATTGAGTAGTAGATAATAACAACAATAAACAAACACATAGGGACAGAGATTGGATTGGTGGTTACCAGAGGGGAAGGGGGGAGGGAGGAGGGTGAAAGGGATAATTCGGTACATGTGTGTGGTGATGGGTTGTAATTAGTATTTTGGTGGTGAACATGATGTAATCTATGCAGAAATAGAAGTACAATGATGTACACCTGAAATTTTTACAATGTCATAAACCAATGTTACTGCAATAAACAAAAAATTAAAAATAAAAAAATAAAAAAAATAATAAAAAAAAAATAAACTAGCAGTTCAGGAAAAGTGACTCAGCCTAAATCATGGTTTAAACGGAACAGTACTAAAGTCTCGAAAACTAAAAAAAAGTTGTTTTCTTTTTTTTTAACTTAGCCAATTACTGTGAACAGAATAAAGTAGGATCAGCTGGCATGAAACGCTTGCCTCTTTCCTACAAAGCCAAACACTTGCCTGGGAGAAGGACCCAACAATGAGAAGGTTAGCTAAAAAGAGTTTGGCTTCATGTCCTGAGAAAGTGGATCCAATTAAAAGAAGGCAGTAATAGTCAGCCAAAAAATATTCTCTGTACCTTGCCAGAAGCAGGTACCTAAAGAAGGATCAAACATCGTGCTCTCAAAAAACTTGACCAAAGTAAACTACAGAAAAAGGAGTGGCGGATTTTTCCTGTGCTCTCCTAGCCTGGCAGGAAGAATCATCAGGGGAAATACACACACACACACACACACACACACACACAAAGCCCCAGGGGGCCAGCGGTGCCTGTCAGGGGCAGCAGCTGGAGGAGGATTCGTCCCCAAGTCCTCAGAAGCTGCAATCAGTGGAAGAAGTATCCTCAGAAGAACCCCAACCCTCAGGGAGTCGGATAGGAGGCAGAGAGGAGCAGGGACTTGGTCCCTTGTGCTCTTGGGAGCCCGGCACGAGCAGGAAGGTACAGACTAAGGTGTTCTGCCTTCTACTTCTGGTGCAAGGAGATGGTTGAATGAATAGTCGTAATCAGAGAGTAGATGATCTCCGGTACTTGAAGATATCCAGGGTGGGAGTGGGGTGGGCAACGGGGGTCGGGATCCGAGACTGGGAAAACCGTTCCCGGAGGTGACCGAAGAGGTCTAATAGGAACAGAGAAAGAGAAAGGGCAAGACCTAAGGGGGGGAAGATTAAGCTAGGAACTGTCCCCTGCTCCCGTGTCCTTAGGGCGAAGGCGGTGGCAGCAACAGGAGAAGCAGGTGTCCGGGCCCTCACTGAAATGAGCAAAGCCCTCCCCTCTCCCAACCTCTTCGCGGGCTGCCCCCAGCCTGCCCCCACTCCGCCCCTCGAGTAGGAATTCCCATTCCCAACCCTGCCCCTCAGGCTTCCCCCTAGGTTCAGCAGGGGCTCCCCACTTCTGCCCCCCAATCTTCAAGCCCTCCCCAACCTGTCCAGACCCCGGCACTCCTCACCCGACACCCCGGATTCCCCCATCCGTCCCCCGCATCCGCAGCATTCCCGTTCCTGCCCCTCGGCCGGGGCCCCCTCGGCCTCGCCGGCCAGGCCTGCTGCCTCCCCCGGCGGCCAGGTCCGCCCTCTCCCTGCCTCACCCGGCGTCTCCCCTCAGACCGGCGCCCGCCCGCCCTCCCTCCCGCCTCAGGCCGGGGCCCCGGGGCCGGCAGCCGCACTCACAGAACTCGGCGATGTACCAGGTCACCGCGTAGTTCTCCTCGCACCAGTCCAGCGTGGAGGTCGTGGGGCCCCAGTAGCCCTCGCGGTCCCCGGCCGGAGCCATCGCGCGCGCCGCCGCCCAGGGGCTCCGCTCGCTGCGCTCGGCCCCGCAGGCTCCCAGGCCGGCTCGGGCCCTGCTCTAGCGCTCGCCTCGCGGCCCGCCCGCGCTCCCCCCAGGGGCGGGGCCTGGCGCCGTCACCAACACTGCCCGGCGGGAGACCCCGCCCACCGGCGCCGGCGCCCCGCCCCCTCCCTGCCCAGGAAGGGGTGTGATCCCCAACCGCGGGTGGCGGTGACCAGCACTGCCTGCCCCGCCCGGACACGCCCGTGGCTGTAGGTTCGGGGTTCCTGGTGTCCCGAAGGCTGTTTTCTGTCAGGACGTGTCTAAGCCTCTAGCTGTGTGTGTGTGGTTTCATTTTATTGGGACGGGGGTGGGATGAAGCCTTCAGTCAAGCCCTGGCTTGGTAAAACCTGTGAAGAGATGCACCTCAGTGTCTTCTTTTGGCCGCAGGCCTCAGACGGAGCCCAGACACAGAACACTCCCAGCACCGGGGACTCCCAGGAGATAAACAGTGACTTTCTGATAAAGGTATAAGTAAGTGTCTCTTGGGAACAGAGGGAAAGGGCAACAACGCGGACTGGCCAAAAAGGAAAAAAAGAAAAGGACTTTGAGATCCTAAAAAAGAATGCAGCCAGAGCACTAAAGCAGACTTTGCCTGCCTCAGTTTGGGCTTCCAACCCTCGAGGTTTCTACCCACTAACTATAATGGTGCCCTACTCTCCAGGCAACCAACAGCCTCAAGATTCTGACGCCTCACAGAGCTGCGGGAGGGATCTTTTTAAACACAAACGCAACCTCCCCTGCCCTTGTGTTCAGCTACACCAAACTTCCCTAGCTCAGAATGTGCTGGGTCCACTCCACTCTGCCTGCCTTTGCTCCTCCGGTTCAGCTGGGATCGCCTTCCTCTCTGGCCATTTGGCTAACTCCCACTGGCCCTTTAAATCCAGCTCCCTGAAGCCCTCCCTGACTCTCACCCCCAAGACCTCCCTTGCCCTTTGTCACATCACCCCGTGATACATCCTCATCCAAAAGCTTGCTTTCCATTCTTCATGGTCTTAGCACCCAGGACTCTGCCTGACTACGCAGTCTGAAATGAAGAGTATAGTTAAGGATGATACAATTGCTATTTTCTAAAGAAATAAGTCAGATAAGTTGTAATCAAAGGTGAAAAAGAAAACAAGGAGAGATGGGGAGCCCATAGCCTCTCTACCAAGTGAGCCTAGCCACTGGTAGATGCAAAACCTTTACTTGCACCATGCAAACCCTAGGAATAGAGGCAGTGTATTTTCATAGAAATAGTGGGATATATGAAATTCTTCTTTTGAATAGCAGACATTGAGCTTCAGCTGTGTACCCAGCCCTTGACTGGGTGCTAGGAACACGTGGAGGTAAATGGAAAGATCTAAGAGGGCAGTCTGCAGAGAGATCAATAAAAACCATTCAGGTGTGGGAAAACTTCTATTTCTAATCATTTTTTATCTCATCCTCTAAAATTTCTGTTTTGTGTATGTTTTTAATATATATAACAATCATAAGTGTATATAATTTATAAATGAATAAATATATATATTTGTATACTCAAAATGAATATGCAGAAATACATACTCAAAAATGATTTGCTGATGAGATTGCAATGAAAACAGACCACAACAATGGAGGGTGATAATATTTGCTAAGAGTAAACCAAAAATTATGGTGTTGTGGGAGCCTCTAAGTGGAAAGAACCCCTGACCCAGCCAGATGACTCAAGGCAGGAGATGAGGCCTTGACTGAATCAATACCCTGCACATTGTTGATCAACAGTGAGAAAAAAAAAAAAAACTATCATGACCAGGACAAAATTTAGGAGAGAAAAATTTCCCTGCCCAAGAGAAACAGTGCACTGCAGTAGTATCTTAGAGAGCGCAAAATACATTTCACAGTTCTTTCAGCAATGTCTATCTTCCTTTCTCTCTTTTCTAAAATACTTTTCCCCCCTGAATATAAAAGCAATGCATGGAAATTTAAGGGACCCAGAATAACCAAACCACCTTGAAAAAGAAGAATAAAGTTGGAGGATTCATACTTCCCAGTTTCAACACTTACTGCAAAGCTACACTAATCAAGACCGTGTGATACTGGCATAGGGATAAACACATAGATCAATGGAATAGAATTGAGATTCCAGAAATAAATCCTTAATTTACAGTCAATTGATTTTCAACAAGGATGCCAAGACAATTCAGTAGAGAAAGAATAGTCTTTTCAACAAATGGTGCTGGAACAACTGGATATCCACATGTAAAAGAATGAAATTAGACTCCTTCCTGCTACAAAAAACAAAATTTAACTGAAAATGAATCATAAACTTAAATGTAGGAGCTAAAACTATAAAACTCTTAGAAGTTGACATAAAAGTAAATCTTTGTAACCTTGGTTTAGGCAATGGTTGCTTATGTAAAATACCAAAGTCACAAGTGACAAAAGAAAAAATAGATGTCGGACTTCATCAAAATTAAAAACTTTTTTACTATAAATGATACCATCAGGAAAATGAAAAGACAACCCAGAAAATGGGAGAAAATATTTGCAAATCATATATCTGATAAGAGACTTGTATTCAGAATATATATTGAACTCTTACCACTCAATAAAAACACAACACAATTTAAAAATGGGCAAAGCATCTACATAGACATTTCTCCAAGGAAGATAGACGAATGGCCAATAAACGCATGAAAAAATGTTCATGCTTGCTATTAGAGAAATGCAAATCAAAACCACAATGAGATGCCACTTCATATACACTAGGATGGCTATAATCAAAAACACAAACAATAACATGTTGACAAAGATGTGGAGAAATTGGAACTCACCCATTGCTGGTATGTAAAATGATACAGCTGCTTTGGGAAACAGTTTGGCAGTTCCTCAAAATGCTAGACAGAGTTACTATATGATCTAGCAATTCTACTACTAGGTATATACCAAAAGAATTGAAAACATACATCTGTAAAGACTTGTACAAGAATGTACACAGCAGCATTATTCATAACAGCCAAAGAATGGAAACAAAGCAAATTCCATCAACTGATTAATGATAATTAATAAAATGTGGAATATCCATACAATGGAATATTATTTGGCAATAAAAAAGGAATGAAATACTGATACATGATACAACATGGATGAACCTTGAAAACGTTATGCTACATCAAAGAAGGCAAACACAAAAGGGTACATATTGTATGATTCCATTTATATAAAACATCCAGGATAGGCAAATCTATGGAGACAGAACATGAATTAGCAGTTGGCTGAGAGGGGAGTGGGAATTGGGAGTGACTGTTAACTGGGTACATGGTTTCTTTGGGGATGATGAACGTGTTCTAAAATTAGATTGTGGTAATAGGTTGCACAACTCCATGAATATGCAAAAAAAACCCATTGAATCATATACTTTAAATTGTACACTAAATATTCTAAATGGCTGAACTGTATGGTATGTGAATTATATCTTAAAGCTGTTTTAAAAAAAAGTAATACATTCTTATGTTGGAAAATTTAGAATATATCAAAAAATAAATCACTCATAATCCCACCAACTAGCAATAACCACTGTCAACATTTAAGTATATTTTCTTCGAGCATTTTATCTATGAATATTTTTACATAATAGAGCTAATATTGCCTTGTATTTCATATTCTTTCATAAGCATTTCTCATGCCATTAAAAAAATCTTTGTGGGGCCGGCCCAGTGGCGAAGAGGTTAAGTTTGCACACTCCGCTTCAGCAGCCTGGGGTTCACAGGTTCGGATCCCGGGCGCGGACCTACGCACCACTTACCAGGCCATTCTTTGCTGGCATCCCATATAAAGTAGAGGAAGATGGGCATGGATGTTAGCCCAGGGCCAATCTTCCTCAGCAAAAAGAGGAGGATTGGCAACAGATGTTAGCTTAGGGCTAATCTTCCTCAGGAAAAAAAAAATCCTTGTAAAAATATTAGTAGTTGCATCATATTCAATTTTATAAGTATACCACGATTTACTTAATTATTATATATCCATTTTACTATTCCCTTACTACTGGGTATTTAGGTTATTTCCGATGCCTGTACTTATTCTTCAACTAACAAACAAGAACTCAAATTTTGAAAGCTTTCAGCTGGATTTCTATTGAAAACCCCTTTTACTGATTCCCAAAACAACAAAGAAATCCAAGCTGTAATCCATTTTTTCCACATGAGATATGCTGTACCATTTCATAACTGCAAAGGAAAATTTGAAACCACAAAAACCAAATGTGTAAGCTCATCACAGATTAAGTGATACTACAATTGACAAGTTACCGCTTGGCCTCTCTTACAACAAGGCACACTCATGGCAGCCTATTAACACTTCCTAGCCCCTATCTGTGGGGGATATTAGTGTCGCCCAAGTGCAATAGACCACAACCTGGTGACACAACCCCAGCCTCTCTGGGAAGAGTCCCCTGACCCCCAGGCTAGGTTTGGGCCCCTCTAGGCTCCTGCAGCCCCTGGGTTTCCCTCCACCACAGCTCCTCTCACATTTCACAACAGTCTGTTTAGGAGTCAGTCTTCCAGACCCTGTCTCATTCTATCTATCTCACTTGGACCTGACACAGAATTGGGGCTCAGGAAATGTTTATAGAACAATAATAATAATAGATAACATTTAATGAACATTTACCATGGACCAGGCCCTGTCCTGAGGTCTTTATATATGCTTACTAACTCAGTTAAATCTTACAACAACCCTATGAGGTAGATACTATTCTTTTTCCCATTTCATAGTCAGGGATGTCAAAGTTAAGTTACTTGCCCAAGTAACACAGAGGTTAAGTTACTTGCCCAAATATGTATATAACTAGTTAGTAGCAGAGCAAGGATTTGAATCTAGGCAGTCTGGCTTCAGAGCACAGGCACTTAACAGCTACATTAGGAAAAATTGCTAATGAATTTGTAACATATTGATGATGAAGCCTAACTCTGAGAATTTTACAGGGATAGAGAGAGCACTCTTGAGGGTAAGCTCCATGAAGGTAGGAACCAGGTAACACCACTGTATCCCCAACATACAGCTTGGTACAGATTAAGTCCTCAATGAACATGTGGTAAATGACTGATATGAAAATCAAGGGTGAGAAAAGGTACAAAAGAATAAGAATTTTTTAAATTTTATTACATTTGTTATTTACTTTCTCTGTTTAACATAACAAGCAGTACATGTTCATTATGGAAAATTTAAAAATACAGATAAAAATAGTTTTATTTGGAATTATATAATATATATAACATATATAAAGTATCAAGGATAATAGTGAAATGAGTCTTGATTTAGCCACCACCCAGCTTAAGAGATGGAACTTGACTGATTCCTTAAGCCCCTGTGTGTCTTTCTCCAATCTCATCACCTCCTCCCTCCAGCAGCAAACACCTTCCTGAATTGTTTTTATCATTCTTTTACCTTTCTATATACTTTTCTGATGTGAATGTATCCCTTGCTTTTTTTTAGCTTAATATCATATTTTTGAGTCATCCATGTTGTTCTTTATGGAACAACTGTAATTTATTCATTTTTACTCTTTCATGGTCTTCTATTGTATGACAATACCACAGTGTATTTATCCATTTTCCTTAGATGGAGATAAATCATTTCTCATTTTTGCTATTATAACCAATGCTGCCCTGAACATTCATTTTTACGTATCTCCTGATACACATGTGCAAGACTTTCTTTAGCATATTACCTATGAATGGAAGAGTTTGCACATTTGCAAATTTATTAGATAACGCCAAATAGTTTTCTACACTGGTCGTACCAATGTATGTTTCCACAATAAAATTATGTTTCACAATATAAAAATATATGTATACAATAAAAATATAATCCACAATAAAAAAATATATAAAGAATCACCTGAAATTTCATCACTCGATAGTAACCACTGATAATATTTTGTTGTGTAATTGGCCAAACATTTTTCTCTATGTTTTATTAAAATATATACATACATATGTTTTACTAAAACAGAGTTTAGGGGCCAGCCCGGGTGGCAGAGCGGTTAAGTTTGTGCGTTGTGCTTTGGCGGCTGCAGCCGTGGTTCGCTGGTTCGGGTCCTGAGCACGGACCTACTCACCACTCATTAAGCCATGCTGAGGCAGCGTCCCATATAGAAGAGCTACAACTCTACAACTATGATATACAACCATGTACTGGGGCTTTAGGGAGAAAAAAAGAAAAAGAGGAAGATGGGCAACAGATGTTAGCGCATGGCCAATCTTCCTCAAAAAAATAAAAATAAAATAAAATAGAGTTTAAAAATACATATCATTGGGGCCAGCCCGGTGGCAGAAGCGGTTAAGTGCACGCTCTGCTGCGGCGGCCCGGGTTTGTGGGTTGGGATCCCAGGCGTGCACCAATGCACTGCTTGGCAAGCCATGCTGTGGCGGCGTCCCATATAAAGTGGAGGAAGATGGGCATGAGTGTTAGCCCAGGGCCAGTCTTCCTCAGCAAAAAGAGGAGGATTGGCAGATGTTAGCTCAGGGCCGATCTTCCTCACAAAAAAAAAAAAATACAGATCATTTTGGAGCTTCCTGTTTTCACTTACGATATGTGATAAGCATTAAAGAATAAATGTTTTATGCACCTGCTGAGGCTTATGCTTCCAGAAACATCATTAGAGTATTCATCAGTGCCAATTCCAGACTTTGAGCCGCAACTGCTGCCTCTGTAGCTGGACCCCAGGCCCCACTCTTCAGGCAGAGTTAAGGCTTCCTTCTCCTTGCTCCCTGGCACTCTGCATTTCCCACACTTGGCCTCACTATCTGTTAACTAGTTTGTATCCACAAGGCAGCTGTGAGTTCCTGGAGAGAAAGGATCATCCATATTCATCTCTATGTTCCCAGTGCCCAGCACTGCGCCTAGCATGTGAGCAAATCCGTAGATATCTCTCAGATTAATAACAAATCCACTTTTATGAAGCAATCTGCCATGGTGATTAAGAGTATCAGCTCCAGAACATGGCCAACATGACCTTGTATCCCAAACTCACTTCTTAATAAGCTGTGATTTTGGTCCTATTAACCTCTCTAAGCCTCAATTTCCCCATCTATAAAATGGATAAGCAGTAGTTACCCACTTCATGTTTGGATTAAACGAAAAAAATAGTTGCACAATACAGTACCTGGGAAATGGAATGACATCAATACATCTCATGGCATTGTGGTATTATTATTACTCCTCGCCTTTGAGGGGAGGAGAAAGGCTCCTTGCTGAAGCACAGGAAATCACACCGTCCACCAGGCACAGGGGAGATGGTGGGGAACATTTGGGCCTGATTGTCCCATAGGACCTGTTTTGTAAACTTGGGTTACAGAGAAGGAAAAGTCAATTTCACACTCCTTGGGATAGCTAAGCTTCCTTAGCCGCTGGTCTCCCAACATTTCCCCTCAAAGCCCTTCCTCTAGTACCCTAGTCACAAGCCATACACTGCTATGTCTTATGCACTATTATAGGCAATAGAAGAGGACAAAACAGACAAATTTCAAGGATCAAAATGCAATGTAACAGACAATTATAATAGCTAACACTTATATAATATTTACTCTGTTCCTAACACAATTCTCAGTACTCTTCAGTATTACATTTTAAAATGTCTCTTAACAACCCTATTAGCCCTCATTCACCAATGACAAAACTGACACAGTGAGATTAAATATTTCATCCAAGGGCACCCAGCCCATAAGTGCTGAGTAGAGGCTAGAATCCAGGCGATCTGGTGCCAGAGGCCATGTCCTTAACTACTGTGCCAAGCTGGCCCTGCAGGGGCTCAGAAGAGGGGACTGCTGTGCAGGACAGAGAGGACTGTGGGTCAGCACTGGGTTTGATTTCTCTCTGCACCTAGAGTGTAGGAAATGAGGCTCGAGAGGTCTGCAGGGACAATACCATTAGGGGCCTAAAGGGTTTTAAGGAAGAGATGGATGGGGTAAATCTGCAGAGGGCAGGACAGATTGACTGACTTGGAAAAGACTGAAGACATGGAGGCTCCTGAAGAGACTGTTGGAGTGATTTGGTTAGTAGCAGTAGTGATGGAGAGGAGGGGACAAATTTAAAGATGGCTAGGGGGTAGAATCAACAGGATTTGGGATGAGATTGGGGGGAAGAATTGAGGCAGAAGGAGGAGGTGGACCACTCCTGTGTTTCTAGCTATTCCCAGCTGCTGGAGGACCAAAAAGTTAATCTGGCTGCAGTGGGTGGATGGGGGTAATCAGAGCAGAAGGCAGAGAAAGCATTACTGGGCAAGAGAACAGTCTGCAAGGGCTTGAAAGGGCAAGAGAAATGTGGGCAGAATGAGACCTTTGGAGTGGCTGACTGTGTGTGCAGAGATGGGGGAGACGTAAGGACATTACCAGGGACGGAGATGGAAAGATTAGGGCCTCGTATGCTGTGATAAGGCATTTGGGCTTTATCCTACACACAACAAAAGTGTTCAAGAAAAAAATAACATGTTTCCATGTGTTAGGGAAAATAGATTTTTTGATTTGAGGAATTTTTTTGTAAGGGGCAGGGTGGGGAGAAGAGAGGAATCAGGAAAATTAGCCTGATCAGCCTCCTAATCAATTAGGAGACTGTGGCAAATAATCTTGGGAAAAGATAGGACAGTCAGGTTAAATTGCCAAACAGGTCCTGGGCAGTCCTCACACTAGCTTTCCTGGAAGGAACTCCAGGGCCACTTGCTTCGTGGAAAACAGAGGAAAGCTGAAGTTTACCAAGTCAGCTCCTGAGCCCTAAACAAAATGAGACACATCCTGGGAGGTAAGTCACCACACATATGACCAGAGTCATCAGCATTTGGTCAAGCACCTGGAAAGTTGTTACAAAATAAATTGAATAAAATAAATTGAACAGGGTTGAGTATTAATTGAATAGCTCTAAACTGATTGTTTTGTTTTGAATGAGGTTATGGAAACAACAATAAAAAAGGTAACCTAAAGATGCTTGCCCTATGAACAGAAATTCTTCCTTTCAACATTGCCTACAAACTGAGCCTTCTCTGTCCTTCAACTGAGAAGAATCACTTACATATGTGCATATTTGGGTGCCTGGTTTTCTTGTATCCACCCAAATGCTGTCAGTTACCATCTAGAGGCTGACCCAGATCTCTATCTCTAACCCAGATCTGTCCCCAGAGCTTTAGGCCTTGAATCAGTTAGGATCACGTTTTGGTGCAGGTGACAGAAAACCAATCCCAGTGGCTTAACTAAATTAGGGTTTATTTTTCTCAGATGGCAGACAGCCCAGGGCCATACAGCAGCTTCACCACACCAGAATCCTTCTGTCTTTCTGCTCCGCTCTCTTACCATAGGGCCTTCATCCTTACGGTCACAAAATGGCTGCATCTTGTCCAAGCATCACAACTCTGTTTAGGCTGGAAGAAGGAAGAAAGACAAGGATAAAAGGCAAATGCCAGCTGGGCCTGTCAGTTGTTATCAGGAAAACAGCTTCTCGGGAACCTCTACCCAGTGATGTCCACTTAGAGCTTATCGGTCAGAACTGGGTCTCATGACCAATCATAGGGAGTCTGGGAAGACTGGCAACAGAGTCTAGGAGGGTGGATGTTTTAACTGGGCACAACAAGGTTGTCCCAAACAAAGTTGGTTTCTGTTAGGAAAGAAGAAGAGGGAGAGGATATTGAGTTAGCAACTAGCAGGATATCCCATAGACCCACATTTCCAACTATCTTCTGGACAGCTCTACTTGGATATTTCATAAGGATCTCAAATTCAATATGTCCTAAAGTGATCTCGTCATTTCCCTCCACACTGGTTTCTCTCCCAGTGGTTTTTTACGACAGTGAAATTTACAACCATTGACCCAGTTTGCTAAAGAAAGAAGCCTTGACTTCTTTCTATCCCCATCCAGCCATATCCAATCAGTTATCACCCCTATGGATTCTTCTCTTGCCACTGTCTCAGCTCAGGTCAGGATCGCCTGTGCCCTACACGACCACTCTGAGGCAAGTCTCGCCCTGTTCCCATCACACAACCTATTCTTTACGCTGTGGTTGCCAGGGGGCTCTTGCTTAAATTCAAAACTATCAATGCTCTCCTCCAAATAAATAAATTTCAGTGATTTCCTACTACCTACGGGATAAAGTCCAAACACCCTGACATGACCCACAAGGCTCTTTGTGATCAGGCCTCATTGCCGCATTCCACTCCAGTCACACTAAAATACTTTTAAATACTCCTCCGTAAAAGAGCCACTTCTCTCAATGCTGGGCTTTTGTGAACATTTTCCCTTCAGCTTGAATGTCCCCTTTCCTTCCTGCCCCCTTTCAGGTCTCAGATTAGATGAGGCTGCCTCCAGAAACTCTTCCTGGGCCCACCATTGTAACTCTCATTATTCTGTATTGTAGCCGTCTGTTTACTTGTCTTCCTCACCAGCAAGATCAGCGGCTTTCAAACTTAAGAGAACGTAAAAACTGGGGCTTGTGATATTCCTCCAGAAACCTACAGAACCAGAATCTCTGGCGGCCCAGCAACCTGCATGTTGAACCAGCAGCCTGGGTCATTGTGGGGCCGATGGTTCAGGAACCAGATCTTGAGAAACACTAAACCTGACTCCAGGCAACCTCAGGGCAGGGACAGTGTCTTGTCCCCAGTGTGCCCCTCGTGCCTCACACAGGGCCAGGCACAAAGCGAGTCATCCAACTCCAACCCTGTCTCCTTTCTCTCCTCTACATTGCCTCATTCACACAATAATGATTACTATTTATAGGGTAGCATAAACTGTTGTCAGATAGGCAAATAAACAAACAAACAGATAAATAAGTAATCCTCCTTCCGTGATTATCCATTGTCTGCAGGTTCAAGTCCAAACTCCCTGATAGACCTGAGGTTTGAATCCAGCAGTGCCTCTGATTATCTCTGTGACTTGGAGCAGTTTGCTTGAACTATATACACCTTGGCTCCCTCACCTGAAAAAGTGAGCTAATACTTAAACCAACCTCATAAGGTAATGATGGGTCAATAAGGTAAGGAGCTTAAAGCACTTACAACAACGCCTGACACACAACAAGAACTCAATACAAATTGACAATTTCTTATGATTATTATGACAACGACTACTACTACTACTATTTATGGAGTGCCTATTAAATTCTAGCCAGTTATAAACCAATGTTACCTCAAAAATAAATAAATAAACAAACAAAGGAATAAATAAATAAATTCCAGCCAGGCATTTGAGTAAGCTTTTTTTTATTTTATTTTTTTTGGTGAGGAAGAGTGGCCCTGGGCTAACATCTGTAGCCAATCTTCCTCTTTTTGCTTGAGGAAGATTGTCCCTGAGCTAACATCCACACTAATCTTCCTCTATTTTGTATGTGGGACACCGCCCCAGCATGGCTTGATGAGCGGTGTGTAGGTCCGAGCCCAGGAGCCAAACCCATGAACCCCGGGCTGTAGAAGCAGAGGGCATGAACCTAACCGCTACACCACCAGGCTAGACCCAAGTAAGCGTTTTTATACGCATTATTTCATTTAATTCTCCCAGTCACTTGCCAAGATAAGTATCATTATCCTCACTTTACAGAAAAGAAAACCAAGGTTTAGAGAGGCAAAGTAATTCATACAAGGTAAAATTGAGAGCAAAGGAAGAGATGAAATTTGAACTTAGTTAAAAAAGAAAGTTAAAAAAAATATGTTACTCAAAAGTCAAGATTTAATAAAATTAGTAATTTTTACTGCTTCATCAAAGAAAAAAAACTTTTTAAGGCTTTATTAAAGAAAAATCAAGTCTGGCAACCATGTAGAACAACATAAACTTGCACACATTGCTGGTGGGAATGTAAAATAATATACCATCACTTTGGAGAGCAATGTCTGGCAAAGGTGAAGACCTGCATACACCATGACTCAGCAAATACACTCCTAGGAATATATCCTAAAAACTTCTCACACTTATGTATTAGGAGGCATGGACAAGAATGTTTATTGCATGATTATTTATTGAACAGAAGGATGTTTAATCACAAAATGAAATAGTATGCAATGGTTATATTAAATCAATCTCAAAAACATAAAATTGAGGAAAAAAAGGAAGTTGCAGAATAGTCATATAGGATGCCATTTATATAAAACTTAAAACATGCAAAACAAGCCATCTATTTTTGTGGATAAATACATATGTACTAGAAGCATAAAAACACACACTGAGTTGATAAATTGATAAGCCCCAAATTCAAGATGGTAGTGACCTACAGAGAGAGAAGGGAATGGAATTAGGGAGGGTTACACAGAGACATTCAGCTGTATACTTAACTTTTCATTTCTTAAAGAACTAAAAAGCTGAAACAAATATAGGAAAATAGTAAGATGTGACTAAGCTGGGTGATAAGTACATAGAGATTAGTTATATTATTCTCTCTATTTTGTGTATGCCTTATTTTATAATTTTTTAAAGGCTTCATTAAGAACACGTAGAATAGGGGCTCTGAGGTCCAGAAACATCCTAAATCTCCCTTGGGCCATTCCATTGCCATCCCCGATGGTGGCCGCCTCCCCAAGCTTTTTAGCTGCTTGGGGGGCCTCCCCGTACAGGACCCTGGGTCAGCGTCGGACGAACTGACCCGTGCCTACCGGCGCCAGCAGATCGGAAGTCTAGCAAGCCCGGGGCACTTGCGTGACCTGGTCTATAACTGCCCCCGGCGGGGACGCCTGCCCGCCCGTGCCACTCAGCTTAGAGCCAGAGTAGTACTAAACACCCCCTCCAGGAGCCGGGACCAGCCAGGAACCTCCGCAGCTCAACCTCTGCTCTGTCCAGCTCTAGCCAAGCCGGAAAGCTTGCGGCGGGAAGACAGCTGGACACCAGCCCCGGCAGATCTTGGCCCCGCCCCCGGCCCCGCCCCATTCCCTGCGCGCACTGGCCAGGGCCCAGCATGCCGTGCGGTGAGCCCGCAGTCCCTGCCTCCCGATGCGGACCTTCAGCCGGAGCTGAGCGGGAGGAATGTACAGGGCGCTGCAAATTCTTGTTCAAAAAAGTTCGTCTCAGCATTCTCATAGTACGTGAATTCCATCAGTACCGTCAGATCTATTCGTGGGCGTGAAAAGATATCGTAATATGTTATAAAATATGGATAAGCGAAAAAGCACGTTGCAAAAATGTGTTAATAAAATCCCATTTTTAAGTGTGTGCGTAGAAAAAAAGCCAGAAATGACTATCTATGTAAAGTGGGATTAGGAGTGATTTTTTATTACTGATTGTATTTTCTAAATGTTCTACTATGTTTTTAAATTGTTTTTTAAAACTAGTGGAGGGGAGGAAAAACAATTTTCCCTCTACCCTTCTAGGTTCTGGGCTGAGACTCCCCTGTAATAAAAAGATTAACTGGAGGAAAGCAAATTCCCACAAAGATTTGAGACTCAAAGACAGCCCGGCAACTGAGACTTATATTCCAACCTGAGCTGAGGAGAGGGATAGGCGACTGGGGCTTCAAAGGGGTGAGGAAGGCAATTCAGGGGAAGGTGAGAAGAAGAAATGTTTTTACTGGGGCTTCAAAGGGGTGAGGAAGGCAATTCAGGGGAAGGTGAGAAGAAGAAATGTTTGGTAAACTGAAATGTTTGCCCTACCACGCAGATAAGTCTTATCTCTGGTAACAGCTCTCTTCCTGGGACAGGCGGCCTTTCTAAATTCGTTTAGGTGGTTAAAAGGGAGGTAAGGTAAAAAGCTTTTCCTGAGTCTGCTGGGTCTTGATTGCCTTCAGTTCGAAATAATCAACATGCCAAAGTGACACATTTTGGGGTGGCCTATTCTACCCCCCTTCATTAGGTTAAAAAAAAATAACCACGCAGGTTCAAAATTCACCAAGTACAAAAAAGTACTCGAAAAGTAAGTCTTCCTCTCACTCCCAGGAGGACTTTTATGTTCAGAACCAATTTTTATAATCAGAAACAAAGTGACATTTGCAATGAATGAAGTATTTGTTTCTGGGTTTGTAGCTCCTGTTAAGAGACTGGGGAGACTCTTAGGGCAGGAAAGAATGGAAGCTTTGGAATCAGGCAGGGTTTTGAACCATAGCTCTGGGACTAGTGTAGTCTTGAGCAAGTCACCCAACCTTTCTAATCCTCAATTTTCTCATCTTTGAAATGGAGGTAACCACCCGTCCCAGCATTTTATTGTAGACATTAGATGAGATCATATGTATAAAGCCCTTAATGCCGTTGCACCTATACAAATGCCCAGTAACTGCCAGCTGCAGTCATTATAGTAATTATCCCTGGTGTGTGGCACAGGAACTGGCACTTGGTTGAGTCTTCAGAAATGGACTGATAGACCATTTGTCTGGCAGGGAATATTTTCTGAGATGAAAAGCAGCTGTAAAAAAAATTCCCTTGAAGGTGACGTGAGCTTCAAGGATCCACAAACTCCTTTGTAGCTTAGTAGCTGGTGGGTGGGGTGAAGGGTTCAGTGTGGGAGAAGGAATGCTAAGACTATGCTCGCTCTGTAGCCAAAGCCATCCACAAAAGGCTATGTGCACACCCGAAAACACGTGCTCTCAAAAGTCTCAGAAAAGGCAAGCAAACAACCAGAGGAAAATAAAGAGCTGGACCTGAGAGTGAGGCAGTTAATATGCATTTTGTGCTGAACTCAGTGCCCCCGTCTTCTATGGGTGAGCAATCCTGTGTGCATAGACTAATACTTTGGTTTAGTGCAAAGTTTGGTTTAGAACATGGAGTATTGGATTATTGTCATAAAGATTGGGGTGGGGGAAGGGCATGGTGGGGCCAGGTAAGGATTAACTTTTACTGAGCCCTGACTACCTGTAAGGCAATTTATACATACTTTTTTCATTGAATCCTCATAATTTTGTGAGGCGGGTATTACTGCCTCATTTGCAGATGAAGCTCTCAGGATGAGGGAAGTTAATGACTTGATTAAGGTCACACAGTTACTAAGTGATGGAGCTAAAACTCAAACGCAAATGCAAAGGCTGACTTACCCCAAGCTGGCATCCTTTCCCGTTACACCATGCTACCTTGTCAACTCCCGTTGCCTCGATGATGGCGTCATAGAGGAGATGGCTTAATGTAGTGGAAGGGCAAGGGCTCTTGAGCTAGAAAAGTTGGATTCAATACTGGAGACTTTCTGTGTAGACCAGGGCAAGCATTTGATATCTCTGGACCTTGGTTTTCTTAACTGCAAAATGGAGATCATGACACCTATAGCACTGAGAGGTTGGACAGATCAAATGGGTCTGACAGTACTGTTTAAACTTGAAAGAGCTGTGTGAATGTCCGTGCCTGTTGTTAGGGGCTAGAATTTTAGGATGTCTCTGAAGGAGACTGTGCCCAGCAAGGTACCAGATGCAGGGTAGGCCCTCTGCTTGAGTCTGGAGAGATGAGATGGAGGGACTGGCCTGGCTCCCCCAGAGCAGGAGGGCTTTGCACAGTATTTGGTACTTTATTTATTTATTTATTTATTTATTTATTTATTTATGAGGAGGACTAGCCCTGAGCTAACATCAGATGCCAATCCTCCCCTTTTTTCTTGAGGAAGAGTGGCCCTGAGCTAACATCCGTGACCATCTTCCTCCACTTTATGTGGGATGCCGCCACAGCATGGCTTAACAAGCGGTGCGTTGGTGCGCTCCCAGGATCCAAACCTGCAAACCCTGGGCCGCCGAAGCAGAACTCGGGCACTTAACGGCTTGTGCCACTAGGCCGGGCCCAGTATTTGGTACTTTAAAGCAGATCAGTAAACATTAACTGAAATTAATCCAAGCACAGCATAGGAAGTGGTTTGGGTGAAAATTGATCCTGTCATTAAATATTTGTTACTCACTCTGTGCAAGGCTCTGAACTGGGCCCTAGGGAGATAAAGGAAAATGAAACATGTCCTTTATAACCTGAGATAGAAGGTGCTAAATACCACTAGCGAAGTTCTCTGGAACTGCTGTGGAATAGACATGAAAACCCAGACCCTTGCTCAAAGAGCTCTCATCTGGGAGAGGGATATGCTGCATCCTGGGCAGAGCAATCAAGTTCATCAGAGCAGGGCAGAGCTCTGGGTGTCAGAGGAGGAGGCAAGATGCCTGCCTAGGGGCAGGAGGCTGAGAGATAGGGTTTAAGGTCTTTGGCTCTTAGTTCTAACTCAATGGGTAGTCAGCATCAACTTGAAACATAGATAATGGTCGGTTTTAGGGATGGAGAGGAAGGGGACAGGGAGGAATGAGGTTGGGAGGGAGAGACTGGTGTTTTTAAAAACTAGTTTTGGGGACAAGAGTTTTGTCGTATCATTGTTTTTTATACTTTATGCATATTTTGTAAGTATCCTTTTTTGCCTACTTAATATTAATACAAACAATTAAAAAACCCATCCATCTAATACCAAACTGCTGTAAATTGCATAATAGTTTTAAAAAGAGACAAGGAAATTTAGGGAGCTAGCTTTGAAAGATTTTGGCTTTTGGTGAATTAACTTCTGGCTCATTAGCCATTTGGCAAAGTGATGGTTTGAGGAATTATTCATTTGGGCAGCTGGCTTTCTGTGATTTGCTTATTGGAAGTTGACCTTGAGTCTGGTGTTCATAAGATCAGGGCTATCAGAAGGAAGCAAAGCATGGGCAAGCCTGGAGGATGGGCTCTAACTCCCCCTAGAGAAAGAGGGGAGGTTTGTTGGAGGCCTGGGCTGAGTCCTGACGAATGAGTTCCCGTTCTAACCAGTTCTATCAACTCTCCCCCTTAATAGCTCTCAGATATGCCCACTTCTCTCCACCCCCTCAGCCACCCCCCAAGTCCAAGCTCCCGGCATCTTGCTGGACTGCCACTGTGGAGGTCTCCTGATGGGGCTCCTGGCATCCACTCAGACCCCCTTCAGTGCTCCACACCAGAGCCGGAGAGAAATTTCTCATGTATGAATCTGATCTCTGTTCCCTGCTTGACTCCATTCAATGGCTTTCCATGACTCATCGGATAATCGTCACAATTATTAACCTCATAGATTATTGGGACAACAAAAGGAGTTAATGTGTGAAAAACACCTAGAAGAGTACCTGGCAGGCACATAGTGAGTGCCACAGAAACGTTTGCTGTCATTATAGTCACAAGGCTGTGCTGCTCCCCGCCTCCACGTTGCACGACCTCTCCAGGGTCACCTTGGGATCTTTTCCCTAATCTCCAAGTACTCCCCACTTGTCTTCTTCAGTTCCTAGAATGTACCACGCTCCTTCTTCCTTCAGGAACTTGCTCTTGGGGACTCAGCCACGCGGTGACTTACTTGTTCAGGGAAGTGTCCTGGAGCGCTCCGCCTGCTTCCCCAGACAAGGAGCTTCTCCAGGGCAGCAACAGTCTAATTTCTCTCTCTGTCCTCAGTGCCAAGCACGGAGCGGGTGTCGACAAGCTTCGTTAAAGAGAAGAATGGACACCTTGAGGGTCTGAACAGTTGAAGCCAGGGCCAAATCTTACTTATTTCCCGCCACCCTGATGGTAACAAGGCCTTATTTCGCACTGTGCTGAGCTGTCAGCAGCCTGTCATGTCAACCCAGGCTGATGACTGCAACCCCAGGAGCCTGACCGGGACAGCAGCTGCCTAGAGGGAGTATCTGGTGCACAGTGAATCCCCCATATTTGGGGGTGAATGTATGGTTAGTGTGGGGGGGTGTTCATGCGGTCAGCCGTCTCCTCCTCCACAGCTTTCGTCAGAACCGGGTTTTGAGGCATGAGCGGCTGTTTATCAGATGATGGCGGACAGGAGAGGAAGCGGGGTGTCATTCGTAGAAGAGGGAACAGCATATGCCAGGACACAGAGGCCTGAAACAGCACAGGGTTGCTGTGGCGTTACAGGCAGCTCCGGAGGAGGGCAAGGAGGTATGTGTGGGGGAAGGGTGCAGGGAGGAGCAGAAGATGAGGCTGAAGAGGGAGCAGCTGAGGCTTCGTCCTGTGGCACTGGGGAGCTAATGAAAGGTTTTGAGCAGAGGAAAGGCCTGATGAGATTTTCGTTTTAGCAAGGTTAGTCTGGTAGTCTGTGTGGGGCTCAGAAGGAAAGAGGGGAGGCTGCTAGGAGGCTGTTGTAACAGTGCAAGTGGAAGACATGCGGTCTGCCTCAGGGCAGGCAGCAGAACTGAGGAACAAGACTGAGTCAAGACACCTTTGCATGCTAGAACGGACAAGGTAGGTGACTCATCTAGTAAATATGTATTAAGCTCCTGCTGTCTTCAGGAAACAAGTATGCGTGTGAGAGAGGAGAGGTACAGAGATGAAGGGGACACAGTCCTACCCTTGCAGTGCGGAGGCCAACACGCATTCCTCTAGTACGCTGACTGAGGGCCCGCTTGGCTCATGCACACAGGTAAACACAATGCAAGGTCCGCAGTGGCAAGTGTGCAAGGAGCAGTACCGTGAAGCACTGTGGGAAGCCAGGTGTGGGGGGCACACTTCTAGCTTCTGGAATTGGTGAGGCTGGGTGGAAAGGTGGCATTAGAGTGAGACCTTGGGTTATGGGGTGTGTGATGCTTTGGGAGGCCACTCCAGGCAGGGGGACAATGTGAGCAAGGGCACAGAGATGTCAAAGCCCAAGAAACTGCAATTCGTTTTGGTGCCACGTGCGCACGTGCGTGTGGGAGTGTGCGTGTGTGTAAGGTTGGAGGGGGAAAGAGAGGACATAGCAAGGGCAGCCAGGGGTGGACTGTGGTGAGCCTCAGACACCAGCCTGAGGAGCAGGGGTGGGTTGGGTCAGCCCTAGAGGGCCACAGAGGCTTCTGTGCAAGGCACGGGGCACGGTCTGAGCTGTGCTTGAGAAAGACAAATCTGGTACCATGTTCAGTACAGCTGGAGGGACAAGCCATTCCCTGAATGGGGAGGTGAGTAGGTGGTCATTGGCGTGAGAGATGATGATGCTCTGGGGACAGATGTGTGAAATACTGCAAAGACAGCCTATTAAGAGTCCACAAGTGTTTATTGTCTGTTTAGAGGGCCAGGCTCTGTGCTAGGCACTGAGAGTGTGGGAAGATTCAGGCACAGTTAACAAGGATCCTGTGCTTGGTGAGCTCACGGGCCAGTGGGGAGAAGAGAGAAAAGAAACATTTGTTGCCTTCAGATCAGGTGCTAGGTACTGTCCAGAAACTTGACTTACTGTACATGATCTCACTTCATCTCAAAGCTACAGTCAAATGGGTTAAGTAAGATCATCTCCATTTTTCAGATTTGGAAACAGACTCTGAAGGGTGAAGTGATTTGCCCAAAGTCACTCCAGCAAATTAGACAGACCCTCCAAAGACAGTGCTTTGTCTCCTATACCAGGAGTCTCCATTGAAGCCAACCAGATATTTCTTGCGTTTGTTTTCCTCACTGACATGTAGCTATCAGTAATGATACCAAAGACTAATAGTTTAGAGGTGCCAAGACTTCTTCTAAGCACTTTATGTATACTAACTCATTTAATACTTGCAACAACCCTGTGAGTTAGATACTATTATTATCCCCATTCTATAAACAAATAAACTGAGATACAAAGGGCTAATAATAACTTATCCAAGGTCAAACCACGGGCAGGTGGAAGAGACAGGATTTGAACCTCCGCTGTCTGGTTCAAAGCCCATGCTCTTAACCAATGTGCTGTACATTAACAATAACCAGATAGACTTTCCTATGTAGACATTAGTTAAATCGCCTAGTCTGCTTGTTTCGCAGGATTTTATATCTATACCTATTTATTCATTCAGCAGTTATTGAGCTCCTTTTACATGCCAAATCCTATTTTCAGCACACCAAGGATCCAAGGATATCTAAGACAAGGGCCTGCCCTTAAGTCTGGTGAGGAGACCTAGAAATGAACAGGTACGGTGACTACAGGTAAGCCGTTGGAGAGTTTGAGCAAAAGTGCAACACGATCTAAATTAAGTTTACCCTGATCATTCTGATGGCTGTGTAGACAATAAACCCTAGGTGAGTAAGGGTGGGAGTCAGAAGACCAGTGAAGGTTGGTGCAATTGATCAGGAGAAAGACACGTTGGTGGCCTGGGCCAGAGTGGTGGCCTTGTCAGGTGCATTACAGCCTGAGTGTCGCTGGTTTGGCTAAGAGCTCTGCTTTAACAGGGTCTTCCACTAACTCTTGGCTCTGCCACTAACTGACTCTACGTTGAATCTGGACAGGTCTCTTCAGGACCTGTGTGAGGTGTTTGGGTCAGGATGACTCTAAGGTTCCTGTCATCTTTAAGGCTGAATGTCATTACCCTGCTCACCTTCTGCCAATGACTTTCTCTAGCTATCTAAACTCCACGCTGTGGCCTCCTGATCCCATCTCCCTCCCACATCATTTCCTGCTGCTTTTCCTATCTTTAATCTACTCCAGCCACACTGGCTCCCTTTCTGTTCCTCAGACAGTCAAGCTTGTCCCTACCTCAGTGCCTTTTCACCTGCTGTTCCCTCAGCCCGGAACCACTTTCCCTAGACCATCACATGGCTTCTTAACCTTCCAATCTCAGCTCAAATTTTACCTCCTGAGAGAGGCCATTTCTGACTACTTTACCTTAGATGGACTCCCGATCTGCCACATCAGTTCTCCTAGAACTTATAATAAAGTGAAATCATCTTATGTAGTTGTTTATATCTTTATCGTCTGTCTTCCCAATACAATGTCAGTTCCATGAGAGCAGAGACCTTGTCTGTCTTTGTTCATTGCAATTATCCAGTGCTTAGAATAGTGCATGGTCAGTACACAGCAGCCACTTGATCAGTATTTGTTGACTGAATAAGTGAATGAATGAATGGACAAATGAGCCATCTTTCAGCTTTTTGTAACATATATTCTAGAACAGGACATTATCTTTTCCTAGGGTCAGAAACTTTTTTTTTTTTTTTGGTGAGGAAGATTGGCCCTGAGCTAACATCTGTTCCTATCTTACTCTATTTTGTATGTGGAATGCTGCCACAGCATGGCTTGATGAGTGGTGTAGGTCTGTACCCGGGATCCAAACCCACAAACCCAGGCCACCGAAGCATAGTGTGTTGAACTTAACCACTACGCCACCAGGCCAGCCACCAGACATTTTTTTTTTAACTTAAATGATTAAAAGCACAGGTCTAAGGAAGGAAATGAACATGCATTCTCCTGAGTTAATCTTTTTTTTTTTTCAAATCAAGGAGTCATAGACTGTTCAAGTTGGATGGGAACCATCTTAGTCTTTAGAGTCAGGCAGACCTGGGTTCAAATGCCAGCTCTGTTGCTTGCTAGTGGCACAAACATGTATATCACTTAACCTTATGAGCCTCAGTTTCCCCAGCTATAAAATGGGAGTAATAATGCCTACCTTCGAGGAGGCATTAAATTAGATAATAGATATAGAGTGCCAGGGACATAGTTGGTGCTCAGTAAACATTAGTTCCTCCACCCTGCACCGAGGGCTCCGTGGGCATGAGCTGTTTCACTCTCCAGGCTGTGACGGGAGGGCCTTGTCTTCATCATCTCCTCTGCAGAACTGCGGAGGTCCTGAAGATTGGTATATATTGAACAAAGGGAGGCACCTACTCCAAGGCCTGCATTTCACAGATGAGGAAACTGTGGCCCAGAGAGGCAAAGTGGCTCTCCAGGTCACACAGCATGTGAATGGCAGAGTGTGGCTTAGAGCATGGCTTAATTAGAGCCCAGTGCCTTTTTATCCCCCCTATACTCTGCTGCTCCGGCTTTATTCGTCATTCACACGTAGCGTTCTGGGTCCTGCCCTCAGTTTTGTGTGCATCCACATAGCTCCCCAAGGCTCAGGGGTATCTTAGGTTCTGAGGAAGCCTGTGCCAGAGCTAGTAAACAAAACTGAAATACTTCGCAAGCCTTATACAAAGTGTTTACACACAGGCTTACTACTAGCTTACAATGGTAAACTGTCTCTGAAATAAATTCTCACTGACTGGAAGGACAGGCAGAGTCATGCTGTTATATTCACCCACCCCCAAGTGTGCTCCTATATCATTCTGTTCAGTTCACAATGCTCCCTGATGCCTGGCCTCGTGCTGGGCTCTGGACCCCGGAAGACCAGGGAGGCCACGTTGGGCGTCGGAGCAGAAGTGGGCATAGGCAGTGACCACATGACGTAATCTGAGCAGAGACAGAGAGAAATGCAGGAAGCTGAGGGAACCCAGAGGAGGAGCCCCTTGCCCAACCTGTCAGAAGGTTGCAGGGACGACTTCCTGGAGGAGCTGACATCTGAGATTTGTTACCCCACCCACTGACCTCATAAAACATTAACCACAACCCTGCTCAGAAGAAGCCTGGGGCAGGGGGCCCTTCCTCCAGTTTTTCCCTGGTTGTGGGTTGCAGGGAGGAGAGCTCAATTGGTAACAGTTTCCCTTTTTCCTATGTGAGGGGTTTTCTCTTGTCCTGGTAAGGTGGCTTTCACCAAACCTGGAAAACATGTGGTTGAGGGGAAATGAACTAATCCAAAAGCACTTTAGTTTTGCTTCTTGGAGTTTTGGGTAGTCCTTATTTGCCCATGGGATCCGGATGTGGGCATTTTTGCCATAATGCCATATATATGATACTGAAAACAAACAGAATAAAACAAAAGCCTTTTACAAAATCGTGTGGCGTAAAAATGATAGAGTTTAACAAAAAAATAAGTTTGGGGCAGATCACTTAAAACCTATGGGTCTTTGTAAGCAGAACTCTAACAAAAGCAGCACCCGTCCTAATAAAACAGCAGCGAGGCTCAAGCGCTGCCAGCATTGGCAGACGGACTCACGGTCACTCCGTCCTCGCGGCCTTAAACCTGAGGTCTGGTACGTCCTCCAGAGGGAGGACCCTCGTGGCATTCGCCTCTGACAGACAGACTGGATTTATCACAGTGCAAAGTCTGATCTAAGGTTTAGACTTCTTCAAAAACAAAAAATTTTTTTCTTAAATACGAGAGGAAGTATCCCCACAGCTTCTTCATCTGCAGTCTCCACTTCCCCAGACAGCCTAACGGTGGAAAGGAGAGTGGTTCTCGAAGCCACTAACTCAGTGATGACTTGAGCTAGAGAAAAGAGCTTCTGCAGGATTTCCAGCGTTTTTGTAAGGTCTTCATAACATGTTACAGCTTCCTCTTTAGTTGTGAGAAAGTTTGCTCTTAATTACTCCAAAACACGAACATGCTGGAATATATTGCATATGAGTCAACACGGCTTCCAGATGCTATCTATGGACACTGTGCCCCTCTTAACCAATCATGTGCAAGCTCTTCCTATGAAAGAAACACACATTTCAGCAGAACAGGTTGCTTTGAATCTTCCTTGGGGAGGGAAATTTAAAGTGGCTCCTTCAGGGCTCGGCCTGGTGGCATAGTGGTTAAGTTCCAGTGCTCCACTTCATCGGCCTGGGGTTTGTGGGTTCAGATCCGCAGACCTACACACCACTCATCAAGCCATGCTGTGGGGGCGTCCTACGTATAAAATAGAGAAAGATTGGCACAGATGTTAGCTCAAGGCTAATCTTTCTCAAGCAAAAAAAGGAGGAAGGTTGGCAACAGATGTTAGCTCAGGGCCAATCTTCCCCACAAATAAATACATAAAGTGGCTCCTTCTTCAGGAAGTTCCCAGAGATCCTCTGGCCTCTCCTTTTCTCCTGATAATCATCAGAGCCCACTCACCCTTTACGATGGGTGTGACCCTTTACAGTGTACACATTTGCACACTCTTTTCTTCAACCATTACAGCAGTTTTGTGTATTAAGACATGTAGGTGACAGACGCCACCCCCACTGCTCCCTCTCAGGGGGAAAGGCAGGGAATTAACCACACTGAGGGCCCCCAGGCTGCAAGCCTTGTGCCAGACACCTGCCATATGCCACCTAATTTCATCCTCACAACAGCCTGGTGAGGCCAAGGAGGATTTATTTCCAAGACGGTTTGATGTTGTCTTCATTTTTCAGGGGAGGAACCTGGAGCTCAGCGATGTTAAGGTCACCTAGCTGAGAAGTGACAGGACAAGATGGGAACCAGGCCCTGTGTGAAAATAACACTTGTGGTCTTTCCGTACCACCTCAGGGAGCCAAATCGGCAGCTGGCAGCATAATGGACGAGGCTATCCTGCTGCAGAACAGCCCTTGAAAGCCTGAAGGCCTCGCAGGCAGGAAGCTCACATCTCAGCAGGACCCTGTGAATGATGATTTCCATTTAGTGAGCATTTATTATAAGTCAGGCACTGTGCCAAATGCCCTGCAGGGCATATTATCTTTCTAAACCTCTCCCAAGACCCAAGAAATAAGGTTTTTTAAACCCAGTTTGCAAGTGAGGAACCTGAGGCCAAGAGTTCAGCAACGTGTCCCAGGGGCTTCTTAAGCAGAGGGCAGGGGTCTCAATCCACCTTCCACTGACTCCGTGTGAATCTCAGGGGTGCTGGAATCACTGAAGCTTGACAGGGCTGAGGCAACTTCCTGTTTGTCCAAGAGTGTCCATGGAGGCACCAAAGACGAAGGGCAAGACAACCGACCTACTAAGAGACTAAAACCCCAACGTGAGGATACACAGAGGGCTGAGACTTCAGTGGAAAATGGAGAAATGAAGGTTTCCCTGGCGAGTGGACAGTATTGTTCATGTGTGTTCCTGCCTGTGCCCCATCCTGACCCCCACGTGGGAAGGGTAAATGGGGTTTCTTTCTTCCTTAAGCCAACTCAGGGGGGCTTCCAGGAACCATCCAGAGAATGCGGCCTGTGTGCCTTGTCATTGGTGGGTGTAGGACTGGTCCCTGACCCACACCTGAAAATGTCTGTGGGTGAGAGGCTCGGCTAGAGTGCCCACTGGTGGCCGAGTCCTGAGACGGGGTACTCAGGAATGGCCCAGATTGCGGCTGGGCAAGGATGCCCGGAGGCTGCCCATGGCCAAATGTGTCTCCATGGAGAGGAGCTGGATTAAGAGGAACTTCTAGAAGGGCAGATGATCCCTAGAAGGTGAACGGGAGCTGAGGTGAGGGAAAAGTCATAGCTTTCAGCCAGAGAAGGCAAAGCCAAGTCAAGATACTATAGGTGGGAGATCCCCAGGGGCAGGGAAGGGTATGAGGGACCCACGGACCCTCCCACAAGACAAATGCCAACAATCACACAGCTATCTTGAAGAAGGCCCCAACACCAAGTTATATCTGCACCAGTAAGTTAGGCGTTGGCTATTGCTTCTCTCTCCTCCCGTCCACTTCCACCTAATGGGGGTTTAGAGTGTGTGTAGGGGGACAACAGTAGCTAAAGAGTGGGGTAGAGGGGCCCAGCCCACCAAAGGACTCACTTAGAGACTACTAAACTAGATGCCACACCCCTACGGACATTGGACTCAGTCACTCCCTTCTGAGCCTAAGGGGACAATTATTCAAAATAGTGAATTTTCTTCTAGTGATGAAATACTCCACATCTGGAGTGAATCTTTTTTTTTTTACATTAGTAAGTTTCAGTCTAATGTCCCTTTAAATATTTTCACTCCTTTGTCCTGGAATAAGGAATGGGAGGTGCTTGTTGCTTTAACTTAACATCTGGTTACATTGTGGCCACTCAGGTCCATCCCTTACCTTCTGTGAGCACAGGTGTTCCTTAAGGAGAAGCCCTGCTCTGGACAGGAAACTCCACGTGCCATAGATGGGAGGAGGCCATGGCCCGGTGGAACCCAGCATGGAGCATCAACTTTGTACCAGGAACTTCCTCATGCTCCTGGGGAGATGGTTGAGGAGCACTGTGTGTATAAATACAGGAGGGAAAATGCCTGTCCCCTCAGGGGACAGGTCACTGTGTCCTGCAAGTTCTCCAGGGGGACTGTACCAAGCTAACTAAGCCCAAGAGAGACCCTAAAACAAACATCACTTCCTTTGGGATGAGTGTAGGCATATGGCTCTTACAAAAAGTAGATATTATTTTTTCCTTTTTCATATATGTATTCATTTATTAACAGACGTTTATTGGCATCTACTGTGAGCCGGCCACTGTGCTCTGTTCTGTGTATAATGCACAGATTTAATATGAGCCTCTTGGGAAAACAAGAAACATCACCTCACTAAATGTACATGTCAATTTCCAGATATATTGTGATTTAGAAAACAGTACGAGGAGAACAAAGCATGACTTGGAGGTGAGGACTGTGGCAGCTCTCTTGGGCAGGACCGCTCTGGGGCCATCCTGGCTCTCACCAGGCCTCTCGCCAGAGCTGCACCCTGCACATGGTTCCCCCTCCTTGACCAGGATCCAGCTCCAAAGCTGCCTGGAACCCTGGGAATCAAATGCTCAGGACCTTGCCAAGGCCTTACCAGGCCATCTGAGCAAGCCCTGGAGGACAGAACAGGGTGGGGTCCATGTTTCCAGATGGCTCCAATGAACAGCTCAGTTTCTGAAAGGAATCGTCATCTCTCTCCCACTGTCACATCAAATTAGGATAGCTGGGCGTTCACAGGATTTGCTGGGACTAAGAGATCCAAGATGGGTGATAATGGAATATGGTGAATTCCTTTTAAATTTTTTTCTTTTTATTACGTAAGTCATATGTTTTCCTTGTTGAAAAGTTGAAAAATACAGAGAAGGCAAAAGAAAAGTAGCTATTAACCCTACTACCCAGAGATAAGTGCTTTTATCATTTTGGTATGTAGTGTGAAAAGCTGATCCACCCTCTCCTTGCCTGTGACAAGAGATTCTCACATATTGAGGTATATGGGGCAACTATTCAGATTCAAAACCGATTCGGCTTGAACTAAAGAAGCCTGACTTATGGCCTATCAAACAACACTGTACATCTGCTTTAACCATTAAAGTAAAAAAATGCACTCTCTTAAGATAAGAATACATACTTCCCCCCCATGCCCTATTGCTAACACGCCTATTAGTCCTTTTCCTGACAGCAAGGTCACGTTGACCTGCTAATTTGCAACTGAATACATCTTTGAAACTTTGAAAATGTATCCTGGGTGTGTTTAATGTACGTTCTTTGTTCAAAAATGATATAAGACTGTACTGAAAACCAGGCTTCTTTGGAACGCTTTCTAAGGCCTTCCTGGGTTATAATCCTCAGATCTGGCTCATAATAAACTCACCGCAATTTTGATTTATAGGTTGATTATGGATAATTTGGGTCAACACCTGCCTGCTGCCCTCTCAACATACACATACCCACACACACACAAACTTCACACACATACAACCCCCCCACAAAACACACATGCAACTACATCATGCACACACACCACACACACATGCACACACACACCCACACCATGAGAAAAGCTGAAGGATTAAAAAAAATCCTTACTAGAATGGTCAATCTGAGTCCTTCCTTTATTTGAGGGAGAGAACCAAGGGGCAGAAGTTTCCAAGCCTCAGTGTGTCTAAAACCTACCTGGAAACCCTGTTAAAAGCACACATTTCTGGCCTCACCCACAAGGATCCTGATTCAGCAGGTCTTGGGGTAGGAGCGTGGTGATGGTGGTAGGGGGATGGGTCCAGAGAGCAAGACCTCCCTCCCTATAGCAGTGACTGGATTTCCGTGGGACTAGAATAGAGGCGGGTGGAGAGGCTCCTGAGAAAGAGGCTTATGGAGGAACAGAGGTGTGAATCTCAGAGCAGGGGAGGGGAGGTTAGAAACTGGGGGGTGCCCTGGGGGAACCTCTCCGTTAATGAAAGATCCCGAGGGTTTCCCTTCCCTATGCTGGGAAATGTCCAGAAACTGAGAGCTTTAACCTTCCCGTTGGGCATGATAGCACCTTTTAGGATTGTCCCAATCCTTCCGTGCAGAAAGGTTTATCGCTTGCCCAGCTGGAGGTGTAATCTTAGGGGGACCCAAGGGGCAGAGCAGTGACGGGAAAGGAGCCCCGTTCCCTCCCACCTCCTACAGGGCTTCTGTGGAGAAGGGTGAAGTAGCGTAAGCCCTGACAATTGTTTATTTTTCTTTTTTGTAATGTAAGTGCCTGACTTAAGCTGACTGCTGAGGCATCCATTTCAAAGAGCATCCACTTCAAGGAGGGCTAGCTCAAATAAACACACTGCCAGCCGCACCACCAGATGAAGAGCCAGGCCGCTCCTCCCCACTGAGGCCCCTTTGTCGTAGAGATCTTGGTTGATTTCAGTAACCGGCCTTTTGGGCTGCTGATTTCTTTTTTCTCTTCCCACCCTTTAAATTCCCACTCTTATGTTTTAAATTCACCAGTAAAGAGTGAGCCTGCAAAACCCCAGGCCCCCACCTCCGGCAGAATAAAAGCGGAATCTTAGGCCTATGTGCGCGCTGGCTCTTTCTACCTGTGACCTTGCTGTGTGGCCCCAGGTGTGTTGTGTAATTTCCAGGTCTTGTAAGTAATAAACTTTCAGTTTTTCCAAGTTTCCTGATGGTTATTGCTGAAGGGCGTCTTGCCATCATAATAAGAACCACAGGGCTGGTCCAGCCACAATACCTGTTATTGACAGGCTGCGACCAGCACAAAACAGGTAGTCACCATCCCATTAAGAGGACCTCAACCCAGGCGCCCTGGAAAGAGACCTGTAGCCCAGTGGACAGTGGCCCCAAACAGCCAGAAGTGCTTCTGGGTGGACAACTTAAAAGAGGCAAGAAGATTGAAGCTCCTCTGACCCCTGCCTGTTAGAAAAGTTTCACTTTTGAAAGGAGAAAGAAAGACACCACGGGTACCAGGCCACCTGTAGCTCACTTGGTGCCTTTGTGTAAATTAGAAAAAGGCACCCTGCCTCGAGATACTTTACTTCCATCTGTCACAAATTGTTATGATGTTTAGAGAAAGCAAGCCCTTGACTACCATCCACTAGAAAACTGACATAACAAACACAGCTCTTATTGGTGAAGGGCAGGTCCTTAGAAGGAGCACTCTGACATACTGGGTGACTGCATGTGACAGACCTGCCTACAGGTATCTATGAATTTTACAGCTGAGGGAGCTGAGCTGAGAGGATGAATAACTTGACCAGCATCACACAGCCTGTTCAAGGTAAGTTCAACCCCAGCCAGCCTGACTCCAGAGCCCACGGTCTGGACTGTGAGGCCACTCTGTTTGTTTGTTTGTTTTTAGGAAGATTAGCCCTGAGCTATGTTCTGTTGCCAATCCTCCTCTTTTTGCTGAGGAAGATTGGCCCTGGGCTAACATTCGTGTCCATCTTCCTCTACTTTATATGGGACACCACCACAGCATGGCTTGACAAGTGGTGTGTCAGTCCGCGCCCAGGATCCGAATCTGCGAACCCGGGCCGCCAAAGCCAAGCACATGAACTTAACCACTACACCATAGGGCCAGCCCCTAGGCCACTGTTTTTATTGGAAATGTTTGCTACTCGTTCATCTCCCTGAAAAACCCTTAACTATTATCTTGAAAATATCATATTTTAAATGTCACCTCCACCATGATGCCTTCTGTGACCTCACCAAGTCCAGTTGGCCGTTCCCTCCTCGGCTCCATGTTCCCCACTCCTGGACTTTATCCAGTGCTGTACTAAAGCCTTATCTTACTGAATTAATTTGGTAAGTTTACAGTCTGTCTCTACCCTCAGACTGTGAGCAAATTCTGCCAGGGATGCTGGGAGACTGAGGAGTGCCAGCTCTGTGCCCACTGAGCCTGGCGCCGAGCCTGGCACAGAGGAGCAGCTTGGTGATGATGGAGGAAAAGAACTAAAATGAATTCTCACGCGAGGGGATTGGACCCAGTGCTCTCCCAGGACCCCTCCAGCTCTGACCTTCATGAGTGCATGAACTCAGGGTTTGATATTAAACCTCGGCCAACACTAGGGGCAGAAATCACAGTGGTGCAGAACAGAGGGAGGCAGAGGCAGAGTAATTATCGGGAAATTGCAGCCACCTGCTCAGAAGATGTCAGCGTGATTAGATGGGAATTGGTCTAGAAATTGTAGAGCTTCTTCAAAGACTCCTGTGAGCCCATGAAATACCACTGAATGCCTGAGAGCTCCCCAGGCAGGGCTTCTAGAGAAGCTGTCAAGGTCATCACCAACTTTGAAATCCCCCAGATGCTCCTACATTAATAGGTTTTCAGGAAAGGAAGAAAAAAACAATGAGCTGTCATTCTGGAATCAGAGAACATTAATAATGGTCTCGCCAGGAAAAGGTTACAGGCTTTCTGCCAATTTCAGTCAAGTGTCCAAGGACATCCCCTGGCAGAACTTCTGGAAGGAAGTGTGAGAATCTAATGAGCTCGGGAGGCTGACAAGACACAGCTAGTGAGGCCCCTGTTTCCAGCCCCTTCTCCCCACTTAGCGGAATATAATTGAGCCGCCACCATGGCCTGGGCCCGGCCACGAGGGAAGAGCAGGACCTCCTGCTCCAGAATCCAGCTGGATCTCCAGGGGCCAAGGGTGTCTCTGGCCCATGGGATCTTACTAGAATGGAGCTCTACTAGTCTGGGGCAGCTGATATCCCGTGACCAGCATTTGGTTTGCATTTAACTTCTGTATAATTCTTTTTAATTCACTTGTTTGAAAAAAGAACTCCCAGTGTATTCAAAAGATTCACAAAGTTGATCTTGCCCTTTCATTAATTCACTCAATGCATTTTTATTGAACATCTATCATGTACTCCTGGGACAACTGAACACCCCTGACCTTTGTCCTTTTTCTCTGCTAGATTCTTGGCCTTGGTGTGTCAGCCTCACCCTACTTGGAGTGAGCTCCTGTGGCCCTCCTAAGCCAGAGATCCTGATGCAATTTATTGGTGGCCTCTGTCCCACCTCAACCAGGACCCAAGAATCAAGGGGGACTGTGCCATTCAGAACCCAGAGAAGCAGACACTAGGGGCTGCCTGGGCCCAAGGGGCTGCTTCCCCATGTGACAGAACATCCAGGGTCGGGGGCACACACGTGAGGGCGGAAGTACCTTCAGATCCTTTGGCATTGCTCTAAGGGACTGCCATCCAGACTCTATGTCTTCAGAGCAGAGGACACAGATAAGTAACACTTGCTGTTCCTTACGAAAGAATGAGGAAAAAGAAGAGAGTAAAAATCCCCTGTGATTCATCATCAAGAGATAATCACTTTCAACATTTTGATGTTTATTATTTCAGTTTTTAAAAAAATTCATATATAGACACATATATCTATTTTTACAAAAATAAGATTATTCTGCAATACATTTTTACTACCCCCTTGCAAAGCATAAATTACTGTGACTGTTTTCTCCTACCTCATATTTCATAATATTGCCTAGTATGGATGTAACAGTTTATTTAACCTACTGTGTCTATTGCCATCTAAGTTATTTATAATGTTTTTTTCTACTATGCAAAAGGTGAATTTTTAAAAAGATGATGGGCATTTCCTGCTAACTCACTACGCATCCTCCCCGCCCTGGTTTTGCCTTCTGTGTTTCCACCCCTAACTTGTCAGCCAAGCCAGAACTCTGGAGACAACCCCTGACCCCTCCCTGTCTCTCACCCCACCTGAGAGTGGGTGTGGCTTCTTCTTGTGTCACTTGTGTCACAAGCCACTTGTGTCACTAAGTGGCTTCTTCCTCCCTGGGCCTCGGCACCAGCTCAGACCTCATCTGTCCTCCGTCTCTGAACCATCACGAAGGCCTCCTCCTACAGGCCCCCCTCAGTTCCTCCCCCTCTCCACTCTGAATCGTCTTGGAACCAGGATGATACATGGGTTACTCACCTACCATCGTGGAGGGCAGAGAAAGAAGCCAAAATCTCCTCATCTTGGCAGAGAAAGAGAACCCTGTTTAATGGGATCACTGTGCCTGTGTTTTAAGGAGGCAGGTCTCAGGGAAAGGGGAGAAATTGGTGAAGGTCAGAATGAGAAAGGAATTGTGAATCGCCTGGGTGCCTGTTGGGAGTTGGGGGTCAGGGCGCTAGCTGGGCTGGCGCTGCTGCGGGACTTCAGCCCCTGGCCGTTGGCCACAGCCCTTCCTGGCCCTTCCTCTGCCCACATGCTCTGTCACAGGTCCTCACTCTGGCAGGAGGAGTGGGGCGAGGCTCTTCCTAGAGAAGCTCCGAATGGGATGCTAAAAGCTTGATTCTGGGAAGATGAAGGCCCTCAAGGCAGGAAAGGCTGTGTGTGTTTGAGGTTGCCAGCGAGGGCAGACAGATCCCACCTGTGAGTTTTGTAATCTGGTAACTTTGGCTCAAGACATGTCTTTAGTCCTGAGATGTGACGCTGCCTCTTTGGTGCAGAGGGAAAATGACCTTATGTTTTCCTTCCAATCAGGGTCAGCTCAGAATCTCAGACCTTAGAAAGACCGGAAAGGCCTTTATTCCAGCCTCTCTGTTCTTTACATAAGGTTGTCTCTCCAGAGCACTGCAAACAGAGCCATCTCCTTCCCCTGCCCTTCCCTCTCAGGAAGTCTTCTCCGTCTTTGCAGGGATCTTTAGGAAGCTCTTCTTGGACCACAACAGGGAGGCCCTTTCTCACATCGATGCCTTTGCTGTGTGAGTCAGCTGTGACCTTCCCCATCTCGTCCACCAGGGCAAACTCTCCTTTCTTCTTCAAATCCCAGCCCTAGGCTATTTTCTCCTTCCTTGTACCTCACAGACTGAGTTGATTCCTTTCTCTGGCTTCTCCCACAGTGCCCTGAGCTTCTCTTTATTATCTGCAATTGTTGGTTTATTCGTCTGTATTCTGACCACCTTCTCCATCCCCCTCCTGCCACTATGGACACTCCTGAGGGGCATGCCCTGGCTGATTCATCTCTTTCTCCCCAGTGCCTGGCCCGGGGCTTGGGCAACAGAGGAGGCCTAAATGAATGAATGAATGAATGAGTGAATGAGAAGGGAAGAAAGGAGGGTCTCAGACTGCTGTAAATAGCAACAGCTCCTGTACCAGCTCTGTTATCCCAGGTCCCTGATTTTTCTAAGCCCTGTGCCATCCCCGATCCTACTGGATCCTCGCAGCGGCCCTGATGTGGGTTAGGGCAGGGACTGGTACCCTGATTGGCAGATGAGGAAGCTGACGTCCCAAGAGGAGAAGTGACTTGCTCAAGGTCACCTTAGTACCCTTGTGGGAGACTGGGAACTGTTCCTTCCTTCCTCACATTCTCTTCCTGCTCCCCCACCTGACTCAGGGCTGCAAGAGCAGAGCTGGGACTCCCGGTGGGATCTGAGGGATTTCGGAGGCCTGGAAGTAGTTCCTGGGCAGTAAGGTACATGGCTGGAGTACACGCAGACTCCCCTGCGTGTGTGTGTGTGATTATGGCTCCCAGAGGACCCCAGAGCAGGTTTGGCACTGAGATATCGCCTATGTCTCCTTTCCACTTCCTATTCCTGAAAGGGGGATCCCAGGAGGTCCCCCAGTGTCCAGGTAGCTCCAGCCATCAGCAGAGTCAGCAGAGTGCTATACCATGGAAGACACTCAGTAATCATCTATTGAAATTGCTGTATGACCTTAGGTAAGTCACTCAGTTTCTCTGGGCCTCAGGGTCTGGATCTAGAAAATTAGAAACTTGGAATCCTATCCCTAGGAACGAAGGACAGGGACATAATTGTTGTCTCCCAGATTCTACAGGATTGCTACAAGGAAAGGGGGGTCATATTTGTTTGTGTAGCCTAAGGGGCAGGATTAAGATGGATGAAGGAAGGTGAAGGAGTGGGGGTAGATATGGGGTCAGTGGAAATGCTGGGCTATTTGCTGAGCACTAGAGAAGCTCTAGAATGGAAGGGACTGCCTTATGAGATAGTGAGTTCCCTGTCACTGGAGATATGCATGTGGCTATTTTTGGGCATGATGTAGAGGATGGTGGGATAGGATTGAATGACATGTGAGGTCCAACTCAGAGAGCTATGATTTTAGGTACCTTTGAAGACCCCTTTGTGCCCAGCATGTCATTTCACATGTTAGCAGGGTACTGATGGCGAAAGCTCAGAGTTGGAGCTGGGAGACCTGAGTGCTAGTCTTCACTCAGATATGTAATTGTGGTGAGACTCTGGATAAGTGGCTCCTCCTCCCTGGGCTACCCTTTCCTGATCTTTAAAATTGAATAATAATCTCTTATTTACACAATGTTGTAAACCAATGTGACCTCAATAAAATAATGTTAAAATAGAATAATAACGTCTGTCCTGCTGATCTTTCTAAGAACATGGTTATTTAAAAAACTTGTGGGGCTGGCCTGGTGGCACAGTGGTTAAGTTCATGCACTCTGCTTCAGTGGTTCATGGGTCCAGATCCCGGATCTACAGATCCCAGATCCATGGGATCGGATCCTGGGCACAGATCTACACGCCGCTCATCAAGCCATGCTGTGGCGGTGTCCCACATACAAAATGGAGGAAGATTGGCACAGATGTTGGCTTGGGGACAATTTTCATCACCAAAAAAAAGCACCACAAAACTTGTAAGCTAGGAAATTCCATACAAATATCAAAATTAGCATCTAAAACAACATTTTTTGTGTGTTTTTTCAAAAGTAATACATATTTATCACAGCAAATACAGATAAGACCAAAGGAGAAAATTTAGAATTACCCGTTATTCCATCCCCCAGAGACAGCCATTGTTAACATTTTGGCATATCTCCCTTTAATCACTTTTCTGCGCATATATACATTTGTATAATTTTAACCCAAATATTGTGTCATAAAATATATGCTATTTTGTACCCTGCTTTTATTTCTACTCGATACATATATATATGAATATTTTCTCTTATCCTCAATATTCTTCTGTAGGTTGAAACAAAGAAAACCTTTTTATTGAAGTATAATATCGATACAGAAAAGGACATGGATCATAAGTGTACAGCTCATTGAATTTTCACAACCCAAACTCATCTGTGTAACCAGCACCCAGATCAACGAAACAGAATATTACCAGCCCCCCAGAGGGTGTCCTCAGGCCCCCTCCCAGCCACTACCTCCCCCACTGCCCTGGGGTTGCAGCTTCATTCAAAATTCTTATTTTGAAATAATTATAGATTCACAGGAAGTTGCAAAAGAGATGAACAGGGAGGTCCAGTGTACCTTTCACCCAGTTTCCTCCAGTGGCAACATTCTGCATAACTATAGCACAAATATACATGGATATATGGCCCTGGACAAATCATATATCTCCTCTCTGACCCTCGGTTTCCTCTTCTGCAAAGGGAGCTAACAACGCCATCCTAGCTCCTCACAAGATTTTTGTTAAGATCAAAACATATCATGGACATGCAATTGCTTTGAAACATTACATGCTGTTCAGATGGTAGATAGGCATTATTAATTTTATTTACTTTCAGTTCCTTTTCCTCCGTAATTTCTGGCTACACTTTGCATTAGCGTAACTTGTTTGATCAATGTCCCCGGCTGAGAGTCAATGAAATAATGACCCAGTCCTCACTTAGGTCCAAATTAGACCTAATGGCATAGGGGGCAGCAGGGAGAGAGCCACAGGACTTAAGTACTAGCATGGCACCAGTACTGTCCAGTCAAAACCCACACGGGGCCCTGTCCTGGGATATGTGCCTTAAACCTCAGCCTCGGGGAGCCAGGAAGGAGCTGACGCTACCTGAGCCCCTCAGTGCGCTGGGCCATGTAATGGGGGCTCTGAGTGGGTTGTAAATGTGTTGTAAACAGTGTTAATGTCCCCACTTTCCAGGCAGGAAGCTGGAGCTCAGGGGGTGAAATGCCCTGGCTGGGGTGATGCAGCTAGAAAGGGGCAAGAGTGATGGGATGCGAGGGGGCCCCAACTTTCCCTGCCACCTGACTTGAGAGTCAAAATATTTTCCCTGCTGATCTACCTCCGTGCCTGGGTGTCCCCACATAACCAAATTATTTGTAGTTAAATCTCTAAGGTCCCTGTTACAAAGGCTTGGACCTGAGCAGGGACTGCACCGTGCCCTCATCCGCCATGCGCAGTGGCCCGCGACATGGTCTTGCGTTTACCTTGCACTGAGCAGGGCTCCATGAGGGGCAAGGAGGAGGCCTGGAAAGGAAGTTCAGAGGACCCACGTTCAAATCCAGGCCTGTGTGGCTGGAGGGCCTTGAGCAGGTTCCCCAAGAAGGGAAAGAATGAAGACTTGGGCTCACAGGGCCCTTCTCTCAGGAGCTTCCCAACCCCGGAGTCACTTCCCAACCCCAGAGTCACTGCCCTCGGCCGGGAGAACAACCAAGCAGTGGTGACTGGAAGCTGCTCCTGACTGACGCTGCTCAGAGGTTGGTGGACTGGGCTGGAGCCCAGATCAAAGCAGTTGGACCACTGGCCTGCAGGACATCGAGTCCCTTCCAAGGTCCCCACCAAACCCCGATGTTGGCCTCTGTGAGGAAAGAGCCAAGAGGCTAACGCTCTAGGATTCTCTGTTTCTGATTCTGTAAGGTTAGCATTCTACTTTCCATTCTGTGCACTGAGCAGGTTACTTACGGGCTCAAGAATCAGACAGACTCGCTTTTAAAACCTGGAATTTGTCACTTACCTGCTGTGCAACCTTGGGCAAATTATTTAACGTCTCTGAGCGTGAGTTTTCTCATCTTACAAACTTTTTTTGGTATAGTGAGAATGAAATAAGTCAATATATAATCGTTGACTATTTGTTGAATTAAAATAACACACCTGAATAAGTGTTAGTTTTAAAATTTTGTAAAACACAGATTGGAAATTATTTCACCAGAGGGGAAGAGGTGAAGGCAATGAAGTCCTTGGTGACTGCTGAAAACCACTGCTCATTCAGATTTCTCCTCCTCTGGGTGTGCCCTCTACTATCTCTGGGTGGGAATCCCCAAACCCCAGCCTGGGGCTACAGCTTCAACTCCGGAAGCGGGTGGGAAGAAAGGGGGCAAATCCGAGGAGACAGGAAAGGGAGTGTCACAGGCAGCGCCCTCTGGTGGTGACAGCGCTATAACAGGTGAGAGACCTGGACTCTGCTCTGAGCTCTGCCTGCAACTCAATTCTTGCAAGGTTCCCCAGTTTGCCCCTCTGTCAGATGGGAACTCAAGTTCCAGCCCCGCCTATGTAGTCACTTGCCACCTTGGATTGCAGTCGACGAGGAGCCGCCGGGTCCGGGGCTGGGTCTAGTCCTCCTCTCGCTGCCCTGCAGCCAGGACTGTGACTTTATGACAAACGCAGAGCTTAAAAGTGTGTGTGTGGGCAGATCCTTACCCCCTGGGCTGCCCTAATCCTTTGAGTCACTCTCTCAGCATCCTGCTGCTTTCGTCCCAGAGTTTTATTATTCTTGTCATCCCCCACCTCCTAGAGAATGGGCTTCCCACCAAACGATTTAGTTCCCTGCCAGGGCTAAGCAAGCTCTCTGGGCAGGTCTACCAGCCGAGTAATTATATTTTCCCTTTTTCTCTTTTTTGAACCTGAATCACTCTGCGGAGGAGTAGGAAGAAGACAGAGTGTGGAACAGGGCTTCTGAGTACAGGTCCCAGGTTCTGTGCCCAACTCTCTGGGCATCACTTTCCCCATCTGTGAAATGGGTTAATGACAAGCCCTGCCCTGCTTTCCTCACGAGAAGGCTGTGAGAGCAAATGAGGTATGGATGTAAAATATGAGATCTGTGTCAACTTTAAAGTGTTTCCCAAACCTGATTATACAGTAGAATCATCTCGACTCGTTTGTTTTTAAAACCTGGAAGCTACCACCATCACCATTCATGTGGAATGTGCACGCGCGCGCGCGCACACACACGGTAGTGAAAGTTGAAAACTTACGTAACATTGAAGTAAAATTCTGGTACGTTTGAAAAAAATGAGATTTCTGGTGCTTGGGTGAAGGTTTATGTTTTGGGAAATGTTGCAAGCAGTATAGAGCTGGCATGCCAGCCTTTGTCACAGGGGTTCACAGACCCTCAGTTAGAAGGAGCCTCATGGTCTCCTGGGCTGACATCTTACAACTGGGGAAGAGGCTCAGAGAGGTGGACTCGCCCCTCATAGCCAGGGGGGCTGCTGTTGGGGTGGGTGAGGTGGGGCACAGATTAGTCACCGGGAGGAAGTCAGACCAGAGGTGGGTCCCTGCTAAGGAGCTGGAGAGGAGGAGGTGGAACCTCATGGGGACTCCTGCCCCGTCCCAGCTTCAGGCCTGTCAGTGCACACGCCTGCCTTCTGAGGGAGAGAGGAGGGGGCAGGGAAGGCAGGTTCCTATTGCAAAGAAACTGGAAGTCTCAAGAACTGGTTTCTGCCATGAGCTTGCTGTGCAGCCTTGGGAAAGTCATTTAACCTCTCTGGGCCTCCATTTAACCATCAATAAAATGGATGTAACAGACCCATTTTTTCACTTATCAGGTGTGTATTGACAACCATCTATGTGCCACGCACCAGCCTGGGTGCTAGGGACCCTTTGGGAAGCAAGGTAGGCACAGTTCTTGCCCTCAGTGTAAAGTGGAAGCTGGAAAAATAAATAGAAAATAATTGATGAGTATCTCTCTGGAGGGAAGATAAGGTACTGGGTTAGCACAGAGGAAGAGCCTCTAATCCTGCCTGAGGTAGGATGGGGGGAGGTGGTCAAGGGTGGCTTCTCAGAGGAGGTGCCACGGATACTGAGACAGGAAGGATAAGTGGAGGTAATCAGACTGCTGGGGGTGAGCGCGGGAAGCATTCGTTGCCACTCCCCTACTCCTTTGAGAGTCACCTTCCTTGAGAACATGTTAGCAAAGGGATTCTGTGCGGTCACTCCTGAGGGCCTGCTCAGAACCCAAGACGCACTCCCTGCAGGCTCCCATCCTGGTCCCCACACTCCAGTGCGTCTGCACGCACTGCAGGATTTTACTGGCGGGTGGGGCCAGTCTAGGGAATTACAGTGTTTGTGGAGAGAGTATTTTTAAAGCTTGCGCTAAGTGTGACTTTGCCCACAGTCTGCGGGAAGCACCCAAAAACTACGCCTGTCCCAGGGTCTGCTGTGATCTGGACGGCTTCCCTCTTGCCTCCTCTCCTCGGAGCAGCTGTCACCTGCCCCACCCGTGACTGGCCTCACCCAGCCCTCAGATAAACTCCTGGTCTGGAGGAAAGCCCCTGAGGGAAGGAGAAGGTGCGTTAGCAGGACAGTGGGTTGAGGTCTTCATACTTCCAATTCCCAGCTGGGGCTCGGGGGAGCCAAGGGGAAGTGAGAGGTGGGTCTGTCTGGGGACCACAAGTCATGTCTCTGGGCTGGGGGTGAGGGCTAGAGGAGAGCGTGAGGCTGAGGGGAGACAGGCCAAGCCCGCAGGGTGGCTGTGAGACAAAAATGTAACAAGAGATGAGCTCATGTGCAGGGTGGCACCTCAGAAACCTCACAACACTGGGTACATGTGTTTTCTCTCAACTGTGCCCCTCTGCCTGGACCCTTCGGACTGGCCATCCTCAAAGAGGTTCTGGCTGTCTGCTGCCTCATTTGGCATCTTTGTTTCTTCAGCTGCTCATGTCCCAGGGCTAGGGTAGCAGTCCTTTGCCCAGGGAAGCCGGAGAGGTGGAGGAGGGCAACAGGGCTGGGGGGACATGGAGCCTGTGACATAGGTGTTTTGGTTATCTATTGTCATGTAAGAAACCACTCCAAGCACAACGGCTTAGCACAACAGTCATTTTATTTGCTCATTACCCTGCAATCAGGGCTGGGAGCCGCTGGTCGGTTCTTCTGCTGGTGTTGCCGTGCTCACTCTTATGTGTTAAGTCGCGGCCGGGTCTGAGCTCTGCTGAGATACTGATGGTTGAGCTTTTCTCTCTCCAGATGGCCTGAGGGCTTCTCCACGTGATCCCACCAGACCCTGTACGTGGCAGCTGGGGACTCCAAGATTGCAAAGTGAAAGCTGCCAGGCCCTCTTAAGACTTGGTCTGCGACTGGCCCAGAGCCACTTCTGTTGTGTCCTATTGATTAACACAAATCACGGGCCCAGCCCAGATCCAAGACGAAGGTTCTATAGGGGGTGATACTACTAAGAGGTGTGGGTCATCGGGGGCCACCAATATAACAAGATGTCACATTATTTGGTAGAGAAGGCAGCATATGTAAAAGACCTTATCCATCAACTACCTTCTTTATAGGTCTCACAGTCTTGCCTCTAGCATTACAGTCTGAGCAACTGTCATATCAATATATCACCTGAAAATCGTTTTTAGGGTGTATCACATTTGGAGAAAGTGGTCAGGCACCCCTTGCTCCCCATTAGTTAGTGAATGCCCTACTCCCACACGGACACTGGCCTCCGTCCCACAGTCACACTCGTGGTGTCCTGGCCCCCTGCCTAGCAAGGACATCACACAACAATCATGGCTTAAGCCAGCGAGTGATGGTGGAATTTAGAGCGAGGCTGTTGGGGAGAGTGAGGAGAGGGGAAGGTTTTCCCTGCGTCTCGCATCACAGCAGGGCGGCCATCCCCTCGGTTATTCCTGGGCCTGGGGAGGATGGTCATGAGGATGTTTCCTGAGCACTGTGTCCTTACAGTACTGTGTCAGAAGGGAGCTATGTGGTGAGGCAGTTCTGAAATGTACTGGTCGGGGGGTGGGGAGTAGAGCCTCTTTTCAGACAAATTCCTAAACACAAGAGCTTCTGTGAGAGCACCTGCTGAGAGCCGATGGCCGGTGAAGAAACCCTGCAGAAGATGTTGTCATAGTATGCTTATAAGTTTCACAAAATAAAGAATTTTCCAGAAAAATAGTACAGTCATCCCTTGGTATCTGTGGGGGATTGGTGCCAGGATCCCCGACCCCACCAGATACCAAAATCCGAGGATGCTCAAGTCCCTTATATAAAATGGCATAGTATCTGCATGTAACCTACACACATCCTCCTGTATACTTGAACTCATCCCTAGGTTACTTATAATACCTAATACAATGTAAATGCTGTGTAAATAGTTGTTATACTGTATTGTTTAGGGAATACTGACAAGAAAAAAACGTCTGCATGTGTTCAGGACAGACGCAAGCCTGTCTGTGGTTGGTTGAATCTGCAGGGGCGGAGCCTGCGGATGTGAAGGGCCCCTGTATTTCATGTTATTTATTATACGGCACTTATTATAGGCTAGGAACTATTCTAGTGTTTTATGTACATTGATCTACTTATCCCCCACAACAACCCCTTGAGGTAGCTACTATCTCCATTTTACAGATATGCAAACTGAGGCTCAAAGAGAGGTGGGGTGGCTTATCCCAGGACACTTAGCTGTGAGTAGCAGAGCGGGGCTCTGAGCCCAGGCAGCCTCCCTCTGGATCCTGTGCCTGAGCCACTGGTTACATTGCCTTAAGGAAGCCCTTGTGTCAGGGCCTTAACTGTATTAGGGAACCCAGCTTTTTTCAGCCCAAAGTGGGGCTCTTTGTCCTTCTTCACCTGAGCAGGGGGGCTGATACCTTGAATCATCACTCAACTTTGGAAAAGCTGCTACTTCTAAGAATCAACTAATTAGAAAATTTTTCCGAGCTTGACACTTCTGTTCTCAAACAAGTTTCTCCTTTTCTCTGTCTTCCTCTATCATGTGTGTAATCATTATATATACATGTTACATATACATACTTGTATATATCAAGAAACATAAATGCATGTTTGTATTTCTAATTCAGAATATTTTGACTAACGGGCATGCAAAACAAAATAATAAACAGCTTTTGGAATTAAACAGTAAACACAGGAAGAATTTCCCGCCTAGCTCAATAAACACAATAATCCCCATAAATACAACCACCGGTACTTAAATAAATAAAAGAGAAGAATAAACACAGGGCATGTGACTTAACTGGATGGCTATTTGCTGTTGCCAGATGCTGAGCTGCGGACTGAATTAGGTATTGAGGCACAGGGCAATCATAATCACAGTGAGCCCCCTGCAAACACTGGGCATTGGTATACGTTGAGCAGTGTGGACACTACCACCACTGGACATTTCCCCTTTGTGGATATCAGCCATTGGTGAGCGCTGTCACTGATGGATATTAAGTATTGATAAATATTATGTACCAATGGACATTTGCTCCCTGGTGAACATTAGCCAACAGGGAACACTGAGCACTGATGGGCCGGGTCCTGTTAGCCTACGATGACCTCTATTGTCTTGGTGGACATTAGGTACAAGCAGAGGGTAGGCCTCTGCCCCCCACATACCCAGCAGTCTTGTCCAGGGAAACATCCTCCGAGCTGGTTTGGAGGCAGTTGGTGGGTGCTAGTAAATACATCTCCATCTGTCCCCTCTCTCTGAAAGCCCTTTGGCCATGACAAATTGGGGAAAATCAGAGGGTGGTGTGACAATACCCATGGAGGGAAATTCCTGGGTTTGGAAAGAGTTTAATCAGCTCTCTGAGCCACAGAGGGATTGGGTTACACGCAAATCCCGGCAGGTCTCCTCTGCCCTCCTGACCCGCACTGGGCGTTTCTCCCTTCCTGCTCTGGAAAGGGTGTGCTGGAAAGCACAGCAGGCCGGCTTCACGGGCAGCGGGGCCTTAGAAGCGCCTTGTGCTTGGGGTAATGCTCTGTGCCCGCCATCTTGACATTCTTAATACTTTTGAACAAAAGGCCCCACATTTTCCTTTTGCACTGGGTCCCACAAGTTATGTAGCCAGTTCTGAAGCACAGAATCCTGGAGACCAGCCATGCGACTTTGGGCTGTTCCTCTCTGGGTCTCAGTCTCCCCATCCACGAAACGGGGCCAGGACGGGCAGGACTTTGATTTTCGGCTTTTCATGCTCTAGGATCTAGAATCAACGGTCTGATGGAGATATTTAGAGCCACGTAACTTCCTTGATTTATTTTCAACAGAAAAATAAATGGAATGCCAGAGGAAGCCAGGCCCAGCCTGGTTCCCTCATCTGTACAGTGACAATAATACCTGGGGCAGTTGTTGTGAGAAGCATATGACAGCACGTACACCACGTCCAAGGAACATGTGCCCCGTAAACGGCAGCTGTATTATTAATGAAATGCAAAGAAACGTTTGTGACGCAGCCTGAGCCATGAGGACAAACTGGGCCTCAGCTGTTGCCCATCTCTGAAACTCAGCTCACGGGTGCACTGAAGGCCTCTTCCACATCAGGCACACAGAGCAAGGATCCTCTGCTTAGAGCAATTGTTCCGCAATTCTACAATCCTAAACCCTTACAAAATTCTTCAGTTCTGAGTCACTCATCAAACTATGAGTCTAAGACTACATGGTTCTGTAACCTATTTCATAATTCTACAGTTGAATGAGGGCAGGAACAAGCATCTATGGACGCAATATTTTGCGTCAGGCACTGTACTTCATTCTTTACAACTGTTACTTCATTTACTCTTCATACAGTCCCGTGGAGGGAGATATTTCCATCCCCATTTTCCAGGCTCAGAGAGGTAAAGTGATTTGGCCAAAGTCACACAGCTGGTTTGCGACGGACCCAGGATTTGAACCCTTTTCTGTGAACTCCAAAATGGAATCTTTGTAGGGGCCACCCCATGGCCTGGGGGTTAAGTTCCCACGCTCTGCTTCGGCAGCCCAGGTTCCCGGGTTCCAATTCCAGGCGTGGATCCACACCACTCATTAGCCATGCTGTGCTGGCGACCCACATACAAAATAGAGGGAGACTGGCAACAGATGTTAGCTCAAGGCGAATCTTCCTCAGAAAAAAAAAACCCCAAAAAACAAAATTAAAAAAACAAAAACAAAAGAAAAAACCCGGAATCTTTGCACTAATGTCTATAATTCCGTAAGGTTTTAGTGCCTCATTCTTGGCCCTGGGATTCCAGGATGCGGAGTGCGGCAGGAGGAAGGCGGGCCGGCTAGGGAAGGAGAGAGAGGGCCTGCAAACTGCGCAGGTCTGCTTTGGCCCCCAGTGGCCCCAGGGCCTTGCTCCGCGACCCCTCGGACCTGGGATGTCTGGCCAGGCGGGACCACGAGGTGGCGCTGCGGGCTGGGAGCCTCTGGAGGCGCCGCGTGGACACGGGTCCCGGGCTGCCCCGCGGGGCTCCTGTTCTCCCTAAGGCATGCGGGAGACCAGGCCTGGGGGGTTGGTAGGGTCATGCCCCCTCCAGGAAGGAGGAGCCCGCACCGTGTGACGGCGTCTGCCCATCCTCCCACTGCAACTTCACCCTCGCCCATTTGCGGACGTGAAGCTGCTGCTGGGGGGGGGGGGGCGGGGGAGGTGGCCTGCCCCAGAGCTCACTGCGGGAGCCCGGCCTCCCCTACCCCGCCTTCAGCCCCGCATGTTCCATGGCCCTCCCCGAAGGACTCCTTCACGGGGTCTTTGGGAGGGCCTAGCCCCCCTGGGTGCAAGTCCCAGGATTCTCTCCCGTACCCAGCATGTGAAGCCTCTCTTGTTCCAGGGAATGTGGGAGGGCTGGGGTCTTACCCTGACAACCCCCTCCCATGCCTCAGCCCCTTCCCGCGTTCACCACGGGCAGCGGCCTCCGGCTCAGGGAGCCCAAGCCCTGGGGGAGCCTAAGCAACAGATGGGCAAGCTCCCCACCCATACCTCTTGCCTGAATGTTCTGGATTCTGTACTATTGCTCGCCTATGACCCCTCCCAAGTGCCCAAGCCCCCTCTGTCCAGGTCCACTTGTCCTTGGGCTGCGTGGGTGAGCCTCCTCCAGGAAGGCTTCCTAACCCCACCACAGGGCTCTCACACCTGCCTGTGTTGCTGTGCTCTGCGTCCTTCTTCCCCCTCCCACCTCAGGAATGTGAGTCCCCTTAGGGCAGAGGAGATATCAGGAAAACTTGTCACTGTTGCTGATGATGGTGATGGATATTCCTGCAGACCTTGGCCAGTTGGAAGAACTTGCTGACAGCAGAGCCACTCAGGTCAGCTGGAAATGAGCTCCCTGTCACAGGAACTGTGCAAACAGGAGTTAGGGTACCACAGCAGTCCAGATGCCAAGAAGGCACAAAGAACCGTTGGAGCTCAGAGTGGGGAGGTGGAGGGGGCCCCAGGGAAGGCTCCTGAGGAGGGGAGGCAGGAACTGGGTCTGTTAGGGTGGGAAGGAGTTGAGAGGCAGGGATGGGGGCAAGGGCAAGATCCCAGAGTAGCAGCCTGAGCAAAGGAGAGGTGTGCTAGGGCCTGACGTGTTCATCGAGTTGGGGTGGCAGGGAGAGGGGAGATAGGGAAGGTAGACTGGGTGCAAACTGCTGTGAAAGGTCCAACCCACCCCCCGGGCAACTCCCTCCCTCATGTCACCTCACTCCCCAAATCCTGGCAGGTCATTGGGCTTTTCAGGGAGAACAAGCTGCCCTGGGCAGGGCTGGTCCCAATTCATCCTGTGGCCCAGGGCCCAGCCCAGGAATGTCAGCGAACACTGGCCGAATGATGGAAAGAGGGACTCTTTATAGTGTTTATTAAACCAAGGACCGGTAGGTGCTGGGTGGGGCTGGTGGGGGAGGACAGAGCCCTCATTGTCCTGTGGGTGTCTCTGTGGGACCAGCCCTCTGATGCCCACATGGCCATGATGGCTGGCTTCCACCCACCACCTCCTCCTCCCAGCAAATCCCCAGGTCACACTATTACAAAAGTGAACAAATGCAACCGTTTCTCTTTACAAATGACACATTTCCATCCCCTGCCAGCAGGGGTGGGGGGTGAGGTGGTTGAAAGTGACAGTCCATTAAAAAGGCAACAACTTTTGAAGACTAAGGGAAGAGCCCAGGGCTGGGAAGCTGAGATGCCGCCCTGGGGTTGGGGAGCATAAACATGGGTAGGGGCTCCTCTGCCTCCTTCTGCTGCATCCTCAGTAGGGTGAGATGGACTCTTGGGGTCTGCTGGCCTCAGGACCAGTGGGGGCTGAACCCAGGAGGCCCCTTGGAGCTCATGGCCAGGTGGGGGGCCAGGATTGCATCAACTCCTTGGGGAGCATGTCCCTCAAGGTGCATATCCAGTCTTGATGCTGGGGGACCCCACCCCAGAGTGGGAAATGGCCAGGGCTGGGCCTCAAAAGCCTTAAGCTTCCAGAGGCTCCGAGAGGTGAAGTGACTTAGCTTGTGCCACACAGTGGGTCACTGGGCCCAGAGTCCCACCTCCAAGGCCCTTGCCTGTCCTGGGGATGACAGGGAGAGGGCACAAACAGCAGGATGTGGGTCCTGGCAGCAAGTGGGAGCCCAGAAAGGGGAGGGGAGGGCATGATTTGGAGAAGTCGGAAAAGTGCAAATGGGCCCGGCTGGGAGGCAGGACGCTGGGTCCAATCCTGCCTCTGCCACCGTGGTGCCTCTGATCAGCAGTTTTCCTTCTCTAGGCCTCAGTTTCCCCATGTCACATGAGGAGGTGGACTTGATTTTTTCTCCAGTCCTTTCTATAACTAAAGTTCTACCCAGGATTCTAGGGGAAAAGAAAAGGCTGAAGTGGACTTCATGTGCCCAGAACAAAGAGGGGGCTTTGTCGTAAAAGAAACCCGTGCCCGAGTGGCTGGACCATGGGCCCTAGGGGGCGCTCAGCCGTGGACCTGACCTCTGCCCCGCAGTGGGATCTTCCTCCCACCATTCTCCTGTCGCAGGTCAGGCTGGCCCAGGCCTGAGGGAAGGCACTTTGGGGACAAGTGGGGAAGGACAGCAGGGAACTGCTGTCTGGTTTGGCATGGAAGACCCTCTGCTTATAGTTTGGGGGGCAACATAGACAAAGGGGTGAGACTTTGCTCCTGAGTGTTGGTCTCAGGTCCAAGCCTCTCTTTCAATGATGCTGCCATAAAGGCCTGCAGAGTCCCCCCTGGCATTGGCACATTAAAATCTAAACTACCCAGGACCTGAGTAAGCCCAAGGCAGCAGTCTGTTATGTGGCCCCAGGCCACATCATTTGTCACAAGATGTCGGGGCCCCTGGCAGCCAATTCCTGGGTGTCTATGCAGTGCAGGGCCACCTTGGGGCTGGAGCTGGGCAGCCGGGGGTAGGCGCCCTCCCGCACCAGGCGCCGGCACCGCACACCCTGGCCCACGCTGATGCTCTGCAGCGCTGGGAGGTGGGGGAGCAGCATCTCAGGCAGGGACACCAGGCCGGTGCCCGACAGGTCCAGCTCCTGCAGGGAGCCCAGGCCTGAGAACACCTCAGCTCCGGCCCACGTGAGCTTGGGGTTGCCCGACAGGTCCAGGACCTGCAGGCCCTGCAGCTCACGGAAGCCATAGGGCGCCAGCTGGGGGAGACCCTGCAGGCTGCCCAGCGACAGATGTGTAAGGCCCGCCAGCCCCGTGAAGGCACCCGGGCCGATGGCAGCCAGAGGGTTCCCGTCCAGGCTCAGGTAGCGCAGGGGCAGGGCGCGGAGGTCGGGCACGGAGCGGAGCTGGTTCCAGGCCAGGTTCAGACTCTGAATGGTGGGTGTGGGCAGGCTGGCCTGTGCAGGGTGGGGAAGGAGGCGGCGGATATGGTTGTGGGAGAGGTCCACGTGCAGCACCCTGCCCTGGCCGTGGGTGGCGAAGGCGGACACTGAGACCTCCCGGAGCCGGTTGTGGCTCAGGTTCAGGTCACTCAAAGGTGAGCTGGTGAAGCTCTCGGCCGGCAGGGCCGCCAGGCCGTTGTGGCTGAGGTCGAGAGACTCCAAGTAGCGGAGGCGGGAGAAGGCAGTGGGCGAGATGCTGGTCAGCAGGTTGTGGCTGAGATCCAGGCCAGCCAGCGTGGTATAGCCCGGCCCTGCCAGCACCGACTCGTTCACCGTCTCCAGCCGGTTGGAGGACAGGTCCAGGTGGGCTGTGTCCAGAGGGATGGGCACGGGCACGATGTGGGGGCCCAGGCCACTGCAGTCCACTCGCGTCAGGCTGAAGCTGTCGAAGAGGCCGAAGGTCTCCACCTCACACTGGCACCCGGGGAAGCAGGGCCGGGTTGTCTGGGCCCCACTCGTGGCCAGCAGCAGCAGCACGGGCAGCAGCAGGGGCCACGGCATGGTGGGGGCTAGAAAGAGAGCCACAGGTAAGGGTCAGTAGCAGGCACCCCATACCAGGTGCTTCTCATCCCACCCCATTAGACACCAGCCAGTGTGTCTAGGCACAGCTGAAAGCTGCCACCAGCCCCTCAGCCCCTGGTTGCTTCCCCTGAGTACTCCTCCTCATGTAATTCCTAGCTCCTGCTCCTCAGTGGCCTCAGTCTCCCCATCTGTATGGTAAAGGGGGTTAGGCCAGATTGGTGGATTTTAAACTGGAAACAGCAGAACTCTTTCTTAAGTAAGATTAGCAGATGGAAGCGGGCTGTTCTGGCTGAAGTGAGGGCGGGAGCCTGGAGCCTTCCATGCCTGCTCACCATCCCTGCGGTAGGATGTTAAGGAACCCAGTTGGAAACCCACTGGACTAGATGGGTCTTGGCTGGCCTCTCCAGCTCTGACCATCTAGGGTCCGTGGGCTGGTCTCGACCCTGCTCCTACCAGGGACAGGCTCACAGCTCAGGGGTTAGGGTTAGGGTGCTCCGTTCGCCTCTGCTGACATGTGTGAGGTGCTGGGTGCTGAGCCTGCTGCCTCACGGTACAGTCTCTCAACCCTGATGACCACAAAAACTGCAAGGCAGTTTTGCCACTTCTTGAAGAGGGAACTGAGACTTAGGTTCAGAGTCACGCACGGCCACCCGGAGGTGGGAGCAGAGCTGGGTGGCGTACAGAGGAAGCACAGCTCACTGTCATGGTTTGGCAGTGGCTGAGTCATGCCTGAGACCCACACTCCAGCCTCCCAGACCGAGGCCTCTCCCTGCAAGGGGGTCCTGCAATGACTGTCCCCACCCCACCCGTGTTGCGGGTGACAATGGCTGGGTCTGCACTCCTCAGCCCCCTCACCTGGCCTGTCCTCCAGAGCCTGGATCCTTTATTCCAACTGGGGACCCTGTGTCTAGACTTCCAGAAGGGCTCTGGGGACACCCATCCCAAGCCCCTTTCCCCCTGCCCTGCCCCCACCCCCCAGCTGATACAGCCATTTCACCTCTTTGGCCCTTCCTTTAACCCAGGCGGGCAGCTGAGCTGGTTTCCCCATTATACAGATGAAGAGATAGAGGCTCAGAGAGGAAAAGGGTTTTATCGCAAATTAGTAAAAAGCAGGGCCTGCTCAATGCCAATTCCTCTCATTTCATCTGCTGCCTCCAGCAGGGGGCCGGCAGAGAGCTAGGGTCCACGAGGGGCTTTTCCCGCTGACACATGCTATGACACAAGCCACTTCCCCTCCCATGGCCTGTTTCCCTCCCAATGATAGCAGCTGCCAGCGATGCCAGCATTACATGGATGCTGTCACCTTCAGTCCTCATACTCACGCACATGTGTCTGACCCAAAGCCTGTGTGCACACCCACTGTGTCTCCTTGGACAGTGGTGCTCAGTGGTGCTCGCAAGAGGGTGAGAGGGAAGGTTGAGCAGAGAAGCTTCTAACTGGACAGTTTGTGTTACCTCCCACCACACAGCTGCCACTCAGCCCGGGAGACAGAAGGCACCAAGCCTCACTCCAGCAGGTCTCTTCATCTGAGGGCCCTGCTCTGCACCCCTGCTCTGTCTTCCCCGACCTGCCCCTCCCACTAGCCTTCAGGGAGGGGTGGACCAGGGACTTGCCCTCCTTCTACACTGGGGCTGGGTGGGAGGGGGCAGCAGGAGAGCATTACCAGCCCGATAGGAAAACTTGAAAGGTGCAGCCACTTGATCTACACTCTGGCTCTGCACAGGGGCAGGGAGAAGTGGGCCCCTCCTCTCCCACCCCTTTCTTTTGCAGAGTCCAATTTGAGGATTAAACCCGGCCCAGGTGCACCCTGGGCTTGGTCCCAAATGAGGCAGGACAGAGTGTTCCAATGTCTGGAACCAAAAGGAAAATATTAAGTTGCTTCAGGTGCCTTTGTCCCCGGGTGAGCTTCTCACCACAGGGGTTCATTACCACTCGGGGCCCCACCGCCCCTGTAAGCCGATCTGCTCATACCCACCCTTCCTGGGGTTTAAACAAACACCACACACACACACAAAAGGCCCCGAGATTAGCCTTTGGTTCCCAAAGGTGATTATACAATGTGCCTATTAAGTCCCAAATGACCCCTCCTGAGCTCCCACTTATGTAACTGGCAGCCCCAGTGCTGTCCCTCCAGAGAGGGGCCTCTCGCTGCCCACTGCAGGCCTCAGCCTTGTCCTCTGAACCACAAGGCAGTCATTCCTGCCCTGCCCTCCTCATAGAGGTGGATTCAACTCTCACTGAAATGCAACGCCAGCTGTGAAGAGCTGTGCCCGCAGGCAGGGCGGTCAGCCCTGGGCCGCGGTAGATATGGAACTGAGGCAGGGGTAGTGACCGCCGTGTGAAAGCAGCAGAAGCATAGATTGAGACCCACATGGAGACCTGTGCTTGTGAATGCTCCCAGGGCACCTGGGCGAGGTCCCTGCTCAGCCCTGCACAGCAGACACCTCTCCCTGGGCCCCTGCTCTGTGCCACGCTCGGACATTCGAAGTGCAGTGTGGACGGTGACAGTCAGAGCCAGTCCTGACTATGTGCTGTGCTGGACCCGTGTTCTCTCACTCAACCCTCGGTTGCTCCAGGGGGTCAGAAGTTCTATGCCCATTTGGAGTGGAGGAAACTGAGGCTGGGAAAAGGAAGGTGGCAGAGCAGGGACTGAACTCGGGGCTTTGTAACCTTGTAATTGGTTGCGTTCAAGTGGGAGTGCACACTCCCGTGTGTTGCTGGGGACATAGGAGCCAAGCGTCCAGAGCCCCAGGGCCAAGCCCCGGCTGCTGCTGGCTGCTGTGACGAGGTGGGTGCCAAGCTTTTTAACACTCCACGGCTCTGGGGCTTCCCTGAGGTCACAGCAGAGCCCAGAGGCCTCCCAGGCTGTTGGGAGAAGAGAAGGGAGGAATCCCTGAGAGGCTTCCCAACTTTGGACCTAGAAAGGCGCAAAGGTCGGGGTGGGGTGGGCTGGTGGTCTTTGCAAGTCAACGCCCTGTTCTGCTTGGAGGAAATGTCCCCTTTGGGGCAATACAAGGAGGGGCGCTTCTCTCCAGGGCTTCACGGGAGCGGCTCAGAGATGCTGGGGACTGGCACTGCTGCTCCACGCCCCTTAGCAAAAAGGCTCTGGAGCCAAGGGGAGGGCAGAACGTTCCCAAGAGGAGACTGAGGGAGGATAAGGAAACTCCTGCTGGGGCACAGCCCTCTAGAGTTTACAAAAGGCCTTTGCTCATTTGATGCTGCGAGGGCCACAGAGCAGGGTGTGCAGTCCCTCGCTTTAGTGACAAAGCTGCAGCCCAGAGGCTGCAGTGACTGGTCCGCGGATCCCTGGTGAGGCGGGGGCGGCCGATGCTCAGGCTCCAGTCTCCTGACTCCATGCCCGGGCCTTCCCCAACCCGACTCTCCCAGGGATCTTAGCGAGCCAATAAAAGTAATGCTCAGAGGAGTCTGCCACCTCATGGCGGGGGCTGGGGCCATAATGCCTGCTATCATAAAGATAAAATGAGTGTCTACGAAAATTATAACTATGCTTTAAAGAAAAAAAACCCAAACCCTAATTTTGGAAAGTCTAGAAGACAATATATCAACACAACAGCAGTCTTCCTTTAGATGGTAGGACTTTGAGTGATTTAAACATGTCTTAATCTCCTTTTTTTCCTATTTCCTCTCTTATAGTAAAAATACATATAAAACACTCTGAGGAACAAAGGTTCCTGATTGAATGGCCGCATGGCCATCTCTGCCTTCTCTGGTCTTGGCTGGCCACAATCTGTGAACCTCAGTCTCCTCATCTGTAAAATGGAGATATTAACAGCCACCTCGCAGGACTGCCATGAAGATGAAGCAAGATGGTGGAAGTCAGGCACTTAGCAGGGCTCCTAGGACATAGGAAGGGCTCGGGGTGGCTGCCCTGGCTTCCTCCAGAGCAGAGGGAGCAGGTGGGGTAGGGGTCAGCAGGTGGGCCTGACCCCTGCTGCCATCTTGCTTCCTCCTTCCTTCAGCAAACATTTACCAAACGTGTCAAGGCTCTTATCAGCGCCCTCCTGGAGAGCAGCTCTTTCCAGGGAGGCCACACTATGGGGTTTCTCAGCAGCGCTGCTGGAGCTGGGAAGGGATGAGTAATGTGAGTTCCTCTTGATAAAACCACAGCCTCAGCCCTGCAGAGAGGAAAGGCCTTCACAGAGAACCAGAAGGCCCTGGGCACCAACTTGCAGTGTGAACTGAGCAAGTCGCTTTACCTCTCTGGGCCAGGTCCTTCAACTGTGAGTCTCAGATGGTAACTCTGGTCCCATCGGCCTCAGAGAGGATGGCTGTGAAGATCAGACTGAGAAATCCAACACTCCCATGGAGAAATGAGGCCTGAAGGGGAGGAAGCCACATAATGGAAAAACTGTGTCTTTCCATCTAACTCAGGCATATCCCCTGCAGACATAATTAATCAATCACGGCACCGCTTCCTGAGGAATCTGCAGGGGACCTCAGAACTCTTCTCCACATGGTGCTCTGGAAACCTTCTACCCATTGATCAGAGTTGGCCCTAGAGATGAAAACTGTCCTTCTGGGATCAATTCTCGGATTAGAAGAAGCTACAACACTGGGAACAGGAGTCACCCGCTGAACTGGGCAACTTGGGGGAGTGACGTCCCCTCTCAGCCCTCTTCTCTCAGCCCGTTTCCACATCTAAGATGGAGACAGCAATTCCTTCCTCAAGGGGTTGCTGTGAGGACTGGCAGTCACAGCACCAGGACACCGAGAAAGGCGCAGTCAACAGGTGCTGTGTCTCTCCTAGGCCGTAGGCTAGGAGTCCTCCCAGAGAGGGCACCCAAGGGCCACCCCCACCTCCTTCACCACTCTCCAGGGGGCTGGAGGGGCAGCCACAGGGCAAATGTGCACAGGGACAAGACAGTCCCGGAGGACACGCAAGAGCCCCCGTCTTAGTCCCTGCCCCACATGGCCTCTTCACATCTTCAGACAAGTCCCCTCCTCTCGCTAGACCTCAGTTTCTCTGGCTTCATAATAAGGGGTTTAGTCTAAAGAATCCAGCTCCAGCATTTCAGGATTTCAAAATTTAACAACTGCATTTACTACATCTCTTCTAAGTGTAAGGCACTGTGCTAGGCCGTGTGAGCTGTGTGTTGGGGTGGGGCGGGGGGTACCAGGGCCCCTGTCCTCATGGGGCTTACAGACCAGCAATGCGGACAGGAGACCAACTCATATCAAGATCACTAGCACCTGCCCTGGACCCAGGAGACCAGGACTCCAGTCCCAGGTCTGCCACTATCAGGCAGGGCACCATCTGTGTGCCCTTCGCAGTTTTCTTTACTTCTCTGAGCCTCGGTTTTCTCATCTGTGTAACATCTTAACTCTGCCTCCCTCTGGGACCTGCGCTCTGCCCTCAGGAGAAAGGGGAAGGCAGACAGGTGGCCACTAAGGCAGGCAGAGGGAGAAAAGGGATCTTTGGCACAAGATACATTCCTTCTTCCAAACTGCCCTGCAGATAAAAGACATGCGCTGATCAGCCGGGTGACAGAACCTCAGGGCGGAAGGGAGGCCAAGGGCCTAGAAGCTGCATCCACCCCTGGTGTGGGGAACAGAGCATAAGGTCCTCCGGGCCGGGGCCATGAGTTAGTCATTGTTGGGCCCACGGTGACTCTAAGGGAAGTTTGCTGCTGCCCTTTGAGGTCAATAAATGGTGTGGCCATACCAGGTCACCCCCCTGTGACACCCCGACTGTGCCAGGAGAGCCTCTAAAACAGCTTTGGCCACATCTTCTCAAAAACCTCTTGGCTTCTACTTTACCTACAGAAATCGGGTTCTTCCTAGCACGGAGGCACCTGCAGGTCGTCCCCATCTTCCTCCCTGCCCCGGCTGAGGCCGCATCTTCATTTGAACCCAAGGTGACGGCCTCTGAACAACTCTCAGCCTCTGCTCATGCTTCTCCTAACTCAGAGACTTCCAGAGCTTGGGAGCTGGAAGGCCCCTGGGTGACTGGGGCCCAGAGATGGGCAGTGATGGCCAGAAAATGGCAGAGCAGGACCTGAGACCTGGGTCCCGATGCGGCACCCTGCTGCCCACACTGCCAGCATCCCCCCACCCGCCCTGGCCCCGCCAGCGGAACAAAGCCGATCTGTCCACTCGGGCTCTGGGCACCCCTCCCTGCCTCCTCCCACACCACAGCATGGCACACCTCCTTACACGCACACTGAGTCAATTCTCTGCCCTTGTTTACCTGCCCATTTCCTGACTTGAAGTGTGCACAGCAGGGGGCCCTGACCCTGCCTTCTTCACCTGTTCATCCCACCCCCCACCCGGGGCCAGGGCCAGGGCCAGGCCAGGCGGGCTCGGCAAACACCACTGGGTGAATGCAGAGCCCGGCAGAGCAGAGTCAACCACTGGACCCAGCCCCAGGGGGTGTGAATCCAGCTCTGTACCTACGGGCCTCAGGCATGTCTCAGCCGTGTTGCATCTCAGTGTCCACTACAGGGATAACAACACAGGGTTGGCGGAAGCACAAGGGACAGTGTGTGCGGCATTCAGTTCAGGATCTGCCACGTGTTAAGTGCTCAGTGCACGGTAGACAGTGATGGTTATGATTTATTAAGCTTCCTGAAGGCAATGACTGCGTTCTTCTCTCTACCCAAGTGCCCCACGCAGTGCCCGGGACTTGGCAGGTCTGGGACTGCTTGTGCTAACGTTCTCCAGTCACCGTGCTGGGGGCTGCTGGCAAGGCCCCAATCTCCCTGCTCCTCTGAAGAGACCTCTCTAGGGTCAGGGGTTCCAGCTCTGGCCCTCCTGGACCCAGCTGCCCGCTCCTGGGGCTGCACCACAGCATTCCTGGTCCACAGAATTTGCCAGCACTTCATCACAATTCAAGAGGGCATCCCTGGCACAGGAACAAGGTAGGCAGGGGCTGAGCCTTGGCCTGGACCAGGGCCCTAGCACTCACCTGAGACAGGCCTTTCCTCGACCAGCTGCTCCTCAACGTGGAGCTGCCGCTCACCCTGTTCCCCTTCCTCATGAGCTCACTCTAGCTGACGCCAAGGAAATCCCCCAGTGGGAATTCCATTAACGTCCTGCCTCTCGACCACTGAGTCAGTTCTAGAAACGCAAGGCAGGAAGAATTTCAGGGCCACACTCCTGCAGCCTCAAGGGCCTGCTCTCCCAACAGGATGGCTAATGCCACCCATCTGTACCAACGCCCCGCACGTCTACACCAGCCTCTCATTCCTGCCTCACCACAATCCTGGACCGTCGGGATTACTGCCCCTATTCTGCAGACAAGGAGACTGACGTCACCCAGCTGGGTAGTAGAGGAACCAGGACTCAAACCCAGAAGGCTGAGCTCCAAACCCAGTGCTCCCCAAACCACTGTGCCTCACTTACAGACGGGCACGTGTGGATCACGGCTGGAGCTGACTATGCTGGACTAGACTTACGTTCACCTGTCGGTCTTCTCGTGGACAGGGACGGGGTTAGAGTCATTTTGATGTCTTTGGACCTGGCACAAAGCAGGTACGACATGAAGACATACCAGGCACTTAGAATACTACCACCTCCCCAAGGACACCTCTCCACCTTTCCTGTCCCTCCTCAACTATTATTTGTTCAGTCACCCTGCAAGATCAGCAGGTTAGACAGCATCGTATCTATTGTACAGCTGCATAGAGACACAGAGAGGTTCAGTGATCTGTCCAGAGTCACACAGCCAGTGAGGACAAGGCTGGACCCAGGATCCAGGTATTCCGACACCCAGTGCCCAACCTCCTCCGTGACACCATCCCTGGTGCAAGTGGGGCCTGGAGGCCCAGCCACCTCGTCCAAGGAGGATAATCTACATGGAAATGGGTCAGGCTCCCAAGACCATTTTCTCCTCCCAGTGTGTCTTCTTCCTGAAGCTTTCAAGCTCCCTTCGGTCTGAGGCAGCATGTGTGGACACATGGGAGGCGGCCTGGGGCAGAGGAAATGGGCTCTGCAGCCAGGCAGACAGGCCTCTGACCCCACACTGCCTCATCGCTCTGAGGCCTGCATGTGCCCACCCTCGGAGTCTGAGGCTCGTCTGTGGCGCAGTGGGAATCCTAGCACTGCTCCTGGCGGGTCACGGGGATGGTGACACGAGGTAAAGTGAGGACTCAGCCCGGGCTCTGCATGCAGCCTCCTGCCCCTAATGGTTATTTTCAGGGGCCAGGAAAGAAAGAGGAGCCACAACACCAGCAGATCTGAAGGCAAGGCAGGGGCAGAGGACAGAAAAGAATCCAAAATGCACACCCCGAGGCCCAGGATTCTCTCCCAGTGCACCACCCAGAGCCCCACTCGGGCTATGGGTGCTGCCCAGGCTCTACCAGGGAATTGGTGAGGGGAACTGGAAAGGTCACAGAGGCCAAGGCAGGCTGAAGCAGTTGTGGCGCCTGTGACAGAACGAGGACAGAACGAGAATCAGCAGCTCCGCCTGGGTGGGTGGGTCAGTGTCTTCCCCCACCCGCCCCCGGAAGCCAGGCAGTCACCTCACCCTGCCCAGGTGGGGCTCAGGAGGCCTCCTGGCCTGGAGACCTGCAACAGCCTTGTTCCTGACCCCCTGCCTCCAATGCCCAGCCAGGCTGGGCACCGGAGAGCAAACTCAACAGACCCCACCACTGCTCCCTGTTTAAAACTCATCCCCAAAGAGAGCCTGCCAGCAGAGAGGCCTACCTCGCTCCTAGAGCCTCTGCACAGGCTGCTCCCTCCAACAAAGATGACAATGGATGCCCTTCGTTTCTTTGCCTACCACGCAAACTCTCACTCAATCGATTCAAAAGCCACCTCCTCTGTGAGGCCTTCCCAGGCTAACCTGACCCTCATCCAGCAAAGGATCACCCTCCCCCCCGGCTCCTGTGGCTCCTGGGCTGCCCCATCAAGGTACCAATACACTTCGTGGTCTCCGGCCATCTCCGAACTTGACTGTGTCCAGCTCTTCTCCCGCGTGGGGCCTGGCCATGTGAAGGGGGATACACCAGATGAATGGAACATCCTGGACAGAAAGCCTGCCTCTGCTTGGAGAGCATAACAATTGGCTCAAGCCTGCAGGAGATCAGGGCTCTGCTAGGTGGAGAAATCACATTTAGAACCACAGGGGATGGTCTCTGCCTCTCATCGCCAGTGCAGTCCAGCAACTGTCCACACAATGTCATACAGACCACAAACCGCTCTCATTTTATTAGCACATGTCATTCATTAACCTTTTTAACACTCACAGCAGATCAGTGAGACAGGAATTACTATACTCATTTGAAGGATGAGGAGACTGAGAATCAGAGAGGTCAAGTTACTTGGCCAAGGCCACAGAGCTAGGAAGCAACAGAATGGGAGTAAAATTCAGGTCCTGAGGCTGGAGCACTGGGCCTCCAGAGTGGTCTCCTAGCCTCCAGCACCACCCAAGAGTCAGGGGAAGGTCTCTTAGAATGACCGATCCCACCCTGACATGCTTGCTTAAACCCTCCAACAGCTGTCTGCTGCCTACAGGTTCAAGCCCCTGTTCCTAGGCCTGGCATTCAAGGCCCTCATATTTGGTCCCTGCCTTCTCTCCTAGTCTCAAGCTGAATTCCAATTCCCTACCCCCAAGACCTTGCATTTAACAGTCCAAAATGCTTACCATCTCAGTGCTGTTATCAGAACGCACAGAGCCAGTGAGGAGCTGTTCCCTCTGTGGCAGACATTTCCTGCCTCCCAGGTATATGCATCTGGCTTCCCCTGGCTGCTGCATTCCAGCCTTCCCTTCCTGGGCCGCAGGGGCTCCAGGCCCACCTCCCTTCCTCCCTCCCTAACTTCAAAGCCACCTCCCTTCCCCGACCCCACCGCTTTCAAAGGAGCAAATTAGTGCCTGGGAATCGGTGGAGTCAGAATGGAGGGATGTCTTAAATAAACATCCAAGTGTTTCCAGGTTCTGGGATCTCCACCAGTCAGCCAGAACAGGAAGGGAGGGGAGAGGCTGTCACCTCCCTTTCCAGAGGGGAAACTGAGGCCCAGAGAGGGTTAAGAAAGTGCCCACGGTTGCCTCCTTCCCAGGTGAGTGGCTTGTGCCCCTCCTTCAGCTCTGCAGCATCCGGCAAAGTTCTCAGTTCAAGACCCGGGAGGGGACAGGAGGGAAGGTGTTAGGGTTATCTTTGCACTCAGGATCAAAAACCCAGCAGGCTCCCGCCGCCTGAGCCCTCCCTCTCGGGCCAGACCTGGGCTCTGCAAGTCTAGACTTATCTGAAGGGTAAAGCAAAGGGAGGAGGGACCGCGGAAGTTCCTGAGTCACCTCCTCGCCCGGCCAAGTGTGGGCGGGCCCCGCTCTCGGCCGGCTCCTGCTGCGCTGGTTATCCCGGCTGCACGTTCTGCGCCGCGAGGGAGTTCTCGGCCCCATCTATAACAGAGGACTGCGACTCAGAGGCTGAGCAACTCGTCCAGCGCCGTGCAGAGGGCCAGTGGCCGTCCCATACGAAACTAGGGCGTGTGAGGTTCCTACTCCCCGCAGCCCAGCTTGGGGTCCTGGAGCTGGCGCCGCAGGGCCCGGATCCCAAGAAGCTGTCGCCTTCTCACCTACGGGATCAGAGGGCTGGTCCCCTCACCCCGGGGCGGGATGCAAACGGAGAGCGGATCTCAAAGCGGAGCCAGGGGCTGAGGCCGGCCTCTCCGCCTAGCAGACACGTCTCTCTCGGTCACATACACTCTCTCCGAGGAGCGCGGGGCGGGCAACGTCGGCCGCCCTCTCCTCTCCTCTCCAGCCCCCGGCCGGAGCCCAGGACCGGACGCCTCCCTGCGTCCCCCTAGCTGGTTCGGCTGGGGTGTCCGGCACGCTCCGCCCAGCCCCGACCCGGGCCGGTCCCCAGACGCTGCCGATCCCCCCACCCACCAATCCTATGCCGTCCCCTCACGGCCCTAAGGACCCTAGGAGGTGAAGGAGGGGAGGGCTGCCAGCGCCCCCCGCCCGGGCTGCAGCGGGGAGGAGGACCGGGGCTGTTGCCCGAGGAACCGAGAGAAAAGTTTGAAGCCAAGCGGGGGGCCCGGGTGGACAGCAGGGGAACGCGGAGTTGGGGCGGTGTCTGGCTCCGCGCGCGCACACACTCCACGGACACCCAACCCAGACACGTCGACAAGCACAGATCACGTACGCGGACACAACGATGCACCCACCAACAACCAAACCAAACGCAGGCCCACAAAACGTGGACACAGGCGCGAAACAGCCACGCAAAGCCACGGACACACAAAGGCGCAAGCAGATGCACGTCCCCGGACCCAAACCCACAAAGACCCACAAACGCGAGATGCACGTGTCGGCACAAAGACCCCAGAGGCGCCGGCCCACGCCCACGGCCCCAGGCCAGAGCCTTTGTCTCGGGGAAGCCCTCTCCCCTCGGTCCGGGTTCCCCACTCCCGCCGAGCCCGGGGCGTCCGGCGCCCGCTGCCGACGCCCTGGGTCCGGGAAAAGTTGAGGGGCCCCAGCCCTGCCCCTGCGCCCAGCGCCGCCCGCCCGCCGGATGGGGCGGCGAGGTTGGGGTCGGGGGCTCCGGACCTTCCCCCGCAGCGCGAGCTCCCGCTCCGCCCGGGGACCCGCACCCACCTGGAAGCCTGCGCCACAGCCGGCTCGGCACGCTCACCCGGGCGGCCCGGCCGCGGGCCCTCCGGCCGGCGCTTTTCTCAGCGCGGCGCGGCCCGCCCCCTGCCCCCTGCCCCCGCCCCCCGCCGCCGCGCGCCCCCTCCCGCTCGGCGCCCAGTGGCGGCTCGGGCCGGCCGCCCAGGACTCGATTTAGGGAGCGTCGCCAAAGTGCCGACCCTCCCGGCGCGCGCCCCGCCCCCCGCCCGCCCGCGGAGCCCGCGCCGAGCCCGGGTTCCACCCGAGGGAGCGTCTCTAAAGTGCGCGCGCAGCTCCTGGCCTCTCCGGTCGGCCTCGCTCCCAGCTTCCTGCGTCTCGGATCCCTGCCCCCTCCCTCGGAGCGCCCGAGCAGTCTCAGCAGATGGCCGCAGGGTCGGCAACATCTGGAGGTCGCTGGAGTGTGTGTGTGTGCGCGTGTGTGTGTGAAAGAGAAGTTGGTAAGAAAGAGATTGAGTGGGTAAGGGTTCCCTCTTCTCGAGTTCATCCCCCCCATTTGTTTAAACGGGTGAGAGACGTTAGTGAGAGGGAGACCAAGAACCTGAAGCCGAGGAAGACTGGCTGACGGACGAACCCGCAGAGAGGAGAGAGCTGAGCTTCGACAGAAGAGCTGGCGGGAGAGAAGAGAGAAAGCAAGAGACTTATTTTTTTCTGGAGGGAACCTTCGAGGTCTGGCTGCATTTCTAAAAGGAGAAACTGCCTGTGTGCCTAGGTAGCGGTTTAAGTCTATTTCTCCCTCCCACCCCTCATTATGGTAAAAAGGGCAGGAAAGCATCCAAAAAACTTTTGAAAATGGGCGGAGGGAGAAATTGCCTGGAGGATGCACTCCCTACAGGGGGGTGGGGGTGAGTCTGAGGCTCCCAGCCCACACCCCCGGACAAGTGCGGTGAGGGAGGGGGCAGTTCTCAGGCACTCCAGATGCATATGGCCAGGGGGCTGAGGGAGGCTTTGGTCTTGAACTCTGGACCTCCCAGGAGCTTCTGCCTCCCGTGGAGAGGGCCCCTGGGCGCAGACATTGGGCAGTGCTCCCCTGCAGTGGCCCAGACTTGCACACCCAGTCTTTTTGCTCATTACTTTTTTTTTTTAGTTAAAAAAAGTTGCTTGGTCTTGTGTGTATGTGTCTGCCTGTCTGCCTGGGGAAGCAGAGGCAAGTGAGGAGATGGGGAGGGAGGAGTGGAAGCCACTACCGGAGGCCTCAGGGCAGCAAAATCAAATCTGCTGCCGGAGAACAAAGTGCTCTTCCAAGTCCTGCGCCTGCACTCCAGGTGGTTGTGTGGTCCTGGCGACTCCCTCACCTGGGCTGAGACCCTCACCCCTGCCAGTTAGGGAGGCTGGGGAGAAGGCTGGGAGCCTGGTCTTCTTAGTGTGGGAGCAGGGAGAGCTCCCCTTTCTCCTCTTGCCCAGCGTCCTCCCCCAGTTAGAATCCCTGCTTCCAGGACTGGGAGGCCAGCAGGGGCTGTCCAGCTCAGACTTCTCATGAAACAGTCTCAGAAATTGGACCACAGGCCCCTTGGCATCCAGTCACCACCTCACAGTGGAGCTGCATAAAGAGGCTGCTGAGATTCAACTCTGCATCCCCAAATCCTTCTCTGCATTCCGGGGCCTCAGGAGGAGTCAGAGCCCCTCCTGTGTGGAGGCGAGAGAGATCCTGGAGCTTGAACAGGGTCCAGGCTCCAGCCCTGCCCCTTACCAGCTCTGGGTAACCTTAGGCAAGTTATCTAACCTCTCTGAGTTTCTGCAACTGTAAAAGACACTGTTGTGAGGAGTAAAGAAGGTGACTTAGTAAGGCGTTGAGTCTGGCTCACAGGAAGCCCTGCTGTGTGGTGTTATTGCAGTCATCATTGTATCAAGATGTCTCCTGTCAGAGATTAGTAGGGTCTGGAAAGGCCAGCATGCTTGGGAGGGGAGGAGACAGGGGAATGGTCACCTGACCCTCTGGCCAGCCTAGGCCTGGTGCCTGCCCCCTCCTCCCCTCCCGTGGGGGAGAGGGCTTTCTTTCAAAGGAACCCCCAAAGGAACCTCCCTTGGTGCAGAGTTGTGGAGTGAGGCTCACGCTCAGCCTCTGAGAAATGGAGATAAATACCCAACTGTTGGTTCCCCTGGAACTCGGGATGCTATCCCACTGCCTTTTGTGTGCAGGGTCCAGCCAGCTGGGCTGGAGGCTGGAGGCTCCAGGCTCCCCTGAAGGGCCTCTCCTTAACATAATCAAACAACCCTTCACACCTGGGCTGGTGGCTGGCAGTGGTTTCTGAGCACTTCAACATTTATGACATTTATCGTTTCCCTTGATCTTCCCTAACTGGGAGGTGGCCTCCAGGGGCTCTGGGTGGGGAAACTCCAGCAGCCCTACCCACCTCTCCCGCAGCTCTGTGCCTCCCGTCAATGGTCTCTCTGCCTCCTGTCTGCCGTCCACACTGCAGCAAAAATGACCTTTCTAAACTGCAAATCTGCAAAATGGATCATGACACTTGTCTGCTTAAAACCTTTCAATGCAAAAGCCAAACTCCTCGGCTTGGCAGTCAAGGCCCACGTGATATGCCCCCTCACCCTCACCTCTTCAGCCTCATTTCCGGCCACTGCTTCTTACACATCCCAAGCTCTAGTCCTCTAGTCACATGGAAACGAGGGAGAGGAAGGTGAGGGAGGGCAGTGTCTCTGCATTCTTCAAGTCTCTGTCCTAATTCCCCTCCCACAGGAAGCCCTCTACCTGGCAAAATTGGTCCCTCCTTCTGTTAAGTTGCCACACCCTTTGTACGTATGCACAATCACTTTCCCCATTCTCTTCACCCTTCTTGTGGTCATCCTGGTGGTTATCACATGCCAGGGACTGTGCTGGATACTTTTAAGATCATTACATCATTTCATCCCTACGACAACCACCTTAGATTGATAGTGGTGAGGCCCAGAGAGGGCAAGAGATCTGTTGGGGGTTACACAGCATGTTCTCTGCAGAGCTGGAACAACAGTTGGGGCTCCAGTGTTCTTTCTGCTACCTTATAAAGAACACAAGTTGCAGAGTGTGGTGTAGTAGAGAGGCCTTGGAACCTTAGAGTCCCAGGTGCAAATCATTGCTCTATCTCTGGCTGTCTATGAACTTGGGCTAGTCACTTCTTCCCCCTAAGCCTCAGTTTCCTTGCCTGTAAAATGGAGAGAAATAAGAAGCTCTACCTCACAGGGATATAGGGAGGATCAAATGAATTCATACAGATGCAAATATGCTGTATATTGTAGGGTGCGGTATGCTTTTAATTGATGTACTTGACAGCCATCCTGCAACTGAGGGTGATTGGTTGGGATTTTTTTCTCAGAACTCTCCAGACTGGAGGTCAAAGGTGCCATTAGACCCTTTGGCCACCTTGCTCATTTCGCACGTTTCGAGTAAGCTAAAAGCTCTTTCTTTTTCTCTGCCTTATCTTAGCTGTCGAGCCCTGACCAGAAAACCCTCCAAATCCGATGTATTTCCACGAACCTCCAGGATCTCTATTTTTCTTGCTGCGTTTTCTTCTTTTCAGCTGCCAGAAGCTGGCAGATCTAAAGTTAATAGAGCTCCAGGACCACGTGAGGAAATAATAGAAAAGAAGAGCTGGAGAAAAAGAACGCCTGTCCAGCCTCCCTCCTGATTCTGCAGATCTGAGGTGGCCTGTGGCGTGTTGTGTCTTTCAAAAGCCCCCTGGTGATTCTGATGTCAGCATGGGGACTGCGGGACATGGCAGAACGCCTTAGGGTTTGCGAAGTCCTTCCACATGCGTATTCATTCTGAGCAAACGTCTCAGGTAGTTGCCTATCGCCTCCATTTTTCGGATGTGGAAACTGACACTCAGAAGTGACTCATGCGGGGTCACATGGCTAGAAGGTAAAACTGGCCTTGGAGGTCCCTCCAGCCGTTCCTCTGTGGGGCAGAGTGCCGCGCACGGGCTTTGCTGGTGTCTCAGCAATCGCTGCATGATGAACACTGCTCCCCTCCTGCCAGGTCAGACGCTTCCCTAAATATTTCTCTCCCACTCTCCCACCTCCGTGCTTTTCCCCTGCCTGGAATGACTTTCTCAGCCCCGTCTACCAGCTGCAGTCCTCGCTGTCTTCCAAGCCCTGTGCCTCCTCCACAAAGGCATTTCCATTTCCCACAGGTTCCCTTCCTTTGAGCCTGGAAACATTTGGTTTGTGTCTCTGTGTAGCCCCTTCTCCAGCCCTGCCTCCTGCTGCAACTTGATGCCCCCAGATCCCCAGCTGTTGGGGTTCCTCGAAGATTCTGGCAGTTCGTTGCTCCCTCCATGTCTTTGCTCCGCTGTCCCCCTACAGAAGTGCCCCTTGCCCCACCCCATCTCTTACTTATCATTCAAAATTTAGCTCAGTATCCCCTCTTCCAGGCAGCCTCCCTTGATCTTCTCAACACTTAACTCTACCATTGGAGGTCCTTCTTCTGTGCTTCCACATGACATACCTCTGTCATGAGCAGAGGTCTCTGCATCGTCAGGTGCTCATCTGAGAGAGCCTCAGTGAAGGGTGCCCAGAGAGGAGGGAGGGCTCTGGGGGCCCTTGTTCCCCTCCTGTTAGCCTGTGAGTCTCCCCACTGAGGCCTGACAACTCTCTCTTGCTTTCTGTCTCTCACCTCCATGCACTACTCATTCCCTCCCCCCTCTGTCTGTTCCCTCCTCTGTCCCTATCTCTCTCTCCTTTTAGCCTCTCAGTCCTTATCAGTTACCTGGACCCTCCCCCTTTCCTCTCTGTGGTCCTGTCTCCCTGACCGGGAACAGACTGTATCCTACCAACACACTCTGCAGGCAAACAGGCCTCGACTGGGGGTCAGGACATGGGATTCCAGTCCTGGCTTGTCCCCAGCTGCTGTGGGCAGGAACAGCTTATTAATAACAACATATTTGCAGGGCCCTTTTCAGCTGACAGCCTGTTGGACCATTGTCTCCTTGACCCCTCACTGCTGCGCCCTCTATAGGGGAAGATGACTCATTTACACCATGGTGCCAAGGCCTTCCTGACCAGGTCTCGTCCTTGAGGCCAGTGAACTCCGGGGAACTTTGTTATCAGGCTTGGGTTGCATGATTACATTATTGCGTGCGAAGGGCTGTGTGCTCAATTTATTACCTTCTGTCCCTGGACAAACAGAACCACAGAACGCTACCCCCACAGATGCTGACTCTCAGAGAGCTTTAGAATCGTTCCCGTCCATGAGCAAATAAGTTCTATCATGAGGTTTTCAAATTTTTTTTTTTTTTGATGACAGCCCATAGTAAGAAATGGATATCAACACACAACTGGGACATATATGTATTATATACATATATACAAAGCTGAAACAAAAGCTTGACAGAACTATACTTACCCTTCCCACTCTGCTATTTTCTTTTCTATCCTATTCTATTCCATTAGGAATAACAATGGTGGTCACAACCCTGTAAATTGATTTTATATCCCACCAACAGGTCACAAGGGGAAGTTTGAGAACCTCAGTTTTAGAATCTCCCACCCTCTAGTCCAGCTGCTCTGCGGTCCCTGCTCTCTTTCCCAGCCTTTTCTCTGATACATTCACTTAAGAACTATTTACTGAGTTCTTTGCTTCCCATCAGTTAAATTTCTTAAATGACAGTCCAGATTCATGGTTTCCACCTTCTCATTCGTCCCCTCTAGAAAACCATCAACTGGCCTTTGCTCCTGCTAAGCTGCCAGCAGGGGCCCACCAGCCCTGGCTGTGTGACGTTCGTCACAGCTGACTCTCTTTCTGCTTCGCTTCCCCCTTCGTTTTCTCCCTGGATGATGGGTTGTCCTTCTTGTTCTCTTTGCTGGCTCCTCCTTGGTCCCAGCTCATACATGATTGCTCCCCAGGCTCTGCTCTGCACCTCGACTCCTCTCTCTCTGAGATCGTTTCCTGGGGCTGCCGCGTGGAAATGCCCCATGCCTTCAGTTGTTCCCTGATGCTGAAGGATGCGCATCTGTAGTTCCAGCTGTCACCTCTCATGTCCACCTCTGTCAGACCTCTCTGGCCATGTGCCTGCTCAGTGTCTCCACTTGGGGGTCCCACAGGCCTCACACTCCACTCCCTGAATCAAAGATTTAGCTGCCACCCAAACCCGCCTCTCCTGGGTCCTCATCTTGATGACAGGTGCCGCCACCCACCCAGCTATATAGACCAGGAACGGGGGGTGGTCCAAGACTCCTCTCTCTTCCTCATCCCCACAGTCGGTGCATCCCCAAGTTTCTCAAATCTGTCTTCTCTCTGTTTGCATCACCTGATCCTAGTCCAGGTGATGGCATTTCTTGCCTAGACTGTGGAAATCACCTCCTTGAGGTCTCCCTACCTTCATATCATCACCTCCAGACCAAGCTCTTTGGAGCTGTAAGAGGGTTTCTTTCAAAATGCAAGACTGACCTTGTCTCTACCTGGTTTAAAATCTTCCCACGCCTGTCGCTTTTAGGGTGAAATGGTAGTTGTTTATCATGACGTAAAGAACCTCTGTAATCTGGACCCAGCTGCCTATCCTGACTTGCCTCTCGCCTGTGTCTCTGTTTTCCAGACATACACAACCACCTCATCTCCTTGGACAAGGTGCCGCTCTCCCCCCAGCCTTTGCACCCCCTGTTCTCTCTAATTTGAGCACTGGCTCAAGTCCACTGCTTCCTTGGGTCACAGCTTAGCTGACAGCTCTTCAGGAGACCTTCTCTGACCCACCATGTGTGGTCCTGTGCTCGGCCTGGGCGGTGCTCCTGTGGCACCCTCTGCTTCTCCTCTCACTGTCCTCACCGCACTTTGTCGTAATTGGCTCATCCTTGTCCTCTCTGCCTCCCAACTGTAAGCTCTGGGAGTCTAGGGGACGCTGCTGTGCTTGTTGCTGTGTCCCCGACATAGAGTCAGGACCTAGCACATAGTAGGCACTCAGTGAGTACTTGCAGAAGAACGGGCTTTTCGACTTAAGGAGTGTTAGAAGCGTAATAGAGCCACCACAGCGTTAGGAAGGGCCAGTAACCGGATGTTTGGAACATAGACTGTTACCCTCAGAGTCGTAGGATGGTGGAATCACAGAAATACAGTGATTGGAGTCACAGAATGGAGACTCATGGGCCCGGAGAATAGTTCAGCTCCGCCACTTCTCAGCTGTGATCTCGAGCAAGCTGACGAAGCCCTTTATCTGACTTTTGGTTTTATTTTTTATGAAGTGCTGATAAGAGGCCCTGCCTGCCCAGTCTGGGGTTGTGAGCAATGGCATCACAGAGTTCGACTGTGAACAGGCACATCGTGCTCCCTCTATGATGGAGAGGGGTGTCTGACCTGAGTGAGTCTCTTTGTAACCAAGCAGTGGGGCTCTGACTGGGAGGCTGTGGTTGGCTCATTTTACCCAAACTGACTGTGCTTTGGGGCCTATTTTCCTAGTGGCCCCGAGGACAGAGCCTCTGTCCTGGCCTGGCATGCATCAGTGCTCAGGATTAGGGTCTGGGGGTGAGGACAAGAGCCCTTCAGGAGGGATTCTCTATGATCAGGACAGACCTGCCTTCTAAGGCAGACCTGCCTTAGAAGTCTGGATTTTACAGATGGAGAAACTGAGGCCCAGAGAGGGTAGGGGCTTCTCTAGGGTCACACAGCGTGTTGGGGCAGAGCCACAGCTGGCCACTCCTTTGGGCTCTGAGTCAGGCTTCTTCTTAATTTCCCTAGTTCTAGACTATCTGGAGGCATTTGCTTTGGTCTGGAACAACAGGAGCAATGCTTGGGTTTTCTGAAGACAGTGGTGTTCAGAGTCCATTCTTCAGAACGTGCCAGACCATTACATTCTGGGCCCACCGGCTAAGCAGAGAGTGTGGTTACTCATTCCTTACATGACCACAGCAATGTCATGGGCACAAAGTGGTTCTCACATCCCTGTGTGAGAAGAAGAGAAGGAAAGAGGCATTTGGGTCAGGTTCTGGGCTGAGCGCACACATCTGTTGCTTCCTCTTATCTCTCTTGTCTAGATGAGGAAACAGAGGCTCAGAGAGGTGAAACAACTTGCCCGAAGTCACTCAGCTCACAAGTGGAGGAGCCAGAACTGGAGCCCGAGTCTCTGATTCTGAGGCCCCTGCTGTTTCTGCTGTGCCATTCTGCCTCCCTTAGACGCTCACTGCCTCATGCCCCAGGAAGTGGACAGTGTGGGGAGGCTGCTGGGAAAGTGGACGGGCCAAAAGATATCGTGGGAACAGCAAGAAAAAGTGGGGAAGTGCTCGACTCTTAGACCACGCAGACCTGGGGTTGAATTTTGGCTTTGCTGCTTCCATTAAGCCCCTTAAAGTCTCTATTTCCTTTTCTGTAAAATGAAGAAAATTATTAACTTGCAAGGTGGTGGAAAGGGTTCAATGGAATCACTTATGTAAAGTGGTTCACAGCTCTGAACGCATAGTAATTGCACGGTAAGTGTCTATTATCAATAATAATAATCTCTTACAATAAACATTTTAGAAGTAGGTGTTCGGTAAAGCCTTATTGACTGATAGGGGTGACTCAGTTCACACATCTGCCCTCAGAGCTGAGATGGAGTGTAATGGAGAGGAGGGCAAGGGAAGAGACTAAGATTTATTGAGCTCCTGCTCTGTGCCAGGCACTGCACTAAATGTCATAATCGCCAGCATCACCTCTGTGAATGCTCACAACAAGGTACAATTGTTAGTCTGATTTTATAATCTGGGAGACTGAGGCTTAGAGAGGGGAGGTGGTTGTATGGCTTGTGAGTGGCTAAATGGAGATTTAAACCTTCAGCTGTTGGGCCTGAGAGCCCTTGAACACTGGGCCCCGCCCCTGCACGTTCACACTTGCCCAGAGCTTCACTCAGAGCTGGTTCAGCTTAGCTCCCCCACTGAGAGGTCCCCCACTCCATGCCCCGTGCTGCCACGCTGGACCCTCCGAATGGGCTCTGATCCCAGGGAGCACACTGGTCATCAGGGCTTTGCCCCATTCCCTCTGCCAGTCTCAACCTCTCAATGTTCTTGAGGGACCATGAGGTGAGGACCCCCTGCCCATCCAGCCTCATCTCCGTCCACACGTCTGCCCACCTCCATACACAGCCATAATCACCCTCACTAGGTGACAGGTCCCCAGACACTTCGGTGCTTTCCATCCGTTCAACCTTTGCTCTGCTGTGTCTGCTATTCATGATGACAGCTCCCCTGTCCTGAAAGATTGAAATCCTGAGGGTCTCTAGTTAAAGGCCTAGGACCTGGGAGGTCACGGTCTGTCTTCAGAACCAGGGCCTGAGGGGAGGAGGGAGGGGGGTCTGAGTTTGGGAGCAGGAAGTGGAGAATAAGAAGTGCAGGAGGAGGGGTAGGGAGTAGGCGAGGAGAGGGTGAAAGGGCAGGGCAGGCAGCACAGTTACATAAGGTGTGTGCCCAAGGCCAGCTCGTGATGGAACGTGGGTGCCCGGCCAGGGAGGTGAAGACAGTGCATCAGCCGTGGGCTTTGTGCTGTCGGAGCAGATAGCCCGGGAATGATTAAACAAAGGAGGGATGCTTCAGCCCATGCTGAGCAGCCAGGGTCAACGAACCGCCCTCCCGCCCCAGCCAGCTCTGAGTCCTACTCTTTGGAGCTGCAGGGCAGGCCCTGTAGTAAAAAGAAGAAAGGATACTTCCATTTTAATTTCTGGTGGCAGTCACAGGAATTAAATTTGTAGAGCATTTCTCAGGGGGCATGCTGTGGTCACCTTTGATGCTCACAGTGACCCTGGGAGGTGGAGTTCATGTCCTCCTTTTACAGACTGGGGCTCAGAGAGGGCAAGTGGTTTTCCAAGGCCACACAGAGAGAAAGAGGCAGAGCTGGGACTTGAAGTTCGTTTTTATGCTATTGGCACCTGTGACAGTGGCCCCAGTAAATAAAACATAAAGTTAACATCAATGGGCAGGCTACAGTTTTTGTCTTAACTGATTTACTCCTCACAGCTCTATGTGGAAGGCACTGCTGTTTTCACCCTTATTTACAGAAAGGGAAACTGAGGCATAGAGACATTAAGTAACTTACTCAATTCACTGAGTTGGTAAATGGTGGAGCTAAGACGTGAATTCAGGCCCTCTGGTTTCAGAGTCTGTGCTCTTAACTGCTTCACTTACGTGGGGGTGTGGGGTGGAGGGAGTTCCAACTATGCCAGGAGGCCCCTGCCCTCTCGCCCGTGGATAGGGGCCCACCCAGGCCCTCTGGTAGACAGCACGGTCAACTGGCCCCCCGGACAGGCAGGTGGATGAGGCAGCTCCTCGGGATGGCCGCCAGCTTCATTCAGAGGTCTAGGTCAGGGCAGGTGAGGGCACTCCAGGGAACTCTGGTGCCCTGTTCTGGAATTCTTATCTCCAGGGGAAATGAGCAGAACAAGAGGCTGTTGAACTCGCATGAGGCAACGAGCGGGGTGAGGTAACGGTTCTGGTGGGGTCATGGCACTTGGGCAGATGTGGTCAGGGAGGCCGGAGCCTGGGGTTCCAGCCCTGGTTCTGGCCCAGCTCACTTCACAAACTTGGGCAAATCCTTGCCCCTGGGCCTCAGTCTCCCTATCTGTATGAGATGGGGCTTGGACAGTGTGATTTCTCAGGCCCCTGCCAGCCCTGCACCCTCTGCTCTGAGTTATAACTCCTTAGATACGACTTATCTTTTCAAAGGAAGGAAACTCCTTCTTCTCAAGCACCTTCTAGATCAGGAGAAGTTCCTGGCCGTTTTTCTACTCCCACCAGCTAATCCTGGCTTTTAGCGATGGTCCCAACCCCCAAAGGAGAGACTGATGCAGAAGAATAGGGCTGGCATTCAGACTCTACGTGTCAGAAATGCTTTACTTGGTGTCAAAAGATTGATACACTTCCATGTTGGTTGGTAAATAGCCATTTCCCTTAACTCCTCCCAGTGCTCGCCATTTGGCCCAGGTACTCCAGCAATCAAGTGGTTAATGCTTGGCAGCCCACTGCCCAGCCAGAAGTGCCAACATCCATTTGGCCATGCCACCATATTGCTGTGCAGCCATACCATAGTCAAGTAATGTGAATATCGCCCCAGGAGGGGAAGCAGTGTGGTGGGTGGAGAGGGTGTGACACAGAAGTTCACACTCTGCCTTGCGGCTAACTCCCTGTGTGACCTCGGGCCACTTATCTCTCTCAGCTTCAGTTTCTTCAAGGTGCCCACCTCACAGCGTTGTTGTGTTAAATGGAATAATGGGGGCAAAGCTCTTGGTATGCAGTAGACACTCAGAATATCTTAGCTCCCCTTGTGGCAGGCCAATGAGAAAAGTTTGGATTCAGGGGAGAGCGAGAGGGGTAGTGTGGTATAATAGAAAGAAGGTAGATTTTTGAGCCAGAAAGACCCAAGTTCAAAGTGTGGCTCTGCCACTTACTCATTGTTATAGGCCGAATTGAATCTCCTCAAAATCCATATGTTCAAGTCCTAACCCCCAGTACCATCCAATGTGACTGTATTTGGAGATAGGGTCTGTAAAGAAGTAATTAAGTTAAGTGAGGTCATTAGGGTGGGCCCTAATCCAATGTGAATGGTGCCCTTATAAGAAGAGGAGATTTGGACACAGACACACAGAGAGGGAGAATGCCACGTGAACATGAAGATGCCCGTCTATAAGCCAAGGAGAGAGGCCTCACGAGAGACCCACCCTGCTAACACCTTGATCTCAGACTTCTAGCCTGCAGAACCGTGAGAAAATAAATTTCTGTTGTTTGAGCCACCCGGTCTGTGGAAGTCTTTGATATGGCAGCCCAAGCAAACTAATACACTCATGCAACATCCAGCTAGTTAGTTAACATTTCTGTGCTTCATGTAGTAGATTAAATGAGATAATGCCTGAGAAAGCACCTGCACATAGTAGGCCCTTAGCAAATGCTAGCTTTGCCTCCCCTCCAAGTGTGAGGACAGCAGCCGGCTGTCTCAGGGGAGGAGAGTAGAGATGTTACTGAGTCATTTTGCCTCAGCACGAACCTGCAGAACGCCTGACCCGATCTGGCCCTCACCTTTCCTCAGACTGGCAATCCTGCCCTCAGCTCCACCCCTGGCCTTGACACTGGAGTTCTGTCTGCCAAGCAGGCAGGTGATCAGGGTTCACCGTGGCTGCTGGCCACGGTCAGCAGCAAACCCACCGTGAGTGGCTGGCCAGCTTGGCCTAGCCCCTGACACTGGGGCAAGAATGGAGGGGCAGGCAGGGTGGCAGGGCGGTGGTCTCGGGGGTGGAGCGACTGACTGTGGTGTCATGGTGGTATTTTCCAAAATACTTGCACACCGTCTCATCTGATGCTCATGACAACCCTTTCAGGTGGGCTGGGCTAATGGGCTCCTCTTGAAACAGAGAGAAACTGAGGCACAGAGGAGTTAAGGAACTCCTCCTAACTCAGCAAACCCGAGTTAGGACCTCGGAATCTAGACTCAGGTCCCAGCTCTTTCCACCACTGAGACCACGTGTTTGCCCTCCAAGGCTTTGGGGGGTGGGGGCAGTGGTGGGAAGCACATGGACCCAGGAGTCACCACACCTGGGCTCAAATCCCAGCTGGGCCAGGGACCAGCTGTGTGACCCTGGGCAAGTCCCCCACCTCGCCAGGCTGTTGCGAGGCTCTGTGAGAGAAGGGGGCCATCTCTGCCCCTGGAGCTCTCAAGGCCTGCAATAATTGGCGGCTCGTGTGACTATTTCATAACTAACTACTCAGTAACTGCTGCTGAATCGAATTCCTGGAGAGCCCGGAAGTGTGTCTGTGGGTGGGAGAGATGTCTGGCACTTCCAGGGGGGCCCAAGCCTTCCTTGCCACACGCCTCCTTCCCCCAGAGCCTGGCAGCCCTTGAGAGGGAATGTAACAGAGGGCCCCACGGGTGGTGGGCAGTGGGTCTGGAATGTACCTCCTCCCAGCCCACCGTACCTGTCTGAAACCCCTGTCTCCCTATTTGCAGTTCCTGGTTCAGTAAACACTGTTTTACTTTTTTCCTAGCACCTGTCACCATCCAAACTTACTTGGACTGCTGTATTTTCACTTTTGTCTGCCCCCATCCCCATCCCCTGGAGAATGATGGTTTTGTCTGTGTTGTTCCCCGCTCCATCTCCTGCACCTGGAACAGTGCCTGGCATAGAGTCCGTGTCCACTCATTCTTTGTGAAATGAATGAATGAATGAGTTGATCCTTTGTGGTCAGCCCTTTGCTGCATTTGAGGATGTTGCCTAAGTCAGAGCCCAGCCCTGTTTTCTAGAGGCTTCCAGTCTGGCGGGGGGGGAGGGGGCAGACACAGGCACAGACAGTGATCATTGGCATGACCTGCGCTGTGGCAGAGGGAAGGAGGCACCTGGGCTGGGGGAAGCCAGAGCAGATGGCATCTGATCCACTTTGGGGAGCAGGAGGAGCCAGGTGGGAGGGCCTGGGAGGCCTCTCAGAGATGCCTCAGCTGACGAAGTGAATAAGAGTTAGAGGGACAAGAAAGGGGACAGCATTCCAGGCCAAGAACAGCATGTGCAAAGGCAGGAAGGCATGAGAGATCGTGTGCGTTAGAGGAGTCTGATGCTGGGCATCAGAGATAGGGCAGCCACTGGGACGGCGGATGCTGGGGGCCGGGGCGGGGGCACCTGAGGGAACAACAGGGATCTGATGGGAGAACAGCTGAGGGATGTGCAAATCTGAGCTGCTTTCTCTCAGTTCTCAAAGTCTTCCACCCGTTGAGAGGTAGGGCTGCCCCGGGGCTGCCAGTTTGCCAAGTGGCTGCAGGTGTCTCCTCACTCCTACCAGACTCACCCAGGTTAGCGCAATCTCTCCTCCAAGTGGGCCTCACTCTCCGTCTCTCTCTTGAGAGAGAACAGGGTTGGGGTCAAGGCCCACCTCTGCGGCCAGGCCAGGGTGGCAGTGGGGCCTGGGAGCAGTCGCTCCCCTTTCTGAACCCAGTTTCCTCCTCAGACTGGCAGTGAGTGAGTAATAAGTGCCTTGTAGGCCTCCCGTCCTGGATTATTTGGCCGATGGAGCGGGGTCGGGGGGCATGTGGTAGCTTTTCCAGCCTGAAGACGCTGCCTAGGGGCTCCAGGAAGTAGGACTTATTCCAGCCTCACTAGGAGTGGAGATCAGACTTCTGGCTCCTACTCCTCCAGCCAGAAACCTTTCGGCTCAGGCAGCTGTGGGAGAGCCCTAAAGCCAGAGAGATGGGTTTTGGTCTGTCACAGACTCTCTTGGTGACCTCAACAAGTTCCTGCCTCTTTCTGGGCCTCTGTCTCCTCTTTCGTAAATTGGATCTAACAGTGCCTGTCCTCACTCTGCAGAGCCAGGACACCTGCTCCTCACCCTGGATTTGGCATTGGCTCACCTTGGTCCCTACCTGTATGTTGAGAGAATTGGACTTGTTATCCTACAAAAACAGAAACCAGTTTAAGAGGCAGAGCATTTATTTGGGATCAAAGAGTTGCGTGTCAGGGAGCACAGGTTCAGGTAGAAGCCCAAATAGTGTCCCAATTGCAGGAGAAAGGCTGACGATTTTTATGGGAAAAAGGGAGGACAATGAGGTGAGTTGTATTAAGGAAGTGTTCATTGTGCTCGATGAGGAGAGGCTAGGTTTGTACTCCATAGATTGGCTCGAGATTCAGGCATCAGGCAAAAGGCTAGCCGTGTACTTCATTGATTGGTTGAGATTCAGTCATCAGCAAAGTCCAGTTTCATGAGTCCTTACAAACAGGATATTCTTGTCCTTACCGACTTCTTAGAAGGTTGGTGGTTGGGTCCAGTTTGGAAGATAAAGACAAGTCTTGTGCAAGGCAATTTCTCTGAAATGGCTGCTCCGGCTCTATGTTAATATGGCTCCACTCATGTCATCTTTCACAGACCTGAGGGCCTCTGAGTGGCTCTCCAGCTCAGACATTCTCGCCAGGCTCATAGATTCTGAGGATCCAGTTGGTTCTTGGTGATCACACCACTGCCAAATACCCACCCAGGTTCTGCTCGACTGCTTCCAGGAAACTCAGCACACTCCCTGCAGCTTCCTTCCACCTTTGGAGAGTTCTAGCAGAAAGGCCTTGCTCACACTGTATCTTTCTTCCTACATCATCCAACCACTGGGCTCAGTTCTGCCTTTGGAGGCTGCAGAACTCCACACAATTCAATAGACCCTAGGCACTGGGCACCCTGGCCAGGCCTTGTGCTGGACTCCAGGGACACGGAGGAACCAGAAATGGTCTGTTCCTTTAGGAGATCATTGTCAAGCTGGGGAGACAAACCAGTAAACAGACACATAATTTCAGTAAAAGCTTAAGCTATGAAAGAGAACTCTGGAACTACTGGAGCAGAGCCTGAGTGAGGAGAGGTGAAAAGGCAGGGTGCGTGTCAGGTGCCCGGCCAAGAAGTTTCTATGTTGCCCAATAAAGACTGGAGAGACGTGGACAAATCCACTAGTTCTGTCTGACTCCAGACTCAGTAATAATCCCGGCTGCCATCTACATCTCCCTCTAGGCGCCGGGCCCCGTTGCCTCATCAGATACCCCCAATATCTCATTGATCCCCACAACAACCCTGCCAGGTAGTAATACTTATTTCCGTTTTGTAGATGAGGAAACTGAGGCCCAAGCAATCAGATATCTCCCGAAGTTCCAGTGCTCAGTACACTTGAAGCCTGATTGCAACCAATCTGAACCAGCCGCTGGCTGCTCCTGCATTTCCTAAGGCGAAGAGCCTGGGTGGTGGAGGTGGAGGGTGGGGTGGGTGGGGAGGTGGGGCTGTGCTAACAACTGGGTGGAAACTTTGGGCCTGAGTGAGCCTTGGGAGGTGTGCCTTTGTGTGAGTAAGGAGGGATCATCTCCCTGCGACCTCCAATTCCCCCTCAAAGGTGGCCTTTGCTGCAGTAGCCTGGCAGTGGGCAGGGCCCTGGTCTGGGAGCCCCAAGTCCAGGCTGTAGCCCCGGCTGGCTCTGACCCACTGTGTGACCTTGGATGGGGCTCTTCCCCTTCAGGGCTTCAGAGTCCCTGTTTGCAGACCGGAGGCGGGGACAAGCTCCCCAAGCAACAACCACAACTGTAGCTGAGTCAAACACTGTCTGGGACTGATCTAGATGGGCAGATGTGATTCTGAATGTCCTCCCCTCCCCTGCCCAAAGCCCCTCCCTTGTCTCCTGGGGCTGCAGCTGGGCCCACCCTCCATCTTCTCAGCGGGATGTCCTTTCATTTAGGAAGGGAGTTCCGCAGACAGTGAGGGGACAGGAGGGGCGGGAAGGATGAGATCAGCATGGCCCAGCTGCTCCTGGGTAGGTGGATAGCGTTGGGGTCAGACAGACCATTAACCATCTGTGTGACGTAGGGCGGAGCTCTTAACCTTCCTGACCTTCAGTTTCCATATCTGTAAAGTAGTGATAATAATAGTACCTCCTATTGGGGGTTATTAATAGTGAGGATAAAATGAGAATTAAAGGCAAGTGTGTCTGTACAAGACTTGGCTCAGAGCTTGGTATGTAGTAAGCACTCACCAACGTGGCCTTGGTGATGATGATGATGGTGGTGATGGCAGTGAGGGGAGAAGGATGGCGACAACCGTAATGTTGAACAGTAAGAGACACTGCCCCGCCCTCTCCCAACACGCAGGTATTTTCCCGCCTCCAGGCTTTGCGCTCGAAGTCTCTTCTCTTTGCCTGCAGGTCCCGAGACTCTCCTACTCCCATTCCACAAATGTGTCCTGAGTAACCCAGGGCGCTCCCGGCACCAGGCCCTGTGGATCTGAGCCTGGACGAAGATCTCACGCAGACCAGCACCCAAAGGCTTTGCAGAACTAGTAGAAGGTTTCCCCGGGGAGGGAGAGTTGAGCCAGAGTCTTGATGGAGGAGTAGGAATGGGCTGGAAGCAGAGAATAGGATTTCTTTTTCCATTTAAAGACATTCCAGGCAGCTGAAATAACATGTGCAAAGCAGAGAGGTGTGAAATAGCATGTTGAGCTTGGGAAACTGCAAGAAGCACAATACGGTTGGAGCGTTGGGAGCAAGTGGGGGGGTGCGGTTAGAGATGGGAGCAGAACGAAGAGGATGTTTGGGGCAGAGCATGAAGTGCCTGTGTTCTAAACAAGACATTTAAAATTCATCATGAAGGCAATGAAGAGTGATTCTTTTCATCATGCAGCAAATGTTTCTGAGGATCTACTTGATCCGAAGCACCTTTGTAGCGGGCGCTGTGATGCGCTGCGTAGGTGCCACGCCTCCCCCTAGGACGAAGCATTCTCCCCTCTGATGGTTCATAGCTCGAAGCTGAGTCTCCCCTCCATGCCATTGCCTTAGGCTGAGAGACTCTCCGCATCTAGTGTCACTCCCCCTCCTGGGACCAGCCTGCCTCCAATGATTGGTCTGTGTGGGGGTATAAAGGCCCAGCCCCCTTACCCCAATTTGGGACAACTGGGAAAAGCCGTTCCAGCTCCAGAGCTCCTCAGAGGTGGGCTGAGGCCTTTGTGGCATCTGCATCACAGCCCAACTTGTCCCTCTGCCCAGTCCTGCTTCAGTCGATCCCCTACAGGTATTGATCCTGAGATGAATCCCCAGTAAACCCCCTGCTAGCAAATCTTCAACTCAAAATATCCTTCCCCAGGAAGCCAACCTGTGACAACCATCATGGAAGAATGTCAGGGATGGTTGACATCTCGTTGAGGGTCAAAGAGAGACCCCTGGTTTTGGAAAGTTGCTCTGCCCACAGTGTGAGAACGAAATGGAGGGAGAGGCTGGAGTCCAGAGGCCAGTGAAGAGGTTGTTCTGATTTAGCAGAGGAATGATGAGGGCACGAGGTGGGTGGGGGCAGGAAGAAGGGATGGATCTGGGGGACTCAGATGAAAGAGAATTGCCAGACACGGGACAGGCTGGGTATGCAAGCTGCCTGGAGCCGCTGGATGAGGTGGAGCCAATTCCTGGGATGGATTTACCAGGACTAGGTTCAGTCTGGGAGTGGAGAGCAGGCCATGCCCATGAGACATCTTGGGGGAAGTCCAGGAGGTGGGGCTGAATATCCATGACCAAGAGATGGATCTGAGCTGGAGGTGTGGATCTGGGGGTAAACCAGCACCTGGCAGTTTACAAAGCATTTACTCACACTCATTAGTTTAATACGGGCACCAACAAATCAGAAGGGTCATGAGAGTCCTAGAGACCGCCTATATGTTAACCCTTTAGTTGCTGAATCATGGGTGGGAGGGACATCCAGGGGGCTCTGAGCAGCAGCTATTTACCAAGCAGTAAGTTAGAATCTTTGCATGCCAGCTGAATGTCAGCCCTGCTGGTTCCTCAGATAATCCTCTGACGAAACTGCTAAGGCAGATACTATAATCCCTTCTTAAAAAGAGGAAACCAGGGCTCAGTGAGGTGAATGACTGGCCAGAAACTGGACAGCTCCTACACAGAAGAGCTGGAGTTGCACCCGGGTCTGTCTGGTCCCACACCCCATGCCTGTAATTGCTGCATTGGGATCAGAACCCAGAGTTCTTGGCTTTTCAGTCAGGGTCCTTCCCCTTGTTCAAATGGCCACTTCCTGTAGTGAATTCCAGAACTGAGATTTCAGATCCTGAGCCAATGTCTCCTTCCAAGAAATGGTGCTGAGAATGTCCAGGCCTGTGGGGGATGTGGGGTGGAGTGGGAAAGCCCAGTGCCAGGCACGAGGGAATTTCCAGACCTGGGGATCCCCCAGCTCCTGGTTGGGAGCCAAGGCGTGTGTGGGAATGTTCACGGCCTCTCCAGTGGATACTGCCTCCCCAGTGGCAGAAGGAAACCTGGGGGCCAGCTGTGCCTGCCTAGGCTTGGGCCCTGCATCTCCAACCCGTTCCCTCCAGGGAAATGGGCTACCTGAGAAGCAGTGAGCATCTTGTTACTGAAAACGTTCCTGTGGAACCTGGATATTCATTCACTTGTTCATCCATTCATTTGACATTGAACAACTATTTAGGGAGTACCTCTCAAGTGTCCTGTGCCACCTGGGTCCTGCCTCACCTGGGTCCTGCGTCACTTGGGTCCTGCCCTCACCTGGGTCCTGCCCCCCCCTGGGTCCAGGCTGGTGGAGGAGTTGGGTGCTAGATGGGTAAGGAGAAGCAGTGAGACAGCCTGGGGATTGTACAGGGCTGTTCTGTTTGTCCCTGCGTTCCCTGTGCCAGCAGACGTGAGGCCAGCACAGAGGTGCTGTCAGGGGCTGTTGATTAATGGATTAAGGAAGGAAGAGTGAGGCTGGACAAAAGGAAGGGCTTCCTGACTGGCAAGAGAGAAAACCCTGCAGGGAGAAGTAGGGGTGGAGGGACACCCCCATCCCAGAGAGCGCCCGCCTCTGCCCTCAGGGTTTGACAGCCACCCATCCAGAGGCAAGAGGCTGACCTCAGAGATGCCGGGCCTTCCCAGATTTGGAATCTTCAGTTCTGCTATGGCTCCAGGTGGCATCCAGCTGCCAAAAGGACATCTTGGCTGTTTGCTCAGCTGTGACCCAGAACACACTGAACTGACTTTCTTGCTAAATCCTGCTCAGGGAGTCTGGGAGTGTTGGCAGCAGGGAACGGAGCAGGGAGAGACTCCATCCTCGGTGCTCTGGTCTCCTGTCCCTGAGACCTGAAGTCCTGGGCATGACTTGATAGGGTTGCACTGTGTCAGGTTTTTAAAAACATGACTTGGTGTTTTTTTTCTTTTAACTTTTTAAACTTCTCTGAGAAGGTGATTTGAGAAGCCAGTTCCTTACTCTTCCCCCATCTTTCAGTCACAATTTCGTCTTCATCCCCATGGGGCTGTGGTACTCAGAAAAGAGGATAAGTTCCCCTGTGGCCTCCCAGGGAAGAAGTGCCTGATGAGGGGAAGGAGCAGGAGGAAAGCAGGCTTTGGTGAGTACCTACCACGGGCTGGTCTTACGCTGGGTGCTTTGCGTGGCATCTCCATTTTTTTTGGTTGAGGAGACTGAGAGATAAAGTAATATGTCCAAGAGCACGCAGTTGATGATGATTACGCTAATCCTAATAAAAATGATAGTTATTAGGTGAAACTGTTATTCGAAAAACTGACAACTTATGGTTCAACTGAATACGTGTTATTCAGGCACAACACAGAACGTTCTCTTTATTCTCACGGGAACTCTCTGCAAGGAAGGAGTTCTTATTCTGATTTCAAAGCTGAGGTGATTGAGGCTGAGAGAGAGCTGGTGACTTGCCAAGCCTCCCAGCAAGTCAGGAGCGGGGCGGGACCTGGGACTCAGGTCAGTTTCCAAAGCCTGTCAGTTCCTTAACCTCAAGCCACCCTGCACTTTGTCTCCTCTCCTGCACCTCAAGCTGACTCAGGAGGTGGAAAGACACTGGCCTGGTGGTTGGGAAATTCGGGCTGGAACAGGCTCTGCCCCAAAGTGCTGAGTGGCCTAGGGCAGGTCCCACTCCTCTCTGGGCTCACTGTCCACATCTGTAAAAGGAGGGGTTACGCTCACCCATTTCCCGCTGTGACCACTTCTGGATGTGTGCTTTGTGCACAGAAGGCTGGGACCACCTCTGTCTCATCTGCGCTCCCAGTGTCTAGGGTGGCCCTTGGCTCAGTGGGGTCTCAGTGAACTGTCACTGACCGTGGGGGCGGGAGGGAGTGTGTGTGGCGCTGGGTGGGCAGCCTGCAGGCACCAACCCAGTGGGCAGGGAATCCAGGGCGGTTCCTTGCAGGTGGGAGGCTGCCCTGCTGGTGAGAGGGTGAATTCTCCCTGCCCAGGCCTCTACAGGGGCAGATTCTGGGGACCCCTCTCAGCTCTTCGCCTGGGACGCCCCCCAACAGAAAGGCCTGAGGCTCTCGACCTTCACTGGGCCTCCTGAAAGGTGGGAGGGGAAGCTTGCTGGGGGCTGCAGTGTCTCAAGGCTTCCCTTGAACTGCCCCAGTCACTTACGTCACCGAGTACTCAGCTATGCCCTACCCCACTCTAGAGAAAGAGGATCAAGACGTGGGAATGCCCAGCAGGAGACAGGTAGAGTTGTCTGTCCACCCACCTCAGCTAACCGCCCACCCTCTCAGAGGGGAGGAGTGAGGACAGTATCAGTGCTTTCCACACCCAGGCTCTGGGAGGGAGGTAAGTCTGGCGGTCCCCAGGGAGAGACTCATAGATGCTTTACACCACCACCTGGTTGACCTCCTCATTCATGAACTTCAGGTGGCTCAAGCTGAGGGAGGCATTGTGGGCCTTCATCTTACCATCTGACCAGCCAGCCATAGTAGCAATGGCGACCATTTATCGAGTATTACTGTATGCCAAGCAAGATGCTCAATTCTTTGCATTTATTATCACATTTGATCCTCATAACAGTCCAGTGAGTAAGTTACTATTTTTGTTCCTATTTTACAGCTGAGAAAACGAAATCTTAGAGACATTATGTAACTTGTCCAAGTTCAGACATCTAATAAGTGGTAGAGCTTGGATACAAATCTAGGCTACAAAACTTGGGCTTTTAACTACTACATTCTACTAGTTCCATCCATCCATCCATCCATCCATCCATCCATCCATCCATCCATTCATCCAACCATCCATCCATTCATCCATGCATCCAACCATGCATCCAACCATGCATCCATCCATCCATCCAACCATCCATCCATCCATCCATTCAACCGTCCGTCCGTCCATCCATCCATCTATCCAACCATCCATCCATCCATCCATCCATCCATCCATCCATCCATCCATCCATCCAACAATCCATCCATCCATCCATCCATCCATCCATCCATCCATCCATCCTTTCATCCATCCATCCAACCATCCATCCATCCATCCATCCATCCATCCATCCATCCATCCATCCATTCATCCAACCAGTTACCCATTTGTATCAGACAGAGTCATAGTAGAAAACAGACTCACACTTAAATTAGGATAGTTCAAGGTGGGCTTATTAAAGGGACTATTTATGAAGATGGAGAGGCAGTGGTATGATGGGAAACCACACAGGATCCTGCAGTATCCTAGAGTTAGGAACAGCAAGGTTGATATTACCTAGAACCTGAAGGGGTGAGAGGAGGGAGATGTTAATGGAACCTGGGGAGAGAGAGGACCTGACAGAAGCAGTGCCCTTTGTCAAGAGATGAGCCAGTCTGAGGCACCGCACAGAGAGGGGTCCTGAGCAATGAGTGCCCCAGCTTCTTCCCTCCTCTCTCCCTGCTGTCTCCTGCTGGGCTCCCCTTCAGCTGACCCAACCAGAAGCCAAAGGGCACTGGAGCCGGTTGATGAAATCCCTTCAGGTCAGCCTCTGGGCACAGAGCAGGGTGCGGAAGGGTGGAGAACAGAGCTAGAGGGGTAGCGGGAAGACACCCTGCACACCATCCATCCATCTACCCACCCTAGATGTCTCTCCTGGCACAGTGCTGTGTCAGGTTCTGCTATTGGCATGGGTCTATTATTCTAGGCAGAACAGACGTGGTTCATTCATTCCTTCATTCATTCATTCATCAAGCCTCTGTGAGACCTTGAGTCCTCTGTGAGAAGCTCCAGGCTGGGTGTGGGGGACCCAGGGAGGAATGGGACCCAGATCCTGCCCTTGAATTGCTCACAAACCAATGATAGATCATCCTGAGATGTGATCAGGGCTGCCTGCTTCCTTGCATGGGTCTGGGGTGGGGAGAGGAGGTGGCTGGGTCAGATGAGATGGAAGCAGTCCAACCAGCAGAAAATCTATTTACCAATTTGACCAATTATTAAGATTATGAGATGGAGCTGTAGTCAGGAGATGAAGGGTCCAGCTTAGGGCCAAATCTAGGCTTGGTGCCTTGGTCTCATTAACATCATTATGTCATGATGAAGAAACAAAGCCCCAGCCTCATGGGAGCAAGTCACAGCCCTAGAACCTCCAGGGCTCCTGCGGCACATGGGGAGGTAGGCAGAGCCTTCTTATCAAAAGACCTGGCTTCTCCTCCAGCTCAGCTGTGTGTCCTTGAAGGAGTCCCTGTCTCCCTCTGGGTCTGTCTCCTCAGCTGTACAGAGGCTGCTGGGACCTCCGGCTCCGAGGTTCTGTGAGTCTGGGAGGAGGCCATAGCTGGAGACTCCTGACCCCTTCCCCATACCACCCTCAGAGCCTTGGCAGGCCCTTCGCAAATGCCTCTGTGCTTCTGTTTTCCTTCAGTTGCAGCCTCACTCCCCTGCACTCAATTACCGCCCTCCCGTTGGCTCTGATTTAATTACTGTACCACAGCCCCTCCAAGGGGTGCTCAGACTTGCTGTGAGGTTAATGGTGCCAGTAGTGCTGATCCCAGGGGTCCAGCCATGCTGAAAGCCCACCTGGGTATGTGAGGGGGTGAGGGTCTGCCTCTCCAATGCTCTTTTGTCTCCTGACACCTCAGTGTGTCTGACACAGTGATGTATTCTCAGCCCCAGGGCCTCTGTCCTGGCAGGAATGGGGGCAATTTGCCTCTTACTTGATCTCTGGTCTTTTTGTTTGCTTAATTGGTTAGTAGACTTCCAAAATAATTTCTTGAAAGACTATATCTGTATATCTCCATCTATATATCTGTATTTCAGTCTGACAGGCACGAGGCTCTAGAGTGCAAGGCCCAGGAAGAGGCCCCTTTTTCCAGGGTCTAAGATGGGTCTGATCAGATGGGAATGTGGGCCTTTCAACAGAGGCCAGTGGGAAGAGATGCGGGCGACCAGATCCACCAGTGGGAATGAGGGGGCAATGGGGGGGTCCCATTGTGGAATGAAGGTGACCGAGGACAGGTGGCCCTTGCCATTGCCCTGGCTCTATGACCCCACCAACCTCCAGAACTCCAGCGCCCCAGGTAGGAGGGGAGGGGGAAAGCCCTGAACTATCCAAGAGAACACTGAGCTGACCAGAGTTGCGTCCATCAGCAGCAGAGGTTAAGCATGAAGGTTACACTTCTGCACCTGTGAGCACAGCTGATCAGCCCATCCCTCTCTCCAACCTGAGCCTGTGTCACATCCCTGGGTCTCTGAGGCGAGCACCTTCCACCTGCTGTAATGGGAGAAGCTTCAAAGCCTCTTCCAGCTGAAAGTGTCACTCTGAAGTGGGGGCTGAAACAGAATCCCATTTGTGCGGGACCGTGACATCTCCAACATCACAGAGTTCTGTGTCCTGCCTGCCCGGCTGCCGGCTGCACACCCCACTCAGTTGGTGGTAGGTGACTTCTTGGAGTATGTATTCTTGGCTATGAGTATGTGTGACTGCGGGCTTGACTGTGAACATAAGCGTGAGCGAGGCTTGAGTGTGAGAATATGTGCCCACACGAGGAACCTTGTAGAATTAAAAAAGCCAGAAAACATTGAACGAAGACCCATTGAGTGCTAGTGGCCCGCCAGCCTCTGAGTTGAGGTGTGTGTTTCAAATGAGGACCCCAGCAGTTAGCCTGCTTGGTAGGCTGGTTCAGCGGCTCTGAGCCCAGAGACTCCAGCCCTATTTTTCTGCAGGGTCCGTTAGTGTCTTGGGGCGAGGGCCGCCTCAGGCTGAAAGGTTAGGGGGAAGCTAATGTCAGGGGCCAGGGAAATATTCTGGGTCACCCAAAGCAAACACGAGCCGCTGCTCAAACCTCACAACAAAGACCATGACTGGATCCACCTACGCAGAGAACTAGGCCTCTGGCGGGAAAGGGAAGGGGAGGCCCAAGCATGGAAGCTGGAGGAAGGAAGGAACAGAACTCACCTGGCCAGGCCGTTTACTCTGAGACACTCGGTCCTTCATGTTCAACTCAATAACCACCACCCAAGCAGGTTAGATTATTATCCCCACTTTACAGAGCAGAAGACAGATGCTCGAGAGGTGGAACAACTTGCTCAAGGTCATGCAGCCAGTAAGAAACTCCACCCTATCATGGTGGCCCCCTCGTTCCCTAACGCACAACAGAATTCCCACTTGAGGAAGTGGAGAAGAAAGGGGTAGGTCTGGACTTTCCCAAAGGATGGGGCGCGTGGTCAACATGACTCCAAGATCCGAAGAGCCTGGGTGTAGGGGAGGCTGACGAGGTGGGGGTTAGAAGCACACAGAGGTTTTGAGTTGGTGTCTGCAGCCCCCCAGCTGGGTAATCTCAGGCAGGTCATTTCACTTCCCTGACTCTGTTTTCTCACCTGCAAAATGAGGTGATGATTTGATCTACTTTCTTCATCAGATTGTCCATGAGAGTTAACAGATGCTGTATGGGAAGCGTTTAGCGCAGGCCTGGCTCAATACTCGTGTGTGGCTGTCAGCATTAGTGTTGGGAGGAGGTCTCCTGGGGTTGGTATGAGGGTGCCACACCTGGGGAGAAAGGGCTGGGTGTTCTCAGGGAGGAGAGAACCTAGACAGTGACCAAAGTTGCTTTGTGTCTGGAACAAAGCATGGGGAATTCTTGTTCTCATTCTCATCCCACAAAGCTATTCTCATTTCTATACCCTTAATGACATTTAAGCTTCAGATAAACAACGGACTTGTTGAGAGAATTGCCTGGCCCTTCAGACTTGTAATCCCCTCGAATCATCATGTTTTACTCCACACCCTTCCTCCACAATGCCGGGCGGGAGAGACCTTCATTAGTTTGAGCAGTGGGACAGGCTCTACTGAACTCGGGGCATGGGAGGGTGCTGGGGAGAGGGGGGCACAGAGGGAGGAGCAGATGGCACCTGCTTCTCACAGGAGGGGGGGCCCAGCCTCCAGGTGGGCTGACTTCAGTAGGACCAACATCATGCTTACAGACGCAGTGCTGAGCTCTTTAAGCCCGTCCCTCATCGCTCTCCTGCCTCATCCTGTTGCAGTCTGGCGTGCATATCAACCCCACTGACTGTGCCCTCCACTAGGTCCCCTGCAAGCTCCTTGTCAAATTCAGTGGACCCCTCTTACTTGGTCTTGACCGGCTTAGTGTCTTTGGTGCTCTGGACCTGCCCTCCTTCTTCAGACACCCTCCTTGGTGCCTTTGATTCGCTCCCCCTCCCCTAGCTGGTTCTCCCCTCTTCACCTAGGCTGTGCTGTCTCAGTTCCCTCTGAGTCCACGGCTCCTTCACCATGGCTGTGTCCAGGGCCTGTCCCTGGTCCCAGTCCTTCCCCATTCCACGCACTCTCCAGCCTCCCTGCTCTGACCACTCCCAGATGTCCCTCTCCAGCCAAGGTGACAATCTCCCCCAGCTCCATACCCACCATCCTCCAGCCTCAGGCCAGCTCCACTGGGAAGTCCCTCTGCCCCTCACGCTCAGCCTGTTCAGATATGCTTTGCCTGATCCTTCCTCCGCCTTGCTTAAAACTCTCCATCTACAAATACTTTGGAAAACTGTTTGGCACTCCATCTTAAAGCTGAACATGCGTATACGCTCCGACCCAGCAATTCCAGTCTTAGGAATATACCCAGAAATGTGTACACGTGCCCACCAGGAGATATAGACAAGAATGTTCATAGCACTATGCCTGGTAGCCCAGACCTGGAGACTTCCCAAACGCCCATCAACAGCAGAATGAACAGACAGAGAGTGGTGTATTCACACAAGCTGCTGCTACAGCAACTGCATCAATGAATCTCACGGACATACTGTTGAAAGAAAAAGAAAAAGACACAACAGAGTTGATGCTGTATGATTTCATTTACAAAAAGTTAAAAAACAGGGGAAAGAATCTCTGGGGCTGGAAGACGGGACAGTGGCTAATCTTGGGGGGATGCAATGCCTGGAAGGGGCCTGAGGGGGACCTCTGAGTACTGGGAATGTTCCGGATTTTGATTTGGATGCTGGTTCACGTGGCTGGACTCCTTTTAAAAATTCATCAAGATGTATACCTATGTGAATTTTTCTGTATGTCTGTCAATAAATAGTCAAAATAAATAAATAATGAAATCCCCCGTGGGCTCTTGATTGATAAAAGATAAAACCCACAAGCTCCTTTCTGGCCTGGTAAATGCAAGGCCCTTCATGACCTGGCCCTGCCTTGCCGCCTCCCTCCCAACCCCATATTCCCTGATGTCTGGCCCTGAGAGCACCAGGGGATTTGCCATTCCCCCAAGCAAGGTGCTGTCTCTGGTCTCTGGGCTTTTGTGTAGCTGTTCCATCTGTCTGAAATGCCCTTGACAGTCTAGTTCATCTGGCTATGCCCAGAGGTCCTCCTTCCCCACCTCCTCAGGCAGTTGGTTACCCACCAGGGCTGGCTCCAAAGTGCTCGGGTCAAATCTCCCTGCCAGCATTTCTTTTCTGCTGGGGACGATTGTTGCCTGCTATCCTCCCTGTGGCCGTGAGCTCTGTCTTGAATCAAGGGACAGTGTCTTTGTTCTTGGGCCTGGGACTGGGTTAAGTGTCAATAAGTTAAAAAAATTAAACCATATGTAGTCACATGCTTAACAAATCATTTCTTTGAAAAGAACAGAATGACATAAAGGGAGTAGAAATTTTGGTTATACAGATATCAATTAATATAACATTTTAATACTTAGAGTCAGGATGCCCCTGGAAAATCTGCGCTGTCTGGTTGCCATGGTCTTTCTTGTCACAAGGCAACCCAATGATAAGCTAATTCATAATAAAGCATAAAGAGCTGAATATGTTTGCATTTAAAGGAAGCGTCCTGAAACAGCAGCGTCTTACGTGGTGGAAGGGAGTATACATATGGTGACATTTCCAGCACAGTGGCTGATGGCTGCTACTGTGAATGTCTATGTGCACCTCAGTGGTCACCCCAGAATTCAGATGGGCAGTGGGGACCCTATCAGAAGGACTGCCCTGTAAGGAATTAAGTTATGTTTTCTTTCATGAGAGAAGTTGCACGCAGAAAATGACCTTGGAATCTCAGGTGTGGCCTTCCTTAGAATGTTGCTGCAGGAGAGGCCACGACGTCCTGGGAGAGGGAAGCCTCCTGGGGGGGAGGGGGCGGTGGGTCAGGGTTCTTGAGAAGGCAGACACTGGAAACAACCTGAATCCCTAGCCGTGGGGTTGCCTGGGAATGAACACTGAGACAGGGGCCCCCTAAGAGCAGCAACACTGTGGGCTCGGGCTGCCAGGGGGTGAGGGGCCGCGAGGAGCCAGGCAGATGCTAGAGCATTCATCTTCCGCCCCCCTCTGGGAAACACAGCCGCCCTTTGACAGGGTGGAGAGGGAGGCGTGGAGAAAAGCCATCCCTGGGTGGGGCCAGCAGTGCGGTCAGGGAGAGGGAATGTAATTAGAGTGTTTTCTGGGCTGAAAAGGAACAGTTGCCAGATTCAGAGGAGAAAAAGGGTCTGAAGTCTTATCCAAGGGAGGGAGGATGCAGGCCAAACCCCGCCCCACCAGGACGGCCCATGGCTGTGGGCCGAGCAGGCAGACCTGCCAGGCAAGGAGTGCAGGTGTGGAGCGTGGTGTGGAGGCGGCGGGACAGCCCCTCGAGGAGCATGTGGCCTGGCAGAGGGCCCTGCTCCAGCTGTCAGATCGTCGGGGGCAGGTTTCCCTGGGCGGTGGGGGGAGGATGCCAGGTGGCAGACAGCAGTGATGGTGGCAGTGGCTGCTTGGACACAGCTGTCTCTCACCACAGGGAACGTGGACTAAGTCCTTTATGGGTCACAAAGTCCCTTGTAGGGGAGAAAATTCAGGAGACTTGAACAGATTTTGACTTTACCTTAGAAAAAATAATAGACAACAGCCCTAAAGGATAAGTTTGCTACAGTTGACCACACATTAGTTAGGAACTTCTTTGTAACAAGAGAAAATATCATGTTAAAACACAACTGACAAATCAAGAGAAATATTTGCCACATATGGAAGACAAGAGCAATGTCTGGAAAATAGAAGGAACTCCTATAAATCAAACAGAAAAGACAGATGACCCAATAGAAAGCTGGGCAAAGTGTTTGAATGGGAAAGTCACAAAAGAAACAAAAAGGATTTATGCGTGCAAAGATGTCTGCCCTGCTGCTCCTCAGGGAAATGAAAGTTTAAAATGAACGTTGACTGGGAAATTCGTTTTCACCTACAAGACTGGCAAGTTTTGAAAAATATTGATGATATCCAGTGTCAATAAGTGTTTGGACAACGTGCAAGAATAGCGGGTGGTGCATTCACTCTACGCAACACCATGCAGCCAAGTTTACAATACCATGCAGCCTTGTAAACTTGGACTTATAATGTGGTCCAAGAGAGGGAGGCCTGAGCGTTTGCTTCCCTGGGCTGTCCTGTGCTCCAAGTGACCTGGAGGCTGAACTGAGAGCCAGTGAGCTAATAGGCTCCTCCCTTCCGGGAGGAGCCCAGCCTCTGAGCAGGGACGGGATCCCCCGGGAGAGGTGTGGACTGTGTCCCCCTCTTCACGGCAGTCCTGCACCTGCCCGGTGCTCACATTAAGGACTCTCCACACAGCCACATCTGGGCAGGCAGGTGGAGGTGGAAACTACCTGAGGGATGGGACATTTTCATACACGGACAGACTGAATGTTACCTAAAGAGGCTATTTAAATGATCAGATCAGATGGAGCTTTAAACCACGTTAGATGACATTATGTAATTTTTTCCTGCTAACCAAGATGGGAGTGGTTTGGGAGGAAAGTCAGATTGGTAACAAACAAAATAATTACAGCTTCCTTGTGCACTGGAACACACAGTGAGCTGAATTTGGTGACCCTGATGCAACGCACTTTGTCTAGTCGGTTTCCTCTGCCTGGCCTTCCCTCCCTCCTCTCTCCTTTCCTCGGCTCCTACTCACCTGTCACTTTAATCCTGATACCCTTCCTCAGGGAGCTGCCCTTGAACCCGCAGACCGGCTTCCACACCCCAGAGCTTCCCTTTATCACAGCATTTGGCACACTGTGTTGTCCTGCTTGCCTCCCCCATCAGACTGTGAGCTCTGAGGGGCAGAGACCATCTACTATTCATCAGCACACCCTTAGGACCCAGCACAGGACTTAGCACATGGCAGGTGCTCAGTCGATTCTTGTTGAATAAGTGAGTGAATGAATGAATGAGTGAGAGGGGTCTGCATTTATAGAAGATCGGCAAGCCGTGTGACCTTAGGCCCAAAATTTACCCTCCCTGGGCCTCTGTTTTCTATCTACAAAGAGGTGGGGGTGGGGAGCTGGGCTTCTCCCTGACAGCCCCGCCTACCTGGTCCTTTTCCCGCAGAGCCCAGGACTGCGTGGCACTCTGTCCTCTCTGCCCACGGAGAAATTCCAGACCAGAAAACGCAGTCTGTGCAACCTCCCTGCCCCCCGCCAATTCGGGCCTTTGCAAAATGCTGCCGCTTCCTCTTTCCAGACATGGCTCATGTCTGGGTTCCTCCCCGTGCCCTCCTCCTTGGGGACCCTGACTGCTTCCAGATGGGTGAGGACCCCGCCTCTTTCCCGGAGTCCAGCAGGCCAGCAGCCCAGCTGAGATGCTGCCCAAGGCCTCTCCCTACCCCGGGGGTGTGGGGGATCCCTCTTCCCTCTCTCAGGCTCTTTCTCTCCTTCTCTGTGTGTTGTTCTCCCCTCTGTCGCTGTGTCCCTCTCTCCCTTCTCTCCGTGTGTCTGTCTCTTGGCCTCTGTGCTGCTGGCTTTGTCTTTTCTCTCTCTCTGCCTTTCTCTCTCTACTTGCTCTTTGCATCTGGGTCTCCGTCTCTGTTTCTCTCTCTGTCTTGGTTTTTCTGTGTTCTCTCCTGTTCCCCCTCCAGACCCTTTTCCCACCCTAGAGGCCCCCTCCCTTCCACAGGCCTTAGCCTCCCCAACCTGGGTGAGGGGTGGTCTCACTTTCTCCTAAAGCCCCCTCCTGGCTCCTGCCCCACGCCTGCCCCCGCCCTGGCCAGCCTGAATTCTCGCCCCAGCTCCTCTGTCTGGCGGGAGCTCCAGGACAGCACTGGCCCGGGCACAGTCAGGGGGAGTGTGCTGGACCCACAACGTCCCAGCACTGCCTTCCTGAGGGGGAGGAGGGAGTGGCTGTGACCCATGGCGAGGGTAGTCTGGGCCTTTTCCGGCCTGGAGATGCCCCACCCCCACCCTGAGTGAAGCAGCCTGGCCCCTTCCTGTCCCTGACTGCTCCAGTGCCCCGGCCAGGCAGTGGCCCCCCAAACAAGGGCTGCACTCATGGGCTCCCCAAGGGGGCTGCTTTCCTCTGCTGGCTTCCTCCCGCAGAGCCTGCTGGGAGCTGGGCTATTAGATATCAGGGCTGCTTCAGTGGAGAGGAATCAGACCCCAGGACCCAGCCCGAGGGATGGTAAGAGAACCCAAGAGCAACCATGAGACTGGAATGTGAGACATGAGGTGGGAATTAAACATGGAAGATTCCGCCCTGTTGGGTCCTGGGCTCTGCTCCTTACCAGTGGGGTCGTCTTAGGCACATCACGTCCCCTTCCTGACGTGAGCTTTCCTCCCCTTCCTGAGCCTCTGTTTTCTTTCCTAAGGAATGGGACAGCAGATTCCCCCCTGGGGCCCTGTTACTAGGATTAAATGTTGATGTGGATAGAACACCCAACACTGAAGGCTCACAATAGGTGAGATGGAATCTGAGTGCCTGACAGAGGAAGGAGCTTGAGGTCAGGGGACCTGTGTTCAAGTCCCACCTCTACCTTCTCAGGCTGCACGGGGATGGGTGGGGGTGGGGGAGGATGCTCAAAAAGGGTTGAAGAGTAAATAAATGAAGGGACGAGCGGATGGACGACTGTGTCTGTCACTGATCAATGGTGGCCTTGTATGAGTCCCAGGTCCTCAGTGAAATGGGGATGTAATCCTTACCTTGCCAGGTTGTGAGAATGAAATTAAATGAGGAATGTAAAAGTGCATGGTTAGTACTCAATCTTAGCCCCTATATAAATTATAATAATCATAGCACAAGAATTAAAAGAACAAATTCAATATGTAAGGATCAATCTTTACTCTTATACATGGAGCCAAGTTGCCCCATTGAAGTCCAAACTGTTAAGAAGCACAAGCAAAGGGCCCAACTTGCTTTTTAGTGGCCCTCAGGGCACAGCAGACTGAGGGCAGGTGGCTGGAAGTGGTTTGTGCAGGCTCTTGTCCCAGTGGCCAGAGTGGCTGGTGAGGAGCAGAACTCCAAGCCCAAGGAAGCTGCACCTGGAGCAGCCCTGAGGGGGCCAGGGTCGGGGCCCAGTGCTGCCCGTGAGGGTGTGGGCCAGGGGTGAGGCTGCTTCCATGACTACAGGCTTCCCCTCATCTTGGTTGTGAGGTTGGGACATCCTGTCCCCGGGCTGGGCACCGGACCCCTGCCCCATCTGAGCAAGGGCCACAGTGGCACACCAGACAGATCTGCCCTTTCCTGTTATGGCTGTTCTTGAACATGTCCCACATGCCAACACATCTCTGCCTTGGCTGCCGCTGTCTCTGCCACCTGGGAGGTGCAGTTCAGCCTTCTCTTTCTGTTACTATCCTGCTCACCCTTCAGCTGCCAGCTCTGCTGCAGCCCCCAAGTCTCCCTGGCTCAGAATGACTCACTCCCTAACCTGACCTTGGAAGTTAGCTGACTCCCTGAGCCTCAGTTAACTCATGTGTAAAATGGGTTCATTCGTACTTACCTGTGGGTCTTATGAGCATCAGCGAGAAAACTCACACGGAAGTGTCCAGCGTGATTTTGGCACGTGAATTCTCCCTCATCTTGATGCTTTCTTTCTTTCTCCAACAAGACATTTGTCTTGCTGTCCCCCTCGTGTTATTGGCGTGTGTTCCTATCAGAAGGGGAAGTCCTTGAGGACAAGATTATTCCCTTCCCCAGTGCCTAACACAGGACCTGACCCAGCACGACACACACAAGGGGAAGTGGCCCCGGCCCTGACCGTCACGAGATAAATAGGGCCACGTTCTCTGAGCACTCACTACGTGCTAAGAACCTGGGGAGCATTCTCTGAGCATCATTCAACCACTCAGCAAACGCTTAGTGAGCATTGACCGTGTGTCAGGTTCCGTCGACAGCACTGAGGTGACAGCAGTGAGCACAAGTCACAAATCATGTCCTCGGGGAGCTGGCCTTCTAGCAGAGGGAGCAGGTGACAAAAAGCAAATGTGGTGAGTGTTAGAAGGTGACAAGGGCTATGGATATAGACAGAGCTGTGCAAGGGGGAGCATGAGGGAAGGGGAGTGAGTTACAACTTGAAATAGGGTGGTTGGTGTAGGGTTCCTCAGAAGAGGACCTTTGAACCAAGGCTTGAGGGGTGAGGGCGTTGGCCATGCAGGTCTATCTGGGGAGGGCGTGTTTCTGTCCAGGGGAACAGCCAGGGCAAAGGCTCTAAGGTGGAGCTGACCTGGCTGGTTGGGGTGGAGAAGGGGAACAGGAGAGGGTTAGGGCGTGAGGCCAGGGCGGTAACTGGGCCACTTTACCAGGCCATACAGGCCATCGTAAGGACTTTAATTTTTGCCCTGAATGAATTAAGGAACCATTGGAGGTTTTGAGCACAGGAGTGACAAGATTTTATTTAATTAAATTAATTAATTTATTTTTATTGAGAAATAATTGACATACAACATTGTATTAGTTTTAGGTGTACAATATAATAATTTGATGTATGTCTATATATCTGTGTATATATAGATATATACTTTGAAATCATTATCACAGTAAGTTTAGTTAACATCCATCACCACACATAGTTACAAAAAAAACCATTTTTTTCTTGGGATGAGAACCTATAAGATCTATTCTCCTAGCAACTTTCAAATATGCAATACAGTGTGTTAATTATAGTCACCACGCTGTACATTACATCCCCAGGACTTGTTTATCTGATAACTGGAAGTTTGTACGTTTTGATCACCTTCACCCACGACCTATGTTTTGAAAAGGATCACTCTGCGTGGCTATACTATGGGTTCAAATCCCAGTCCCGCCTCTTTGTAGCAGCATCGCTGGGCAAGACATTTTACCACTTGGCTTCAGTTTCCTCTCTGTGAAAAAGCAGAGTAAGAATCTGTGTCTAACAGATCCTTGGCAGAAACTCCTGTCTGCTTTCAGGCCTAAGAATAGCAGCCCTCCGAGCAGTTGGTCTGTTGCAATCTCACGAACACTGTGGCTGCGTCTCTCAGGCTTGCTGGCGGCTGGGAAGCCGAGAGCCCAGCGCGTGCCCTGCCCGGAGCAAATGCATCTTTCTCCGGTGGTTGCAGCCTCACCCCTCCGCTTGTTTCTCTCCACGCCTACTTAAAAAAAAAAATTTTTTTTTAATGTTATCCTCTCTAAATAATTACTTTAAAATAACAGTTTTTCCTCAATTAAAAAAATAATACATGTTAATGTTAGATATTTTGGGAAATGGACATGAAAAGTGCCATGAAGAAAATATGTGACCCAAAGATAACCACTTTTAACGTTTTTTTGTAGTATTTCTTTTTGATCATATATGCATATCTCCAGAAAATCATTGAGTTATGAAACGTTTATTTTTCCTTCTTCTACAGTTCCTCTAACCCCACGGCCTTGCCCTCACCCAGGCTGCCAGGGGTCGCCCCTTCATGCCACAGTGGAACACAGATCACAAAGCAAGCAAACATTTGGCTTTTGAGGTTTGAATGTTAGCAACACATTTGGAAGAACTGATGAGGAGTCGAGCACCCTAGATCCAGACCAAACAAGGAATGCTGAAACGGAGAGCAGAGGGAGAGAGTGGAGGGAAGGTGAGGAAACGTGGGTGCTCAGAATGGGCCTGCACCATCTACCCCTCCACCCCACCTTGCTTTGTCCCAGAAAGTGAGTGTGTGGGGACCGCCCCAGCGAGGCAGAGGGGTGTGTGGGACTCCACGAGCAGAGAGGACCAGCGCCCTCCCCCTCAGCAGAGCCTGGGGAGGCCAGGTATTTGACTGCCTCGCACCCTGCTGAGGCTCTGGAGAGCAGAGCAGAGACGACGGCAGAAGTCCAAGCAGATGGGCCGAGAGAGCCTCACAGAACGCTCCATCGCCCTGGAGAGGCTCGGGGTGGGAGAGGGAGGTCCTGGGCCTCTGGCGGTTGTGGGGCGTGATGGAGAGCTCTTGGGTTCCCCTTGGCTCACACACAAGTAAAACAATCACAGTGCACCCGCTGCGTAGCTGTATCCGTTTCCTGTGGCCGCTGCAACAAATTGCCACACACAACAGATTTTTATTCTTTCATAGTTCTGGAGGGCAGAGTTCAAAATCAGTTTCACTGGGCTGAAATCAAGGTGCTGGCAGGGCCACACCCCCTCTGGAGACTCTAGGGGAGAATCTTCTCTGTGCCTCTCCCAGATTCTGGCGGCTGTTGGCATCCGTTAGCTTGTGGCTGCACCTTTCTCTGTCTCGTCTTCATGTCTGTTGAATCTCTCTCTGCCTTGCTCTTATAAGAATACACGTGATTGCAGTTAAGACCCATCTGGATAATCCAGGATGAGCTCCTCCTCTGAAGATCCTCATCCTAAACAAAAGCGAAAACAAACGAGTGGGACTACATCAAACTGAGAGGTTTCTGCACAGCAAAGGAAACCAACAACATGAAAAGGCAACCTACTGAATGGGACAAAATATTTGCAAATTATGTATCCAATACGGGGTTAATATCCAAAGTATATTAAAGAACTCATACAACTCAGCAAAAAAAACCCAAACAATCTGATTAAAAAATGGGCAGAGGACCTGAATAGACATTTTTCCAAAGAAGACATACAATGGTCAACAGGTACATGAAAAGGGGTTCAGCATCACTAATCATCAGGAAAATGCAAATCAAAACCACAATGAGCTATCACCTCACACCTGTTAGAATGGCTATATCAAAAAGACAAGAAATACAAGTGTTGACGAGGATGTGGAGAAAAGGGACCCCTTGTGCACCATTGATGGGAATGTAAATCAGTGCAGCCACTATGGAAAACAGTATAAAGATTCATCAAAAAATTAAAAATAAAACTACCGTATGATCCCACAATTCCACTTCTGGGTATTTATCTGAAGAAAATGAAAACACACTAACTTGAAAAGATATCTGTACCCTCATGTTCATTGCAGCATTATTCACAATACCCAAGACACGGAAGCAACCTAAGTGTCCATTGATAAATGAGAGGGTAAAGAAAATGTGGCATATATACAATGGAATATTATTCAGCCACAAAAAAGAAGGAAATCTTGCCATTTGTGACAACCTAGGTGGAACCTGAGGGCATTATGCTAAGTGAAATAAATCAAACAGAGAAAGACAAATACTGTTTGATCTCACTTATATGTGAAATATAAAACAAACAAACTCACAGACACAGAGAACAGATTGGTGTTTGCCAGAGGCAGGTGGTAGGGGGCAGGCAAAATGGGTGAAGTGGGGTCAAAAGGTACAAACTTCCAGTTATAAAATAAATAAGCCCTGGGGATGTAATATACAGCATGGTGACTACAGTTACTAACACTGTATTCCATATTTGAAAGTTGCTAAGAGAGTAGATCTTAAAAGTTCTCATCACAAGGAAAAAAATTTTGGTAACCATGTGTGGTGATGGATGTTAACTAGACTTATTGTGGTGATAGTTTTGCAATATATACAAATATTGAATCATTATGTTGTACACCTGAAACTGATATAGTGATATGTGTCAATTATACCTCAATTAAAAAAAACTTACCTTCTAAATAAATAAGATAAATATAAAATTTTAAAAATAAGTAAAATTAAAATTATAAACAAATACATAATTTAAAATAAGCAAATCATTAAAATCATAAATAAATAATTCAAATACATAAATAAATGTATTTCCTAAGGGAGAATAAAATAAAGATCTCAGTCTTCTGCTCTTTATCCCTACCTGTGTGTGTACACGTGCACATCATCCCTATAGGTCTGCCCCTTGTCTAGGGACCAAAGAAGAGCTGAGTGGGATGGGGTCCCACAGTCATCGCTGTTCTTTCAGTTTCTCTCTGCCTGAGTGCAGGCGCCTGATTTAATGCACAAAACACATGCACAATAAAGGAAAGAGAATATTTTATTGGCCTCTGATGGGTTGGAGATGCATATTTAGAGTTTCTGGATGTAGGAGACTGATTAAAGAAAGGAAAAGGAAGATTCCTTCTTCCCGCTAGAGTCTAAACTCAGTGCGGGCAGGAGTCCTGGAGCCCCAGGGCTTAGCAGACCACTTGGGCCATAGGTGCTCAGGACACTCCGAAGTCATGAATGGATTCAGTGTATCCAGGGGCAGCGCTTTTGTATTTCATCCTGCCCCAGGATATTTTATTCTGATGTGAAGAAGGGAAGAGGAAAAATCAGGTGCCTCTAGGGGTGATCTGGGGTGAGGGAACTCATTTCTTTGGACCTCAGTTTCCTCTTCTTTGAAATTATGGGACCTAATTAAAAAAAAAAAAAGTCTTTATCTTAATCACATATTTTGCCATATAAAGCAATATTCATCTTTTGTCATGTAAGGTAATATTCATAGGGTCTGGGGATTAGGAAGTGAATGTGTCTTGGGGGAGGGGGCCATTTTTTCTACCTACACAGGGGCCCTGCAGTAGCCGAGAAAGCTGCCTGGAACTGAAGGGCCATGTGGCCGGACGCAAGGCTTGAGTAGGTGGTGGCCGGTGACGACGGGCAGCCAGGGCTCCGACAAGCTGCAGGGGGGTCTCAGGGGACACCATTGTGCACAGATGATCCTTGAGGACCTACCTGTAGGAACAGGGAAAAGGAGGTGGGGTGGGGGACCCAGAGATGACTGAGAATAAGTTTCCACCTCACAGAATGGGGGTTCATAATAGAAATTAAATTTAGTTAGAAAAATGAAGTTACCACTTTTTTTGTACATCGAAGTGGTCTGCAATTGGAATCCATTATGTATATCAACGTCAATACACACTCCCACAGCTAGTGCTCATTTACGTACTCTTCTAGGCTAATGTTTTTAACTTAATAACATGCTGTAAACATCTTTCCATGTCATTAAATATTCTTCTACATCATCATTTTTACAACTGCCTTTAACCATTCTATTGATTGATATGAATTCTGTAATTGTATATGCAACATCAATATATACAATTCTGCACCATCTTGTATTTTCATAAAATCTTATAAGCCAGCTTGCATCCATTTTTTTCTTTTTGACATTATGGGAAATCAATATACTCATGAATATCTTACAAGGTTGGTGTGAGGATTAACTATAATATGTGTAAAATTTGAAATTGTAATCCATTCCAATCTGCCATGCTTTCTTTGCCACATTTACGTCTCCATTGTTCCTTATCGCAGTAAAGGTGTGGCTCGAATGAGAAACCTGGGTGTCATCTTGCTTCCTCCCTTCTTCTCACCCTGCCCCCCATATCTAATCGGTTGCCAGTCCCACCCATTCCGCCTTTGAAACTTCCCCGGGATCCACAGTTCTCTGCATCCTCTCAGCCCTCCACTGGGTCAGGCCCTTCTCCCGTCTCGCCAGCACTGTTGCACCAGCCTCCTGCTTGGCTATCTTCACTGGGGTTCCCCCAAAACCAGACCCTGAAACAGGGACTTGGGTGCACATAGTTTATTTAGGGAGTGATTCTAGGAGTAAGTCAGGCAGTGGGGAAAGTGAGGAGAAAAAACAATAAAGCTCCGTCTCCCTGGGGCCCCCTAGGTGTCTGTAGGGCTGAGCAGGCTCCCGGGAAAGCCCTTCTCCTTTCACGGGGAGAACAGAGAGAGGAAGGCGCTTGGGTGGGAAGCTGTCAGCATGTAGGGGAACTCTTTCCTGTGGCTGCCCTCAAACTCAGGGGTGGTCCAAGGGGACCCAGGGCAGGACATCATAGTGTGTGTGACACTGGTCTCCTGCCTCAGTCTCTCCTCTGCTGCCCGTCTTCCCCCTGCAGCTGCAGGGTCTCTCTGAGACACAGGGTCCCAGGCTGAACTGTATGGACAGGGGGAAGCAGGCAGAGGGTGGTGGACAGATTGGCTGCCACGGCGGGGCTCGTTGAGGGGCTACAGCTTGGTCCACGGGCTGCCTCGTGTCTCAGTTCCGGCCATGCTGAGCTGGCCTGGGCTGGAGTGGACTGGAAGAAGTGTGTGAGCAAGCCTCAGGACATCAGATTTTACTTGGTTCAGGTTAAATTGGAAAGATTGAGTCCTTAGCATCAGACGGTGAGGGGTGGGGGGAGGGAAGTGGCAGGAGGCCCAGGGAAGCCCCTGGGAGTCCACACTGGCCATGAAAAATCCACATTCAAATAACTGAGAGTTTACGCTTTGCCTTTTGACGAAGGCATGAAAGGTATGAAGATGTATTTATTTACTTATTATTATTATTTTTTTCCCCAAAGCCCCAGCAGATAGTTGTATGTCATAGTTGCACATCCTTCTAGTTGCTGTATGTGGGACTCGGCCTCAGCATGGCCGGAGAAGCGGCACGTCGGTGCACGCCCAGGATCCGAACCCGGGCCGCCAGTAGTGGAGGGCGGGCACTTAACTACTAAGCCACGGGGCCGGCCCTGAAGATGTATTTAAATCAGCATTGATGACAGCTAATATCCTCATATATGTCTGTAGATCTTACCAGAAAAAGAGTATGCCACCATTGGAATCTTGCCAATATTGGAAAACAAATGAATAAATGAGAGACTCATGTGTATCATGAGATCAGCTGAGAAAGCAGCTGTCTGGAAGCTGGTGACTTTCCCCCGCAGCCCCATGACCCCGGCCTCACTCACGGGGACTCGGTTCTGATCTGGCTCGTAACATGTTGCGTTGCCTTCAGCCAGAGTGGCCGTCAACCAGAGCAGACCCTTCAGGGTCCTCTTAAAGGAACAAGTTTCATTATGTGCTAATTAAATTAGTTCAGCAGTGCCTGCTTTGTGCCAGGCCCTGGCTGGGTCCTGGGACCCAGAGGTGGTTCAGACGTGATTTCTGCTCTCAGAAGGCTCCCAGTCAGGGGAGGCTGAGATGGGAGACAGAGTTGAGTACTGTGATGGAGGGAAGCACGGAGACCCCCAGGTGGCTTGACGAGTCAAGTGAGCCTTCCTGCAGGGGTGATATATCAGACGGGTCTTGACAAATGAGTAGAAGTTTGCTGGGTAGGAAAAACGTGAGGGGCAGGACAAGAGGGCATACCTTCCACCCCATTTATGGAGCACCTGCTCCATCTATCAGGCCCCCTGCTAGGTATTAGATGTATGAAAACGATAAACACAGGAACCCTGGTGTTAAGGAAACTGAGGCCCAGAGAGGCAAAGTGACACGCCTAGACTCACACAACACATCATGGGCAGAGCGAGGACTTGAAGTCTCCAAGTCCCAACCTTTTTCCACCTTTACTGGGCATGACTCTGGAGGACAGCCCCAGGGGACACGGCTTCCATTCTGAGGGTACCCATATGTGCTTGTTCCAGGCCACCCCTCTCTCCCCGACTCCTCAGCACGAATGGACATTGGCTATGCCTTTCATTTCTGTTTTCTGTGCCTCTCTCCACCTCTTAGGTTGGAGACTGTGAAAGTATATGCCCAGGGAAGGCCAAGGCAGGTCTCCAGGCCTGGTGGTCTTGGGGAGGGTCTGGCTGAGACAGTTGGAGAAGCTAAGCCCAAGCAAACGTTAGCATATCAGAGTGGTGAAGCCAAGGCCTGAGCCAGAAAGCAGCCCTGTGTCACCAGCAAAGTGCAGGGGGGGAGGGGCGGAGAAGGCCAGAAGCAGAGGATGGAGGTTAATGTGGATGGCATTTTTATATCCTAGCCCAGAAGTCACATGGCATCACTGTGGCTGTACCCTACACTTCAAGGCAGTTACAAGCGCCTGCCATGTCCAAGGGGAGAGGACATAAACTCTATCCCTTGAAGGGGAGTGGAAAGGTTCTAAAAGAGCATGTGGGATGGGAGATATGGTCGCAGCCATCTTTGGAAAACAAAATATGCCACACCCACTTTGTGGCTTGGGTTTCCACTTTCTTTATGTATCTTTTGATGAACAGAAGTTCTAAACTCGGCAGCAAATTTATCGCACTTTTTAAGTTTGCATTTTTTAATGTCTTGTTTAAAAAGTCCTTCTCTATCAAGTTCATAAAGAAGTGTTCCTATATTTTCTCCAAAAATTAACCCAAAAAGTTGGCTCTTGCGTTTGAGTTCTTAATCCATCTGGAATTGATTTTTGTGCATGGTGTAAGGTGCAGATCTCATTTCATTCTTTGCAGGATAACCAGAATTGTCAGCACCACTCATGAAAAGTCCTTTCTTATCCATAATGCAGCTGTCATGTATCAAGTTGCCCTACATGCAGGGGCCTATTTCTGGGGCCTCTATTCAGTTCCATTGTTCTTGTTGTTCACACCTGTGTCAACAACCACACTTTCTTAATTTCTATGGTTTTATGATAAATCTCGACAGCTGATGGGGCAGGCCCTTCACTTTATTTTTCTTTTTCAGGAGTATCTTGGCCTTTTTGCTTATCTATAAAAAAATATTAAAATTGACTTGCGAAATTCTCTGGAAAGTTTGCCGAAATTTTGATTGGAATGATATGGAATCTACAAATCTATTTAGAGATAATTGACACTGATAATTGATCATTTTTTACCCATGAATCTTAAATATCTCCCCATTTTTTAAAGGTCTTCTTTAATGCTTGTCAATGAAGTTTAAAATCTTTCTCCATAAAAGGGCTTGCATACCTTTTGTTAAATTTATTTCAAGGTACATTTTAATTACATTTTTGAACTTTATGTTGCTGATATATAAAAATGTAGCTGCTTTTTATGTATTTATATAGACAATAATATCATCTGCAAAAATGAGAATTTTGCTTTTTCCTATCACATCTTCATACTTCTCATTTCTTCTCTTTATTTTAGTGCGCTGGCTGGGGCTCCAGAACCGAATTCAATAAACATGTGACAGCAGAAATCCTTGTCTTGTTCCTGGTTTTAAAGAGGATTTTTAAAAAAACAACTCACTATTGAATATGATGTTTGCTGGTGGGGGTTTTGTAGGTAGTCTTTATGAGGTTTAGGAAGTTTCTGTCTCCTCCAAGTTTGCTAAGAGTTTTGTTTTTTTTTAAATTGTGAAGGAACATTGAATTTTATTGAATATTTTTTTCATCTATGAGATGAAAGTATGGCTTTCCTCCTTTAATCTGCTATTGTTGAATATTAGTTAAGATAAAATTCAGCTGTGAATGACAGAAACCCCCAAATAATAGTTGCTTAAACGTAAGGGGACTTTGTCTTTCTCACATACAGGACTAGCAGGCAGTTTGGCAACTGTGCTCCGGAAAGTCCTCAAGGCCTCGGGCTCCTCCCATTTTGTGCTCAGTCACCTCCCATGATCCAAGATGGCGTCCAGCTGGCACAGTCACCTGCCACGGGGGGTGGAGGCCCAGCGAGGCGAGGCGGAGGGCCGGCCAGCTGGCTCTCAGAAAAGGCTCCTGGAGGCTGGTGCCCTAGACTTCGCTTGTGTTTTATCTGGGATTTTTACATGCGTGTTCGTAGAGTCTACCAGATTACAATTTTAACACATCAACTTTGATTTTGGTATGGAAGAGTTGTATGAATTAGGGGTTACTCATTTTTTGAAGGTTTGGTGTGGCTCATCTGAAAAACTCCTTATCTTGGGAGTTTCATTGTGGGAAGATCAAAAAATTGTTTTAACAATTTCATTTATAGAAAAGTTGTAAGTAGAGTACCCATAATTTACTTTTCCTACAAACGAGGAAAAGGACCATCAAAATCAGGAAATGGACATGTTTACATTACTATCCCAGCTCCTGAGGCTCCTTTCTTGTTTCTCCAGTTGTCCAATAATATCCTTTATAGCCAAATGACCCGGTTTAACATCTCGTGTCATGCCGTGTCTCTTAGTCTCCTTCAGACCGAGACAGTTCCTCAGCTCCTCTTGACTTTCATTATCCTGATACTTTTGAAGATTACAGGCCAGTTATGCTGCAGGATGCCCTTCAGTTTTGGTTTGTCTGGTGTTCCTTCCTGATTAGATTCAGCTTTTGCATCTTCGGCAGGAATATCTCAGAAGTGACGCGTGTTCTTCTCGTTGCGTCCTGTCAGGTGGCACACGCTATCAATTTGTCCCATTGCCGGGGTAGTGTTCACTTTGATCACTTTGATGGCATTTGCCAAGCTTCTCCACAGGAAAATTACTGCAGAAAATTACTCCTTTTCCATTTGTGATGAATAGGCATTTTGTGGGGAGGTATTTTGTAGCTATAGAAATATCCTGTTCCTCATCAAATTCTTCCTCCCTCCTCCCTCCTTCCCTCCCTCCCTAACAGTTTGGACTCATGGTTTCTTATTTTATTCAACGAGTTATAATCTTTTATTCTCATTATTTATTTTGATGCACAAAGTGTACCAGATTTGACCAGTGACTCCCATGTCTTTTTGATATATCCCCATCATTCTTTGAGCACTTCCTTACTTTCCAGAACAAGCCATTCCAGGCTTAACTTGACCTTTCCCTGCTCCAGGCCTGAAATAGGGCTTTTCTACAGGGAGCCCTGGCTCCTTTTAGAAGCCAAGATTTAAGTGCTAGGGGTGCTCATTGCTATTGGCATGTTACTGCTCCCAAGTCCTCTCAGTGGAGAGAGCTAGAAAGCACATCTATCTGGAAAACCATGAGTTCACCCCACCACTTCCAATGCCACTCCAACACCATGTGGCTAATTTTATTTTTCTCTTTCCATATTTGTGACTCTCTCCTCTAACAGTGAGAAACCTGGCTCCCATTATCCTGAATATGTTTCCTTATTTGATCGTATGTAACCAAACTCCCATCACAGCCACTGCCCCCACTTTGTGTGGACACCCTCCCCACCCTTTCTGTGCTCTGATACCCCATGCCAAGCCAGCTCCCCTGTGGGCCCAGGGCCTGGCAAAGGGGAAGAAAATGTCAGTTTGTTGAACTGATGCACTCAACGCTCAGGCTTTCTTGAGTAACCCTGACTTAAGAAATTCAAGCCTTATGCTATGAAAATATCTTTTAATTTTGAATTGTCAGTGAAAAGGAAACCACTTGCTTTCATAAGTGGGAAAAGAGTTGTAAAAATAATGTCAAATCAGAAAAAAATACAGATTAAAGAAATCCTCTTAGAAACCTGTACCCTTAGAATGCGGTGCTGGACCCCTGATTGGAGACCCACCTTCTAAGTGCGTGTTAAGCTTCCACAGCTCTGGAAGCCCGTTCACTGAGCGTGGTTCCCGTTCTTGGTAACTACGGATCATCGTTGAGCGCACTCGAGGTTAGGATTCTGATGTCCCTGCTCTGCGTGGTCCCAGATTGAGAAACGTGGTGACTTCTGATATCTGTTCACGATTATACCTTCTCGTTCTTCCCTGTCAGCTGACATTTCTGAGGCCTGTCTGTGCACCCACCTCCCGTGTGCTTCCTTCTGATTAACTGGGTTTAGTCTGAAGAAGTCTGAGGATCCAGACCGCAGGGCCTGTTAGGAATGCGCAGAAACGTGAATCACGGTGTTGGTGTTTGTTCAGCCGGCACCACACCCCACTTTCTCTGCCCGTAGCTGCCCTGGATCAGGCAGGAGGTCCTCGGGGCTGTCACCACTGCCAGACCCCCAGCTTAGGGAGAGGCCAGGCATTCCTTGCTCTGGGTGTCCGGGGTCTCCCTGCCACAGCCCACCCGGCCTATGGGCCAGACCCCGAGCCCTCTCCTCCCCATCTCTTCTTGCCCGTCTCCTCTTTGGGGCTTTTGTTTGGCTCTCCGCTTTTCTCCAGGTTTCCTTCTCCTTTCACTGTCTTTCTCGGCTGTATTCTAAATAACCTGTATTCTGAGTCTGATTCTACTGATTGCTGGGCCTCAGTTTTCTCAGCTGGAAAATGGGGAGAGGGTTGACCATGGTGGATTCTAAGGCCCCTGCTGGCTCTGCCCACTCCTGGCTCGCGTCCCCGCACACGTCCTTTGATTTGCCGCCTCTCTTTTTGCTCTTCGGCTGCTTACCCTACACTCTTTCCTCTCTGCCTCTGATTCTCTTGGAGTCTTTCTCCTTCCTTTTTCTGTGACTTTATTTCCTTCTTTGAACATCTACTCCTATCTTAATTTTTCTTTTTTGAATCTATTTTTCTCTTTCTCTGTCTCTGCCTTTTTCTGTTTCTGCTGCTTCTAACGCTATCGTCTGTCTCTCTCTGCCCTGCTCTCTGGCTTCTACATCTTCCCCGTCTGTGACAACTTTGTTCTGAATCCTATTGCTCCTTCTTACCCCATTACTACTTGATCCCCGGCCCCAACTACCTGCCTGACATTGCTTTCTCAGCCTGTTTCTGAACCAGTGTTTCTGGGTCCCCACCCCTCTCCTATCCCTCCCCATTCATGCTCTGGCCTGGGGCTGGGAGCTGATGCCACGCAGCCCTACCAGAGCCAGGCTCCTCCCTGTAATGGAAACGGCAGCTGTGAGGTCGCCTCCAGCCGCAGTGTTGGGCCTAGTTGGCTGCCTCTGTCTCAAAGAAGGCTCAGGAAGGCAGACACAGCACTCAGATGGGGTGTCCCATCCTGCCACGGTCTGGAGAGCACGCATGGGCTCCACAAGCAATCCCCAGCCCATGTGCGTGCATGCATACACACACAACGTGCACTTGCACACACACACTCACAACATGCACACACACCAACACACATGCACAGCTGGGCGTGAGCACTGGCTCCTCTTTCATTGGGATCTACTGCTGGCACTCACGTTTGCGTAAAGAGTGTTTCCTGTCTTTGGAGTCTGCTCTGGCCTGAATTGCAAGCTTCTAGCCCTTGGAACGTTCTCCACGTATACGGAGATCAAGACCCAGTGGGGAGAGAGAATTCTGACCCATCCATAGGGCAGGCCCTGGCTTCATTCCCATCAAGCCCACAGGTTCTGCACCTTGCAGTCTGGCCTCATACTTTGCAGAATCCGGAACTAACAGACACTTACTGGGCACCTCTATACCAGTGCCAGGGTCACCTGTCCCTCGCACAGCCTCACAGCAGCCCCGGGAGGCAGGCGCAAGTGTCCTCCCTTTCACGGGTGAGGAGACTCAGGCTCCCAAGGTCACAGGCCAGTCAGAGGCAGAATTTCCAGTCCAGCGCAAGTCTGATCTGCCACATTGTCCTCTACCCACCGTGACAACCCAGTGATGAAGATTTGACAGTGAGAGGAGAAGTGAGAGAGCCTGTGGAAGCAGACCGGGGACGGCTGGCTCTAGTCCTGGAAAAGACGCCACAGAAGGGAAGTCAGTCAGATCTGCTATCCCAGGAGGGGCGGGGTTATGGTCAGATTTCTGACCCAGGACTGGGATCTGCGTTTTAGGGGTGAGGGAGCGTGGCGAGAGTTGAGGGGCAGGCCCCATCACACATAGCACAATCTTAAAGGGGGCAAGAAGTTCTCAAAGAGTGGCCTCAGATGGCAGAGTGACAAGTGGCAGAGCCCGTTTGGAGGGCCCAGCTGGTGGTCTGCTAGCGCAGCGAGGAGCGCCCCCTTCCCCGACTTGCTGCCCAGGCCCCCTGACATGAGTCAGAGTGGGCTCCTCAGGCCTCCAGGGCCCAGGGTTGGCTCTGTGCCTCCAGTCCTGCTCCCAGCCCGTGGTTACTTCTAGACACTGTGCTGGGCCTGCCTTGTCTGGGGTACTGGGGCCATGGGGCATAACCTGACAGCACTTCAGGCGGCAAACTCTCAGGGCCAGGCCCTCCAGGGTGCCGGCAGGGGCCCATCTGACAAGAGTGGCTCACTTTCTCATCACACTGTTGCTCACGGCTTTCTGGGTTCTCCCAACTGTTCCTTGTTATTTGTTGCTGGCTCTTGGTCAGCTGGCAGCTCTCCACCAGCCAGCCCTCTGTTGCCTCTGTCCTGCTCAGTCATTTGCTGGAGATTGGGGTAAAGCAGCAGCAGGCAGGCTCATCAACCCCCACGTGCATTAGGAGGTGAGGGGCCAAGAGTCACCACACACAGGATCCATTCCAAAGCGAGTTTTTCCCACCTCATTTTGTGCCGCCAACCTCCACTAGGTTGCAATCCTCTGCCTTCCCTACTAGATTATAGCAGGCGCCCTGGCTTAGTCACTCTGTCTCCCCAGGACCGAGGACAGAACTGGCATAGAGTAGGGGATCAGAAAACATTGAGTCACAGATGAATGAAGGGGTGAATCTCAATAAGCTGGACTCATGAGGGGGATGCAACCAGAGGAACTTTATCAAAAACCAACACCAAGATCCTGCTTGACCTGTCGTCCTGGACAGGGAGCTGGGCCGTGTGCTGCTGGTGGAAGAGGCAGATGCTCCAGGTGGCGGAAGCTGTCGGCTCACCCTGCTGAGCAGCACTGGAGGCTCTGAAACCCGAAGGTGGTCCTGGGCCCAGCAGAAGTGGGTTTAGATCCGGGTGGGTACGCTCCTGCTCGGCTCTCCACTGGCCTGCAGCACCTCAGCAGGGCAAGCCACTTTCTGAAACAGGAGCACTGTAGTGTGGACGAGAGTCCTGCTCAGGATCAGGGCCACCGCCCAGGCCAGGGCACCAGCTTAGGATCCGAAGCCTTCTTGCTGTTTCGTGTTCCAGGCCGGACACTCCCTCAGCTCAGCAAGGCGCTTGCTCCAGGGAAACAGAGTTTTCTGTTTATTTTTTGAAGCCGTGTAGAACTGGGCTTGGCTTTCTGCAGGGTGCTGCCTGTTGACGAGCTCATTCTGAGGCAATTCCAGCCAGGCCTGAATTTATCCCCTGTGATAAATCTCTGGCAGGGATCAGGAGCGACAGCAACACATAAAATAAATGCCAAAGGAAAAACTCAGCCTCCTGAAACACCCTGTTAAGATGGCAAATTCACACCCAGCCTCCGGTGGAGGTGCAGGCGCCACATTAAAATGTTAATTTCCCACATTACGGAGGTGTACCTGGAGCTCCTGGGTGGGCTGTTAAGTGGGTGTTTGGTATTTGCCCTGGTGGCAGGATGGGTTCACTTAACTCAGCCACTTGTGTCCAAGAATCTTCCCCAGCCTCAGGGCAGCTTCCACCCCCAGAACCTCCACACTCGTCTAGAACTGTCTCCGTTCCCCAGAACCACTTTTACCCTAATAGAACTTTCTCTATTCTCATAGAAATCTCATTAGGGTCCTTAGAGACCATCTTCACTTCCCACCTCGTACTTGCTGGGTGGCCTCGGGTAAGTCAGACAAATCTCTCCAGGCCGTAAACACCTCCCCTGTAAGTGCTGAGGGCCTCCAGCGTGCTGAGCGCTCTCTAGAGTGTATCTCGATGAATTCTCACCACAAGCCTAGAAGGTTCACTTATTTCCTCATTTTACAAAAGGAAACAGGGCTCTGGGGTGTGAAGTACTCTCCCCGGGGCCCCTGTTTCCTGAGCCCAGCGCTGGGGTCTGTCTCTAAGCCTGTGCTCTTTATGCCTCACTCCTGTGCCCCACAGCTCCTGTGTCTCCTCTGTGTGGTCGCCTGTGTCTCCATTCCTTCACCTGCCAGAGCTGCCAACAAGCTACAGGCCAGGCCCAGCCCTGCAGTGGGCTTTTTACTGCCGAGGACGCTAGCCCAGGCCAATTATTGGAGCCTTGGTGCCCTCTGCTGGATAGAGCCTAAAATACCAGCCTGAGTCCACACTGGTACTGTCTTTTTCAAAGGGCATTTATTTCTTCACCCATCATCTGTCCATCCTTCCATTCACCCATCCACCTACTCACCCACCCACCCAGCCCCATCCCCACCCATCCGTCCTTCCACCCATCCGCCCATCCCAGTCTCGCTGATGTCCTGCAGGCACCGCCCTCATACACTCAGTGCAGGGCCCCCAGCCCCTGCTCTGCACCAGGCCTTGCACAGGCCTCAGCGATGCAGAGAGGGGAACAAGGAGGCCCCACATCTGTGTGCCCCTTTCCTGTGTGCAGAGCGCATCATGTCCATTGTCTCCTTTGTCACCACAGCAACCCTAAGGAGCCTTAGGTTCCCCATTTAACTGCTGAGGAAACTGAGACCCAGACTGGCCAGGCAGCCTGGTGTGGTAGAAAGTCTTTGGAGACAGAGACTGGTTTCAAATCAGGGCTCTGTCATTTACTAATTCTGCCACCTCGGGCAAGTTTCTTAAGCTCTGTGGACCTCAGCCCCTCATCTGTAACGTTATCTCACTCAACTTATATTTAGCATGCGTGTACCATGTGCCAGGCTTGGCTTGGGGTACAGCAAGGACCAGGATCGGAAAGGCCCCTGCTCCTCCGAATCTTACACTGTGGAGGTTATATAGAGGCTTAAAGGAGACAAGAGTATATCACAGTGCCATGTAAGTGCCATTTATGTCATGTCATTGTCATTGTCGTGTCATTACCTCTATGAGGAACATGAAAGGATTTAGAGTGCTTTCCTGGAAAAAGAAAAAATGAAGGAATGGTTGAAATTATGTTAAAAAAAAAAGCAGCCCATGTTGGGGCTGAGGGCGTGGACTCTGGAGCGGGACTGCCTTGTTCAAGTCCCGGCTCTGTCCCTAAAGAGCTTTGTGATCAGCAGCAAGTAATGACCTCTCTGTGCTCAGTTTTCTCATGAGCAGTATGGAGATAGTAAATCAATATGTACTTATTGCATATCTCATAGGTGCCGGGCAGGGTCTTGGGGTCCCAGAAATGAACAAGACAGGGAAGGCCTGTCCTATCTCATAGGAGGGTGACGCGCAAATGGATCATTACATGCCAAGCACCTAAAACAGTCCTAAACTTAACGTGCACTGCTTGCTGTTGTGATTCTCCTGACTGTTGTGAAGGCACTATGGATGTCATTTATTGGTACTTTATGTTTGATGACACTTCTGGGGCTGATGAGGCCGGAGCGGGCAGGCTTGCTCTGTGGCAGAGAGTGTAGAACAGGGACCAGGGTGGGGAGGTCAGAGTGAGGTAGGTTTCTCAGCTCAATAGGACGGGAGCATTAGCAATAGGATGTGAGCTGAGCGGCTCACAGCAGGGCAGCTGGCCCAGGGAGTAGTGAGTGGCTCATCAGGGGAGGCATGCAAGCATGGGCGGGCATACCACACAGACTTCCTGATCTGTCTGAGAGGTGGCACAGATGCCACTGAAAGCTCCTGTCTCAGCTAACGGCTTCCATGTTTCTGGGGAACAGACGGAGTGGACTAACTCCCCTGAGAGAGTCCCAAGATGGAGAGGGACCAGCTAGGGCAGTACTGCTCCTGGTGATGCTTGCCAGAGCATCTAACTGCTGCCTCCTGGTCTCCACCCTGATGCCAGGCAGCTGCCCTCTGCTTGTGACTCAATCTCCACCAGGACCTGGGAGACCAGTGGAGGCCTGACCACCCTTCCCAGGAACTGCCTCCTGGTCCTAGACATGCCTCCCCCTCAACCCAAGGTGCCTCAGGCAAGCTGCGCCAGCTGATGCTGTGTGGCATAGAGACAGACCTTCCCTGCTGACCCCTGCCCAAATGGCAGAGTCATGGACAAAATTAATGGCTGCTGTTGTGGTAAGCCTTTAATTTTGAGGTGGTTCCCTAGTGTGCGATAACTAGAGTGTAACACCATGCTCTGCTTGTCTCCCCAAGAATTTGAAGAGATAATATGCTTACAGAGTGTGTAGCATGTGTTTCGCACAAGCTGTGCCACTTTGTGCAAGTTACATACCTTCCCCGAGTCTCGATTTCCTCATCTGTAAAATGGGGACAACAATGGTAACACCTTGAAAATGCACTCTACGTGAACCCCCCTGATAGTGGCGCCTTGTCTTTAGGGTAAAATCTCAACTCCCGAGCCTGGTATTTGAGGCCGTTTATCATGTGGTCTCTGCAAACCCCCCAGCCTCATCCCCTGCCCTGTCCCTGGCCACAGGGAGCCTGGCGTTCCCTCTTCCTGGCGCTCCAGACACTTACTTACGCTGGTCCACTGCCTCCTATGCCTTCCTCTCCTACCCACCTGGTGAACGGCTATGAACACTTGAGACATAGTCAGGTGACACCTCCTCCTTGAAGCCTTCCTTGCCTCTGTCCAGGCAGCTTGTCCCCTCTTCTGGCTCCGTGCACACCTTGTACTTTCTTCTCTCACAGTTGTTATTGCCACAGGACTCTCTTGATGAGGCAGACACCAGACTGTGGCCCCTTCAGGTGTGGAAACCATGTTTGACTGCAGGGCTGGACACCAGGACGAATTTGTTAAAGGCTAAGTTTGGTCTATGAGCCCTGGTGAAAGCAGGGCTGGAAAGGCCGTGGATACTGGGTAGGCGGCAGGGCAGAAGGTGCGGGACCCTAGCCGGGGGTATCAGCCCCGGGTGGACCACTGTAAGCAGAGTCTCCTGAGGTCTCTGTGTGCCCAATGCAGCAGGTGCGAAGCCAGGAGGATGGACAGACTCCAGAAATAGGGTGTCTTCCAGATGAATGGAAATTTGGGCCCAGGCCTGCCTGTCAGCTATGCGTGTTGACCACCTTCCTTCCAGGTGCACAGCCAACCTCTGGATGCACCTGGCACTAACTCCCTGTCCCTGCACATTTGCCTGTATCGCTCCTTTCTCCTCAGGTGCCCTCCTGCCATCTGTTCCTGGGAAAACCTCCCCTCCTTCAAGGCTGGGGTGGACTCACTGCCGCCTGCCCCTTGACTCTCCCAGGGAAAAGGGGTTGTGCCAGTGTCTTCCCTTTGCTCCCCCAGATCCACTCTCCACCCTTCCCCACCCCTGCTGGGCCCCTGGAGGCTGACCCGTATGGACAATGTCATGGTCTCTTGCCCCCGGGTTCTGGTTGGGTCTGGCTGGTGAGAAGCCCTAGCAGCAGCCCAGAGAGAAGGAGACGTGGGATTGGGTTTCTACTTCCTACAGGGATGCTGCAGTCTGGGTGTGTCCTTTCACCTTCTGAGGCAGCCGACTCTTTTCTTCTGGGCTCCAGAAAACTGGCTCCCTCACCCCTTTGGGCCTGGGGAGGCAAATAGTTCTGCTACCATTAGCCTTGAGCATTAGCAATATTCTTTACCATTGACCGTTTACCAATAGCAATATTCTTTATGGAACCCCTACCCCCCTTTTATAAACAGGCCCTCCTAGGATTATCCTAATTTGCGTGTGCCCTTAGTTTCCTGCTGGGACCCCAGCTAGGACCAGCAGTGGCCTTAGGAAATACATCCTGGAATTCTGGAATTGAGTTGGTCCTGTATTTGAGCGATGGGGGGATAATCTCCTTGCTGGGGGAAATAGGATGCAAGTAACTCATGGCATCTGGTGGTATCACAATTGCTCCCACGATCGTGGGTAGCCGCAGGGATGCAGTGCAGGTTGGAAGGCCAGACTTTGGTGGAATATCAAGTGGCTGCGGCACTTAGCCCTGTGGCAACAATACTAATTACAAAGACAGAGGAGGCCCCTGGCTTCTTCCTAGAGCCCAAGAGAGTGTCTATAAAGGAAATAAATGAAAAATTATGATCACGTAATTGAGAACACGTGTGAGCAACAGAAGGCTTCCACAATAGGGTTGAAGGAGTCGCTCACATCCTGTGGGAGCCGGGGAGGTGTAACCGAGGACCAAACCCCTGCTCTGATGGCAAGGGCTTCGGAGTTGCAGCACCCTCGCCCCAGGTCTCTTACATCGAAGGAGGAGCATGAATAGGGAAGGACTGGGACCCCTAGACTTGGAGTGGAGCCATTTGGGGCGACATGATGGGCTGAGAATTGTGATCTGCAAGTCCCCCTGAACCTCCTTTGCCAGCAGAGGCCGCCCCTCCCACCTGAGTGCACCCCATCCTCTGTGTAAAGGGCTTTCAGTGGTCCCACCGGGAGCAGTCATTCTAGAAGCTGATACCCATGCTCCTCAGAACATGCTCTCATTGTTCCTCATTGTCTCCAAGCCCATAACCAGAGTTCAATCCCAGCATAGCCTGAAGGAGAAGCACGAAGTCTACACCACGAGAAGATAGTCTATACGGTGAAATACTTACAAGACCTTGTAAATCTATATCAGTGGGAGCCTGTGGGAGTGGATTCCAAGGGTGTTAGACCATGGGGAAGAATTATAAAACTTAACCGGCCCAAATTCACTGACATGGGTGCCCTAGCCTAGGATTTGGGATTTAATAGTTTGACTTGATCACCCAGGAGTGGTTTTAATTGTCTACTGTGTTGACTAATTGAAGCTTGGAGACAATGATGGTCTCATTGAGTGAGGTCATAATGCCAGAACTTCCTTGGAATACTGTGTAGGAAAGTCTGAAGGCACAGGAAAGTGGACATGTTGGAGCAGATCTATTACATGCAACCTGCTCACACCTCTAGGAGAGGCTGGAGGCCACTCCCTTCACCAAAGCATTAGGGAATGCATTCATGGGGTTGGGGGGCCTCACCATACTTGAAGAGCTCTCTGGCAGCTGTCCTCTGTAGGCCAGAGGCGGCCATGGCGGGTGTTGTAATGGAAGCTCCCTGATCTCTGTGCAGTTAACGGGAGCCCAGAGAGATGGCAGCACTTAACCATCAGAAGCAAGATGGGCACAATTCCCATAATAAGCCGCAGGTATGGAGTGGTTATTGGTTATTGGAGTGTTTCAGGAATCCGTGGGGATGGCTAATTAATCACAGGGTCCCTAGGGGAAAAATATACATGGAAGCCTTTCAAGATGCTGATTGACACATATCGAAAGGAAAATTCTAGATCTGCTGGGTAGAAACTTACCTTGAATCATCATCATGTTGATGCGTTGCCTCTTACCCAGGTCCCAGACTGGGCAGTTCACGGGCTCAGAGCCCTTGACTGAGCGGGATTCCGGGTCCCTTTGAGGAAAGTGTATGTCATGAATTTTCCTCCAAGGGGTCCTGTGGTCATTTTCCAGGGTGATTGTTCTCTGGGGAAAAGAAAATATCTTTCTATAAGAAAGACTATCGAGAAGGTTCCTAGACACTGGCTCTGACTGTCACTGATGTCTGAAGAACCCAAGTGTCCTGAGGGCCACTGGTAAAGAGGAGGATGGTCAGGTAATATGTACAGTCCTCACCTGAGACCTTCTAATGGAAGGTCAGTGGGATCATGACCCATCCTGTGGCTATTTCCCCAGTCCGAGAATGAATGATGGAGTAGACTTCCTTAGCAACTAGCCAAACCCCCACATTGCTTCCCTGGCCTGTGGATTGAGGGTTGTATGGGAGGAAGTGACAGGTAGAAGCCCTGAAACTGCTCCCCACCTGGCGTTCCCCTGCGCATACAGTACACCAAAAGTAATACTGTATCACTCAGGGAATTGCAGAAATTAGTGCCTGCATCAAAGAATTGAGAGATGCAGGGATAGTAATTCCTATCACATTCCTATTTAACTTGCGTTTTGACTAGTACAAAAGCCATTTGGGTCCTGGAGAATAATAGTAGATTATCACAAACTTAATCACAGGGTGATGCCAAGTGAAGCTGTCATTCCAGACATCTTTACTGGAGCAAATCAACACAGCCCTTGACACCTGGTAGGCAGCCATTGGCCTGGCCAAGTTTTCTTTTCCATTCTGATCAGTAAGGAAAGTCAAAAGTGGTTTGCAGGATAAAAGTATGCCTTTACTGTTTTGTCCCCAAAGCTATGTCACCTGTCCAGTTCTCTGTCACAATAGAGCTCAAAGGGACCTTGAATCTGCTTGATATCCTATAGAACACCATACTGGTCCATCACATTGACGTCATTTTGCTAAGTGGACCTGGTAAGGAGGAAGTAGCCAGCATCCTAGCTGTCTTAGTGATACATGCCAGAGAGTGGGAGACATACCCTGCAAACATTCAGGGGCCTGTCACATTGTGAAGTTCCTGTTGGCCTCAAGCCATGTTGGGTTATCCTTTCTAAAGCAAGAGCCAAGTCATGAAACCTGGTACCACACGTCACATAGAAAGAGACATTAGTACTTGGTGAGCCTGTGTGGATGTTGATGGCAACGTATATACCACGTTTGGGTGTGTTGCCCTGACCCATTTATCAGGTAGCCCATAAAGCTGCCAGTTTTGAGTAAAGCCTAGAGTGAGAAAGGGCTCTGCAGAGCATTCGTCACATTTCCCTGCCACTGAGACTTGTGACCCAAGAGACCCAGTGGTGTCTGTGCAGGCAGAGATGTTACAGGGAGCCTTTTACAAGTTCCAACAGGAGAATCACCACACAAACCCCAAGGGTTTTGGAGTAAAGCCATATTCTTTTCTGTGGACAACTTTTATCCATTTGAAAAGCAGCTTCTGACTTGCTCCTGGTCCTGGTAGAGACTGACCATTTGACTATAAGCACCAAGTGACTGTGCTACCAGAACTGACAACTGAACTGGGTGTTATCTGATGCACTGAACCAAAAGATGGACATGCATGGAAGCATTCCTTGTGAAATGGAAGCAACACATATGAGACCAAGCAGATGGCTCAGACTCCGTGGTCCCTACGCCTATTTTTGCCACTTCTTCCTCAAGCCACACCTGTGACCTTATTGGGAATTCCTTATCCCCAGTTAGTGGAGGAGGAAAAAGTAGGCCTGGCTCGTGGGTGGATGTCATGGTGTGCTGGCACCAGCCAGAAGTAGATGGCAGCTGCATTACAACCCCAGTCTGAACACACAAGTGGTGAAGGGAAATCTTCCCAGCAGGCAGACCTTCAGGGAGTACATCTCGTTGTCCATTTTGTGTAGAAGGAGAGATGGCCCGAGGTACTGATTCACTTTAACTCCTGGGTAGTTGATAACGGCTGTCTGGATGGCCAAGGTCTTGGTATAGACAAAATAGGAAAGTTGGTATCAATGAGGTGTGTGGACGGACCTCTCAGAATAGTCACAGGGTGTGAAGATATGCGTGTCCCACGTGAATGCCACACCAGAGGGTACCTATGACAGAGGAAGCCCTCCACACTTAGGTGGACAACACGACTTGTGCCTATCAGTCAGCTTCTTCCCAGCGCCCCAGTGCTTGTTCAATGGGCCCATGTACAAGGTGACCACAGCAGCCACAGAGGAGGTTGTGCGTGGGTTCCACACCACGGACTTACCACGGCTCCTCTGACTACAGCCTCAGCTCAGTGCCCAACCTGCCAACAGCAGAGGCCACTGCCAAACCCGCAAACTGGCACCACTTCCCTGAGGCATCAGCCAGCTACCTGTTGGTTACATCGGATCTCTCCCCTCATAGAGGAGGCAACACTTTTTTCTACTCCTAGAGATGGGAATATAACTGGGTATAGATTCGCCTTCCTCGTCCACAGTGCTTTTGCTGGAACCACTGTTCACAGTCTTACAGGAGAGCCCTATCTATTACTATGGCATCCTCTACATCAGGGCCTCTGATGAGGGGAGCATCTTACTGCAAAGGAACTGAAGTACTGGGCTCACAGGTTTAGCTTCATCTCCTATCACCCAGAAGCATCTGGCTTGATGGAACTGTGGAATGGTCTGCAGAAGGCATAGTTACAGAACAATCTGGGGGACACTATCCTGTACGTACAGGATGCAATATATACTTTATACCAGTGGCCAAGTATGCCATCTTCCTATAGTCAGAATGCATAGATCGGGAACCAAAGAATATAGAGGAGTGGCCTCTCTCACTACTACCTCATAAACTCACTGGAAGAATGTTTGCTGCCTGTGCCTGTGACCTTGGACTTGGTGGTTTGGAGCACCAAGCACTAGTTCCCAGGGGAGGAACAGTTCCACCAGAGAACACAGTAATTCATCTGATGAATTGGAAGCTGAAACTGCCCTTTGACCATTTTAGGCTCTTCATGACCGGGAGTCAACAGGCAAAGAAGGGAATCACTACTATATAAACCAAAGTGATGGATCCCAATTACTAAGAGGAAATTTCATTGTTACCTCAAAACAGGGGCAGGCAGGACTACGACTGGCGCCCAGGATATTAACTGGGGAGCCCCCTAGTACTCCCTTGCCCAATGGTCCTGGTCGATAGTAAATGGGGCAAGCCAATAAAGACCAGAGCACTGAAGACTCCAGTCCTTCAGGAATAAAGGTTTGGATCACCCCACCAGGTAGAGAAGTCTACCCACCTGAGGTGTTGTGAGAGGGTAAGGGGGACATAGAATGATGGTGGGCAATGGCAGCTCTGATTACCAATTTGATTACCAATCAGCTATGGAGGTGGTGACTGTAGCAGCCACGTGTTGTGTTAATTGTTTCTTTTGTACCCACTCTCTTACACAAAGAACACCAGCAGTGACAGATGTTTTAGTTTTAAGTGGTTGTATGGTGCATTGACAGCACCTTGCTAATACAGTAGCTGATGGGACTTCGTATGTCCTGTATCTTAGGGATAACACTTTTCACTGGCTGAAGGACAAGAGTGAATGCTGAGAGGCAAAGAGGTAGACTGTGCCAGATATCTTCCCTCTGCCTCTCAAATGATCTCTCCACCCTTCCTCACTGAGCTCTCTGACCTGGGAGGTTGGCTTGTATGGGAAACATCATCAGACCACCATGCCTGTTGTCTTCTGGTTGGTTTTGGCCAAGGAGAGCCCTGGCAGATCAAAGGGAGTGAGCAATGAGGTCAAGATACTTATTTCCATTGCTGCCTCCATGCAGGGCTGTCTTGGGCTGGCTGTGTCCCTCAACCAAAGGTCATTGCCCCTATCAAGGCATGGATGGGGCATGGAGGGAAGGAAAGAAGGTGGCTCTGGCTCTCCCCTTGGAAGAATCATGAAGTGGGTGGTGGTGACGTACATAGGGAGGCCTGGGTTCTGGTTCTAGCCCTGACCCAGTTCCCTGTGTAGTGTTACCCAAATCTTTGAACTTATCCGGGCTGTCAATTTATTCTACTGTTATATGCACGTGGTAGATAGACTCTAAGACAGATCACATGACTCCTGCCTCCTGGTATTCACAGCCCTGTGTATTCCCCTCCCTTTGAGTGTGGGTGGAACCTGTGTCTTGCTTTTAACCTACAGAATAAAGCAAAGGTGTTGGGCTGTCACTCCCATGATTACGTTACTTTAGATTACGTTACCTTATACAAGACTCTGTCTTGCTAGCAGACTCGCTCTGTTGTTGGCTTTGAAGAAGCAAGGTGCCATGAATCCTGCAACCAACCACCTGAGGGAGTTTGGAAGCAGATCCTTCCTTAGTTGAGCCTCCAGAAGAGAACTCAGCTCTGACTGAAGCCTTGATTGCAGCTTGTGAGACCCTCAGCAGAGGTCCCAGCTAAGCCGGGCCCAGACTGCCAACCTACAGAAACTATGATATGTGTGTGTTGTTTTAAGTCACTAAGTTTCTGATAATTGTTATGCAACATAGAAAACTAATACAATGCATGGTTTATAAAAATGCTGGTTAAATTAGAAAAAAATCAGAATACTGAATGCTGAGGAAGAGATGGTGAAACCTGGAAACCTACATTGTTAACTGATATTAACACTACTTTCTTTTATTATGAAAGTTTTCAAACATACACAAAAATAGGAAGAACAGTATGAACCCAAGCACAACCACGCCCTAGATTCAAAAATTAAGATTTTTCCATCCTTCATTTATCCCTCTCTTTTTGCATAATAATTTCCAAATGAATCCCAGACATTGTGTCATGTCCTCTACACTCATTCATGTATGTGTATTTGAAAAAAAATGGCTAACTTCTTACATAACCACCTCGCCATTTTGACATCTAAAAAACTTAGGAATAACCTTGTATCAGCTAATGCTCAGTCCATATTCAAATGTTTCCAACTATCTAAGAATATCTTGACATTAATACACCTTTTGTAACTTGTAATACGAAACAATATGTAACTAGAGCCTTAATAAAGTTCATATTCTTTTATCCAGTATAGCTAATCCTGGGGGTTTATCACAAGGAAAAAATTCAAAAGATGGCAAAAGCATGATATCTATTAAAGAATTATTCATAATTGTGAGAAATTGCAAACCACTCAGATATGTCGTCTATCAGTCAGGGTACACTCTGGAAAACAGAGTCCTCATCAGTGGTTCAATGGTGGGAAATTAGAATGAGGGAGTGATTACAAAGGTGTTGGGATATGAAGCAGGTCAGAAATTGGCAACAGCAGGAAGCTTCTCCCACCCCTGGGGAGGGGGAGGGACAAAGGGAGGAAGGAGGCGGTGGTACCTGAGCCCAGAAATTGGGGCCACATAGAGAGGGTGTCTGAAGAGGCCAGAACCAGAGAGGAGACACAGCCATTACTGGGACAGTGTCTAAAACAGAGAGAAAGGGGGAGAAATCTCCTGGCTTCTGCCTTTCTCCTGTCCTCCAATCTCCTGCAAGTGTCTCCTATTGACTGAATCCAGCCAGAAGCCAGTGGCAAGGAATGCTGGAAAGTGAAGTTTTCAGGGTCAGTCCCTTGCGGGGCAGAGGTCATTCCCTAACCTCCCTCTTGGGAGCCCTGTCAGGTTTGGGAAGGTCAGGGAATGGATCTGAGAGCAAACAGGCATATGTCTGGCACATCAACAGGGGCCCTAAAATCCTTCCAGAACAAGATTAGTGCTAAATAAAAATATCCAACAAAAGATAATTACTAACTTAGGACACATCCACTCAATGTTTTCCTTGACCATTGAAATTATAATTATAAAGATTATGTAGCAATATGGAAAACATTTATACTGAATTATAATACAACATCATTTCTCTTCTGTACTTTTTCTTTTTTATACCACCTATCTCTAACATAAAAAAATGAATCTACTTATTTATCATGTTTATTGTTTATCGACTCACACACCATTCCCCACCCCTGCTAGAAAGTTAGCTCTATGACGGGCAAAAATCTTTGCTTTTTATTTGTTTGTTTGTTGATGTATCTCAAGTGAACTGTGCCCGAAACAGAGTAGGTGCTCAGTAAATATTGTTGACTGAATAAAGTGACGTGAAGAAAGCAAAACACAACACACACTTCACAAGGTTGTTGTGAGGGTTAGATGAGATGGCGTGTGTACAACCCCTGGCATAATAGCAGGTATTTAGTGTACTTAGTAAAGGTTAATTTCACTGTGGTAGGAGAGAGCTGGTGGAGGAGGAAGGGCTGAAAGTCCACTGGACTGTGGTGTCTATCTCCACATACAGGTTAACATCAAAAGGGAAGATAGAAAAACCTCCATGATAATTTCCAAAGAATCAATGTGGTGTGATGAACAGAAGCCTGGATCTATAGTCAGCTCTGCCACTCACTAGCTCTGGGCCCTTGGTCAAATTACCTAACCTCTCTGGGCTATACTTTCCTTATATATAAAATTGGAATAATAATACTTGTCTCAGTGTGTTGTACAAATGGTGCCCAGCACAGGGCTTGGCATCTAGTGGATGCTCAATAACGCTGGTTTCTTTAGTGCTCATCCTTCCTTTCTTCCTCCTGGGAGTCCTGGCCAGGTCTGGAGCTGTCCGGAGTGCTGAAGACATCCTTCCCCCTCTCCCTCCCTCCCTCTCTCCCTCAGGGCCTCTTCCCTTCACCCCCTCCTTCCTTTCTGTGCTTGGCTCCCCAGAGCCCTAGGGTCTGAACAGATTGAATTTTCCAAGTGGCTTCTTCAGGCCCTGAGGAGGACAGGAAGGAAATGAGCCATATATGAGACACTCCCCACCCAGGAGTCTCGGGAAGCTGACGGGCAGCAGGAGTGGTGACCGTGTACGCTGTGGTGGGAGTGGGGGCTCCCCAGGACAGAGCCTGCTTGGAGAGTTTGACATCCAAGGACCCTGGTGCAGGAACCTTAGGATCTGCAAAGAGGCAATGAGTCAGCACAGCATGGCAGGTGGGTCTTTGGGGAGCTTGCCCTGAGGAAGGCAAGAAGGACCAGGTTGGGGGTCAAGAGGGTGACCCTTGGCTACAGGGGCCCTGGCTCTGCAGGAATCCCCCACCCCCCTTCTCTGGGTTCCTATCACTTTCCCTATCTTGGTCATTTGTCTGTTAAAGCAGCTAAAGGCATCTTCATCTTTTTGGGTTATGATAGTATGGAGTCGATTATCTCCATGAACTTGGCGCTATGAGCCAAGCAACCTGTGGCTAATCCTTGATGTCCATCTCCTTGAGTCTAAAAATACAAATGGTCTCCCCCTAGGAAGGTGGCACATTAACCCACCCAGAGGTGAGGCCACTGGCATCTCACACGCTCCTCAGGGCAGGGTTGGGAGAGGGGACATGGCCAGCTCCAGAGACAAAAATCTGTTTCCTGATTTGTATTGACAACTAGAACATCAAAGCTGAAGGATCTTTGGAGACCTAAACATCTCAACAGAGCCCTCTCTATACGGAAGGCACAGAAAGAGGTCTGGACTCCACCCCACAGGACTCTTGTCCTGCCCCGAGGCTGGCCCTGCTAAGGGCCTGAGCATTTTATGAGACCCTGCAGGCCATCAGCTGTAGGATGCTGGTGACACTGAGCACGGCCAGCAGGAGCGCAGGGCCAGGGGAGCCTGCTGCTGCTTTGTGGGACCGAGGGAAGTCCACACTCCTTTCTGTACCTCAGTTTCCCCATATGTACACAGAGGAGTTGGTTTAGATGCTCAGATCTCCAAGGATCCTTCAGCTCTGATGTTCTAGGTGTTCAAAGAAAAAGGGGTGATTTTTGTCTTTGGCTGGGAAGCCCCAGTCCCAAATCAGCCCTAGCTTTTGGTGAGACCTCAGAGAAGCCGCTGTCCTGCCCAGAGTCAGTTTCGTCCTCTAGAAAAGAGGGTAAGTAGTCTCGTCTCGGTGCCTCTGGGAGGACCAGGCAAAGCAGCGGATCGCTGGTGCTTTGCAAAGTACAGGTTGAGACGAGAGGCGGAATCACTGGTATCAGCTGCATATGCCTACGTTTCCGACTGGAGATGATGAGCTCTCCATGAGCCCAGAACAACCCCGCTGCTTCGAGGGGTTCATCCTGAGGGGCGGGGATGCTAGGAGACCATTGGAGCGTCACAGCGGAAGAGGAGGGAGGGTACAGAGGGCCTCCAGAGGCTGGCGGAAGAGCAGCTCTCCCTGGGTCACTGAGCCCTGAGCTGGGAGAACCGGAGCATCACAGGCCCAAGGGGCCCAGGGTTGGCCAACCGTACGGAGGGGCTTCTTCTATGGATGCAGAGGCTGAGGCCTCAAGGGGGACAGGGGCAGGACTGGGGCTGAACTCAGGCCCCACCTCCCCGTTCAGCTCTTTACACCACAGTACACCTCCCTCCCCTCAAAGATCCAAAGATGGTGATAACTATTCCATTTAGTTAGTTAGTACCACTCACCTACCTGCTGACCACAGTGAGCATTCCCACTGTAGATACTCTACACAGTTGGTCTTCGCCACAGCTCTACCAGGTAGCTATTCTCATCCCCATTTTACAGAAGAGGAAACTGAGGCTCAGAAAAGTTAAGCTTCTTGTCCAGAGTTAGGGCTAGTGAGTGATAGTCAGGGTTTATCCCTCTGTGTGACTCCAAGGCCCTTCTTATTCCTCTGCTCTGAACATAATTCCTAAGGAGCTACTCTGCACAGACCATCGCTCTTGACATTGGGAGAGCATCCTCTTGCTCTCCCAAGTGTGGGCTCATTCCAGCCCTGCCTCGTCTGGGAAGCCCCCCATGAGCCCTCCTCATGAGGCACTCAGAACCTCCCCACTGGTCCTGCCTACTGCCCGCACTTGTGGTCAGCTCTCCTCTGGCTGGGACCTGCCTCCCTTCCAGCCTGGCAGTTTCTGAAGGGTGAGATGGGATCGTATGTCTTCCTGGGGCACCCATGGTAGAAGGCTGCTGGCTACACAGAGGGTGTGGGAGGACTCGGCTGGATCCTGTGGGTGGGAATGGGCAATGGCAGAAATGCAGGCAGAGGCCAGGTGGGAGTTGCAGGTCTGCAGGATGGCCATCAAAGTCCTGGGACAGTAGGATGGAGTGGGGACTGACCCAGGCCAAATGTCCTGGTTGAGGAGGCCCTGTGTGGGGTGGGGGATGAGCTGAACAGATTTGTCCAAATCCTGTCTCTCTGCCAAGTTCATTCAATATCCCTTAGTTTCCTCATCTGTAGGATGGGGATAGAAAGAACTTGTCTGAACAGGGCTGTGAGGCAGATCAGAGATGGCACTGTGTACGTGCATTGTAAACCCTCTAGCCACAAACACACAATGGAAATGCTACCTGCATCCAGGCCCTGCTTATGCTACGGGGCCCACGGAGTCCAGCAGAGTCAAGTGCTGGGGATGGGGCTGGGCTCAAGTGTAAGAGGGGGGATGCTCAAGGGGCACCAGGAGAACTTGGCCCACTTTGGTGGATGAGTAAAGGCAGAAATAATAATCTTAGGTCGAAAGAGGGAGGATTGATTGAATACCTACTTACCAGAGACTATGCTAAGTGCAAAATAGACATAAATGATAAACATACTTCTTAGTACTGTTGTGATATTGAATGACTAAATGTTTATAAAAGTACTTTAGGACAACACAGAACAAGTTGTTGGTAAATATCAGCAATTGTCAGAGCCAGTGGGGAAGAGGCTGGTGAGATGTTAGTCAGAATTATTGGGTGGGCAGGCTGGAAGGGACATGTTAATACAAATCTATCCACAGTCGAGGGGATGTTTTTTGCACCAGGTGGAACCCACATTTGGTGGCCTTGGCTATTGTTACAGGGGGAGCAGAGAAAGAGGAAATTCCTCCTTTCCCCAGACTGATGGGCAGGCAGGGGTGGGGAGTGACAGCAGAGGAGAGGGGTGGACCTGAGTGCTCGGAGCACCTCTCCAGGGCCACAGAATCCTGGGCATAAGGGAAGGCCTGCGAAGGTGAGCCTGCCACCTCTGCCCCCAGTCGTGGTGCTCTGCATGCACTCGGCATTCCTGGGGGGCTCCGAGCAGACCGCCCTGCTGAGCCGAGTGTGGGCCCAGGGCCTGCCAGGCGAGAGGCTGGTCTTTGTGCCCTATGACACCAACCGCTCCTACCCGGCCCTCGGCGACTGCGGGCCCCTGCGGGAGGCCTATGACGCACTGCTCACTGTCAGTCTGGAGTCCAGCCCTGCAGACCAGGCCATCAAAGCTGCCGGGGCCAATGGAGAGAGGGCTGCCCGCCTGGAGCCACAGCAGGTAGGTCGGTGCAGGGCCCGGAGTGTGGGGCCACGGCAGGTGTGCATGTGCTCCTCACCCACTCTAGGCCTTCCTGGCCAACCAGACCCACCTCCACTGTGGGCACGTGACCTGTATGTTACATGGCAAAGTGTCTCTCTGCCTAGTCCCTGGGTGTAGTGTTTCTCTCTCTCTCTCGTAGGGGTGTGTGCGTGTATCTCTCTGTCTCTGTGTGCCTCTGTGTGTGTGTATCTCTGTCTCCTCTCTCAGATCATTCACTCTTTGACTTGCTCTGTCAATTCTCCTTCTCTCGTGTCTCTTTTGCTTCTATTTTTCTGTCTCTGACTCAGCTCCTCTATTTCTCATTTCCAGCCCAACTGCTCCTTCTCTTGCAGACATTCTTTCTCCTCTTTCTCTGCATCTCTCTGGCGGATTGTGAAGATAGGAGGAGGGGGTGTTGGGGGTGGGAGAGCGAGAGGTTTCCTGAAGTCACTGCCATGAGCCTGAGGAGCGTTGGTGGGGATGGGCCGTGGCTGGGTTTTGGCTTATGGGACTCAACAGCTTGAGTCTCCCTTGGGATGTCTGCTTCTGGTGATAAGGAGACAGTAGTGGCTGGAGGTGGTGACAGGGATGCGGGTGCTGATGGCAGGTCATTCAACCAGTCATTCACCTGACGAGTGTGAATTGAGGCCCTCTCATGTGCCACTGTGCCGGGTGTCAGGGCCACGGTGATGGACAAGACACACCTGGCCTTCAAAGAGCTTCCACTCGGTTAGGGCAAGACAGACAATAACCAAGCAACCCAATACCCAAATTCAAACAGTGATCACGTCAAAAGGAAATAAAACAGGATAAAGTGACAGAGAGTGGCCGGGATGGAATAGCGGGCAACAAGAGGTAGGACGCGCAGGGAAGCCCACCCTAAAGAGGTGACGCGTGAGCTGAGCTCTGAATGATGAGGAGGCAGCTGAGTGAAGATCTGGATGAAGAGCAACCAGGCGGGAGGAACAGCCAGTGCAAAGGCCCTGAGGCAGCATGAGCTTCGATGGCAGAGGACCAGGCAGTGAGAGTGTGGAGTCGTGAGTGACAGGGAGCAGGATCGAGATGAGCTTGAGGCCTGACCATGTGAGGCATCATAAGCCAGGACAAGGAGTCTGAACTTATAATAAATGAAATGGGAAATCATCACTGGGTTTTAAGTAAGAGATGGTTTGATTTATGTTTTTTAAAAAAATCACTTTGGTTGCTTTATGGGGAATGGCCTGAAGAGGGCCACATGAAGCAAGGAGGCCCTCAGCCCCAGGTGGTCCAGGTGAGCAGTGAGGGGGTTGGACCAGGGGGCAGGAGGAGGGGTGGTGATAGGTCAGTTTTGTTGGGAATAAATTCTGAAATAAAGCCAAACAGATTTGACGATGAACTGGAAGAGAGAACGAGGCGTTAGGAATCAAGGCTTGAGAAACTGGGCAGGCTGAGTTCCATTTTCTAAAATGCAGGAGGAGTGGAGTTTGGTGTGGTAGAACCAGGCGGGGCCTTGTAGAACCAGGAGTTGTTTTGGACATATTAGGTAGGTTTGAGATGCCTGTGAAACCTCAGAGGTGGTGGTGGTAGTGGTGGTGGTGGTGGTGGCCGTGGAGACTGTGAGGCTGCTGAGTGGGGACTGAGGTAATGATGGGACCAAAGAGAGGACTGTGTTGAGAGTGGAGGTAGGGGAGGGATAATTCAGACAACTGCTGCTGGCAGGAGGACCAGGACCCAGAGGTGTCTGGGAGCCTGTGCCATGGGGTTATGGGGTCGAGGGACCTTCTCTTCCACAGGTGTCCCCGCTCTTTGGAACCATCTATGAAGTTATTGTCCTGCTGGCCCATGCCTTGAACCACTCTGAGAGCCACAGAGCAGGGCTCTCAGGGGCGCAGTTAGGGGACCACACAGGGGCTGTGAATGTGGCTGGCTTTAGCCAGAGGATTCGGATGGATGAGAAGGGCAGAAGGCTGGCTCAGTATATCATTTTGGACAGAGATGGTGGGGGGAGCCAGCTGGTCCCCACCCACATACTGGACACCGGCACATGGCAAGTGCAGCTGCTAGGCAGGGCCATACACTTTCCAGGAGGGGGCCCTCTGGCACGCAACTCCAGCTGCTGGTTTCACCCCAATACACTATGCATGAGAGGTAATTTATCATCCATCCATGAATCCACTCATTCATCCACCTATCCATCTGTCCATCTGTCCCATTCATCCATCCATCCATCCATCCATCCATCCATCCATCCATCCATCCATCCATCTGTCCATCCATCCGTTCATCCATCCATCCATCCGTTCAACCATCCATCCAGCCGTTCATCCATCCGTCCATCCACCCATCAGTTCATCCATCCATCCATCCATCCACCCATCCATCCATCCATCCATCCACCCATCCATTCATCTATACATCCATCCATCCATCCATCCATCCATCCATCCATCCGCCCACCCACCCATCCATCCGTCATCCATTCATTAAGGCTCTCCATGTGGACAGTCACGTGAGGAGCAGGAGCAGGTGCAAAGGAGAGACTTGACACTCTGTTGAGAAGACTGAACCAGCAGTTGTGAAGCACCAGGGAAGATTAGCAAGGCCTCCCTCAGCTGAGCAGGGCTAAAACATTTACAGACCATGTTCCCGTCTCTCAGCTCTCCTAAACGGCACCACAGCCTTGTGACGAGTCCATTACCCTCCATGGGCCCCAGTGGAGAACTGAAGCTCAGAAAGTCTTAGCGACTTGCCCAAGGTCACACAGAGTGGTGGCTGAGTTCATGCCGAGCCCAAGTCCACTGACCCCAAGTGTAGGATTCCTTCCACCTCCTGACACTGGGGAGTGTGAGACACGAGGCACACACTGTTCTGATTCCTAATGTTCATCCATCCCAGACCTTCATCCCTGATGGAATTGTACCAACACGCAAGTGCACAGGCATATGGAGATGAGCACGCACATATTCGTGTAAGCAAGTGCCCCCACATTCCCTAATGCACACCTAGTTACGGTGACCGCCGTTGGTGGGTGGCCCCAGGATGGCCAGGCTTGCCGACTCGCTGCCCACCCTAACCCTTCAGCGGCCCCACCCCACTCGTGACCCGGGCTCTGCCCGCTCTTCCTGCCCCAGCTCCGACATCACACCTCTGTGCATTTCCCCAGACGCGCGCCGCCCTCTCAGGCCTCCCTGGGCACGTGCATTTCCTCTTCTTGGGGTTCTCCTGCCTTGCCTGGCTAAACCCTACCTGTCCTTCCAGAACAGCTCTGCGGGCAGGGTTGGGGGGCCCCTCCTCTGTGCTCCCCACAGCCCCTGAGTGCGTGGCTTTATAGAGTGTGTGTGCTGGGCTGGGACGACCAGATTTGTGGTTCCCCAGACCAGACGGGAGCTCATAGCCAGAAGCCTTCACCCGATTGTTTCTGTGCCCCTCTTCTTCCACAAATAGTGACTGAGGACCTACTGTGCACCAGGCACTGTGCTCAGCCCAGGGACATAGGAGTGAATGAAACAACGTCCCTGCCCCTAGAGCTGATGTTCTTGAAGACCAGGCCCCGGCCCTGCTCTCCAGGGCCTCTGGCTGGTGGCAGAGACAGGGCCAGCCAGAGACCACACCACACAGTGCAGTCAGATCCGCGCCAGGGGCAGCCAGGGGCTGGCGGAGCGCGGAGGAGAGCTTTACAAACCCTCCTCCACCAGCCCTGGCTCAGAGGCTTTGCCCTCTGTCAGGTTTTAATTCATTCATTCAGCAAATCGATCAGCAAACACTTATCGAACATCCACTGTGTCCTAAGCTCGGTGCTGAGAACTGAGGATGCCACGGCAGATGAGATTGTGGTCACTGCCAGCCCCCGTGATGGAGCTCACCGGGCCCTGGGGGCTGGGGGGCAAGGGCAGGGCCCTAAGAGGGGACCCCGAGGGGTGCAGGTAGCCTGAGTAGCAGCACGGGCCTCAGGATTTTTCTTCTCACAGCGATCCAAAAATGGCAACTCACACTCTAGCCAGGATTGTTGTGGTTATCACCAATGCAATGATCAGGCTCGTGGACCAGAGACCAGACAGCAGGGGCTGTGGGGCAAACGTACTTAGGGCTGCAGCTCGACACTGCTGCTGACGAGCTGTGTGACCTTGGGCAAAGTCACTTACCCTCTCTGAGTCTCCACTTCGTATCTATGAATAGGACCCAAGACCTAGCACCCTCACCTGCTTGTCCTTGCACGTGGGATGGGGCGGACCCCAGCAGCAGGCCCTGTGCTTCCCAGGGGAGAGGAAGGGGCCATGTGGTCACATCTTCTCAGTGAGAACCACTCCACAGTGGCACCTAGGAACTGGGGACTGGCTGGACTTGTCCCGTCCAAGGCTGGCTTCTCTGCTCCCTGTGCCACGGGCCTTGTTTGCTGTGATTGTTGAACCTTCCAGATTCGTTCATTCACATCTCCTTTCAGCCTTTCCTCATTCCTTGGTGTCCTCTAATAACAAGACTCCTTCCATGCTCACTGGACCGAATGTCACCCTCCCTCTTCTCCGGAATCCCCTCCACTGACTGTTTCCCGACACTCTCTTGACATGAGCAGTCGTATCGAGGCCAGCAGTGGCCTCCGTGCGGCTGAGCCCCAGGCCCAGCCGTTAGTCTTCATCTTGCTTGGCCAACGAGCTGACGGCTCCCTCCTCCCAGCTGCACTGTCCCCCCCAGGGATCCCCCTCGCTGGTGCTCCTTCTCAGTCATCTTTTCTGTTCTCCTGCAGCTCCCACCTGTTAACCTCGGTGCTTCGAGCCCTTCCGTTCTCTCTCTGCACTCACATCCTTGATGCCTTATCCATTCTCGTGGCCCCCAGATTGACATCTCCAGTCTTGTTATCTCTAAACTCTGTATCTTGGCACGTCTGGTAGGATGCTGCTAGACACTCAGATGTTTAGTTGCATCTCAAACTTGGCATCGTCTGAAGCTGAGCTCCCATTCTGCCCCCACCTGCCTCCCGTTGCCTTCCCCGCTGCAGGTAACGGCAGCCCATCCTCTGCGAGGCTCAGGCCCCTCTGCCCCGCACTCCCACACCCAGGCTGTCAGCGCGCCTGGGGTCTCCAGCTTTACAAGTTGCCCAGAAGCAGAGCCCTGCTCACCCCTCCGCTGCCTGCACCCTGGTCCTGGCCCCCAGCATCTCTCACTGGGTTACTGCCGCAGCCTCCCTGCTTCTGCTCCTGTCCCCGTCCCTCAACCTGGCAGGTTGCAGGACCCTTTGAAAACAATCAGATCTGGTGCTCCCCTGCTCGGCACCTGCAGAGGCTCCGCCTCACCTGAAGTCAAGCCTGAGTCCTAGCCGCGACTTCACAGCGCACTGTGCCCCTCAGCTCCTGTCCTCCCTCTCCCTCCCACCCTGCTCTGCCCTCCCCGTGAACACGCCAGGCATGCTCCAGCTTCAGAGCCTTTGTGCTTGCTGCTCCCTGGGCCTGGAACACTTTTCAGCCACGCACGGTATGCTTGTTCCCTCACCTCCCGCAGATCGAGACTCAGAGCTTCCCTTAGGAGCCTGGGAGAGAGGCAGGATGGTGCAGTGTTTAGGGGCCCAGAGGCCAGAGCTAAACTGCCCGGGTTTGAACCCAGGCTCTGCCACTCGCAGACAGTTACTTATCTCTCTGTTTCCTCGTCTACAAAATGGTGATCATGACCGCCCTCCTTCCAGAGGTCATTGTGAGGAACAACTGAATTGAAATACAGAATATCCTTAGAATAGGTGCTTAGTGCAATACAGTGCACAGTAGTATGATAAGGGCTACAAGGTATTTGCTGCCATTATGATGACCTGGACTTAATTCAGATTGGGGGTCTCAGCAGGGGGCAGACAGAACAGGGCTGGTCATCCAACAAAAGGAAGGAAGGGAGGGAGGCAGCAGAGGCCAATGTTCTCTCTCCAGAATGGGGCTGGGCATTTTGCCACTGTGCCAACACAGGCCGATGCCAGGGCTGCTCAAGCAAAGCAGCCTTCTGCACCTTGCCCAGCGGTCCAAAGCAGCCTCTCTACACCCCACTCCTGACATGAGGGCTGGAGATTGGGATTCAGCGTAAGGAGGGCTCTTCCGACAGAGAGAAAGACAATGAAACTGGCGGCCAAGACAGGTAGTGAGTGGCCCGTTGAGGGGGCGTGCAAGAAGAAATAGGATAACACTTGACAGGGATACACAATTTTTATTTATTCAGCCCCTGCCCTGTCCAGGCCCTGTGTTGGGTGCCAGGGGCACCAAGATGAGTCAGACACAGGCCCTGCTGTCCAGCTGCTCTTGGTCTAGTGGGAGGGGCCTGACATATAGCAGACAAAAGGCCATGGTGTGACCAGGCCTGAAATGGGGTGTGAGCAGGGTCCGTGGGGCCCCAGAGGCAGGAACCTGAGAGCCCGGGCAGCAGTGCTGGGAATCAGCAAGTGCAGGTGACTCCCAGTCCACAGAGAGGACTTGCGCAGACGGGCGCCTCCCCCCTGGGGAGGGGGCTGGGCAGGGTTTGTGTCCCCATTTCCCAGAGGAGGACCAAGGAGCAGGTGCCGGAGCTCAGTGGAGGGGGCTGTCCTCTGTTTCAGGACTCGCAGTCGCCCCACTGCCCCCACAGGCGCGCAGCCCCTGAGTGGCCTCCTGGCTCTGGCCCTGGCCTGCGTCCTGGTGCTGGCCTGCGGGACCCTCACTTGCCTCGTCAGGTTGGACTCTGTCTGCACCCCAGCCTCATTCTGCTCCTGTGTCCCCTCCCCACAGGGCCTCTCTAGTGTGCGCACAGCCCTGGCAGCTCCAGGGGCTTTCCCATCCTCGTCCCAGGACCTCAGGACCGCCTGGCACTCCCATCCATCCTAGAGCCTCGGTCAGGGCCCTGTCGGGGCCGGGGTGCCTCCTGAGGACGTCCATTTGAGACCTGGGGAAGAAGCTGGGACCTCGGACAAGACTCTGTCACCCCCTGAGCTTCAGGCTGTGAGTCTGTACAGTGAGGGCTGGGCCAGGGTGACCCCCAGGGCCCTTCAGCTTTCAAATCAATTCTTCCTGGGCCTGAAGTCTCCCGTGTTCCCGTGTGGCCTCGGCCACATCCAAGAGGGGGCAGCGCTCCACCCCCAACCCTCACCCCAGACTCTGGCCGCCCCAGGAGGCCTCCGGGTGACAGGAACACCCAGGCTGGGGGCCAGCAGGCACATCAGGCCGGGTCCAGTCCTAGGCCAGGCTGCGGGCCTCCGTGGGGGGCGGTGCTCAGTGGTGCTCTCTCGGCCCCGCTGGGCCTGCTGGGGAGACAGGAAGGGAAACAGAGGATGGGGAGGACTCGGGGCCAGCGGCAGGTCCAAGGGGCAGACTGAGGCGGGGGTGACATTCGCACCATCCCCGCTGCCCTGCGCTTTCTCTCGCCTCCAGATTGGGCGTCCAGCAGCTGCAGCAGGTGTGGGGCTCCCACCAGATCCTGGTGACAGCCCAGGAGCTCAGCCTCATCCATGGGCCCCTCAGCAGACGGATGAGTGGGGCAGGTACTGGGCTGGGTGGGCAGCAGCGGCTGAAGCTGGGTCTAGGCCCCTGACATGCCTGCCCCCTCCAGCGGCTTCACATGGACAGTGTGAGTGAATTGAGAAGTGTGGTGGATGCTGGGAGCCTGAGGTCGGTGGCCCAGGGGTCAGCTAGGAGCCTGCCTGCCCCCCAAGAGCCCTCCAACGTGGCCCTGTACCAGGTGAGGGCCTCTGCCACCCACATGCCTGGGCCTGGGAAGCTGTAGGCAGTTTGGGAGAAACCAAGGGAGCCCATAGCCTCTTGGGCCTCTGTGTGTCCACTCTTGCTACAGAATGGGAGACAGAGGCCCCAGAGGGGCAGTGACTTTCCTGGGCCCACGATGAGTGGGTACCAGGGCTGGAAGTGGGGAGCAGGGCCCCAGCTCCTAGTCCAGTGGGGTTTGTGCTCTGAGCTTGGGAAACAACCAGTTCCTGGCCACCTGGACCTGGGCACTGCCAGCATGGGTCCACCCCAGGGCCCCTCTCAGCACTGGGGCCAGCCTAGGTCACCGTCCTGCCTGCTTTGGCGAGGGGCAGGGAGATCCCGGGTCCCTAAGGCCCTGACATGTGGGGGCAGCATGCAGCCCGGGATAGCCTCTGGACAGATCCTGGGCCACCAGCGGACAGGGAGGCTGGAAGGCCAGAGATGAGAGCACAAGATTCTGGAGTTGCTGAGGACACTGCGATCTCTCAGGGGCTGTGTTCTCAGATACCACAGTTCACCGAGGCTCCGATTCTCACGTCTATGACTCACGGTGGATGAGCTGGGCTAATTGTTCCTGTAGGAAGCGACATGAGGCTCTTGTCCTTCCTTTCCACCTTCTCCCTTGGGGAATTCCATCTTCTTTTCTTTCCTGCTGAAAGGAGGCTTTAATGATATACAAAACATGTTGGGTCTGCTCCTCTGTGTTAGCTGGCAGGCTGCGGGTGAGGCTGAGGAGGCAGAAATCCCTCAGTGATGAGGGCAGAGAGGGCTAAGGTGACAGCCAGCTCTGGGTCAGGGCGGGGCCAGGACACGGCCCCAGCCCCAGGCCTCTGCCTCTCTTGCCCTCCCCTCGAGTCCCTGGGTCACGGAGGCCCCCTCACTTTACAGGATTTGGGGCGTCGCGGGTGCCCGAGGCCTGCAGAATAAGGCTGACCTTGGGGCCAGGAGCTAACATGCCTTATACCCACCATCTCGTTAGCCCTCATGATGTGGGTGGAGGCACCATCCTCACTTTACAGAACTGGAACCTGAGGCTCAGAGACCTGAAGTCACCCGCCCAAGGTCCCATAGCTGGGGACCAGCAGCGGGTGAACTCTTGTTCTTCCTTGAAGAGTGGGTGTGGAGAGTGGGTGTGGCTGAAGAAGTTTGAAGCTGGCACAGCCCCTGAGCTGCGGCCGAGCTGCTGCCACCTCCTGAGAAAGGTAGGGCTGCAGAGGGCACGGAGGGTGGGCTGCGGAGGGGGTGCTGTCAGGAGACCCCTACCCGTCTGGATTGTTCCCTACTCAATGTGGAAGTTGGTAGCCTCAGAAAGGAAGTCCTTCTTATCATTGCCAGCACCTCAATCACAATTACACACCATCACTGTCACCATTGTACACCAGCATCCCCAGAGTCATGTCACCACCCCAACATGATCATCACCATGACCACCAGGGGCACAGTCCCCTCCGTCAGCATCACCACACGCATGATCCACGCCACCGAAGGAGCTTGTCCTGCACCCTCCATCCTTCCACCCATCCTCCCCTTTAGTCAGTATTTACTGAGCACCACCTATGCACCAGGCTGTGTTCTGGGTTTGGGGGACACAGCCATGGAGAGAGAGACAGGGTTCCTTCCCTCAGGGAGCTTCCAGTCACTCGTCATCACTGACCACATAAGCCCCTTCACCCCCGAGATTGTCAGCATCCTGAGAGGCACTGCGGGATGGAGGACAGAGCACAGGAGTTGAGTCAGGAAGTTGCCGGGTGGAATTCTGCCTCGCTGAGACCCTTAGCTTTCCTGTAAAATGAGCTAATGAGATCCACCTAGGGGAATTATGAGGATTGGAGAGAATATGTGAAATAACCTAGAACTTTCCCTGGTAAGTAGTGTGCCTTGATAAAGGATGAATTTTATTATTATTTCCAGCATGACCACTATTTGAAATCAGTTCAAGGGGATTCAGAGACTGGAGGTTAGGTTAGGCATTTCCCGGTGGGCATCTTGCAACCGATATGAGTAGATGTTTCCTAAAAGAAAAGGTCCTATATGTGGTCAAATAGGTTTGGAAATTGCCTTGGTTAGCCATAGGACTTCTCAGAACCTTTAATATACTGTTCTGGTTGTCTACGACTGTAACAACTTACCCTAAAATGTAGTGGTTTAAAACAACAACCATTTTATGATATCTTGTAGTTTTGTGGGTAGGAAATTTGGGCAGGGCTCAGCTGGGCTATGCTTCGGTTCCACTTGGCATTGGTTGGGGTCACTTGGTGGTATTCAGCTTGTAAATGAGCTGTCCAAGTTTGGCAAACTATGGCCCTCAGGCCCCATCAGGCCCACTGCCTATTTTGTAGATAGTTTTATTGGAACACAACCACACTCATTCATTTATGTATTGTCTGTGGCTGCTTTCGCCCTACAATGGCAGAGGTGAGTATTTGTGACAGAAATTGTATGGCCCACAAAGCCTAAAATATTTACTCTCTGGACTTTTTCAGAAAAGTTTGCTGACCCTGGTCCAGAGGGCCTGGAATGGCCTGACTCACACGCTCAGGGCCTTGGCAGGGCAGTCAGAAGACTGGGCTCAGCCACACCTGTCTTCCCGCTCTGGGTGGTCTCAGAGCCTCTCCACGCAGTATCTCCAGCTTGGTGACTCTGGGTAGAGAGACTTCTTATGGCCGTTCGTGGCTCCAGCAGAGAGGGCTCCAAGAGACAGAGAGTAGAAGCTTCCAGTCTCCTAAGACCCAGACCCAGAATGCACAAGACCACTCCCACCATGTTCTGTTGTCACAGCAGTCACAGACCCCACTCAGACTCAAGGGGAGGGGACAGAGTTTCCACCTCCTGAGAGCAGGAGTGTCAGAGGATTTGAGGTCCTTCTTAACTCACCATATATGCCAATATGCTGTGAATCTCTAAGGGAGGAGGCTAGTCAGGTCTCCCCTACTTAGTTGACCCCTGCACTGTTTTTGTGAAGAGGGTTGCACCAGACAAGGGTTCCATCTTTCCTCCTTGGGCAAATGCTAGCATCACTGGTTGGGTTCAAGCCCCCTGACCTGCTGGACAGCCATCAGAAAGGCTGCTTTCTGCTTAGGCTTGATCCCCTCTGCTCCTCTTCCTCTCCTCATCAGTCCCTGAGTCTAGGGGGGTGAGAATTTACATTTTTCAGGTCCGTGGTGCCACTTAGATTGGGAAACAGGCCTAGATCCCTATACTGTGGAGTTGGCTACAGCTCATTCACTTATTCATCCATAATGCTTCCCTTATTCATCCACTAACTCGTTCATCCATCCATCATCCATCATCCATCCATCCATCCATCCATCCATCCATCCATCCATCCATCTATCCATCCAACATTTCTGATGCGTCCCTGTGCACAGCAGCATGCTGGGTGCCGAGTGCTGTGGGCCCGGATATGGATTGTACCTGGTCCAGCCCTCCAGGGCTCCCTGGAGGCAGCTAAGGTGCCCATTGCCTCAGCAGATGCGGGAGCTCCGGCATGAGAAGGTCACTGCCTTCCTGGGCTTCCTCGTGGCCCCTGGGGTCAGTGCTCTGGTGATGGAGCACTGGGCATGGGGCAGCCTGGAGGACCTGCTGTGGAGTGAGGCTCTGCAGCTGGGCTGGACCTTCAAGGCCTCCCTGTGGCTGGATTTGATCCGTGTGAGTACCTTCCCCAGGCCTGGAGCTGTGGGAGGCGATGGGGAGGCAGGCAGAAAAGAGAGGCTCAGATTTCCCAGACCTGGGCTCTTTCCATTTTTGAGAAAAATCTGAACAGTATGGCAAAGTGTTCTGGGGTCTGTGGGAATTCCGCGAGGCCCAGGGGTCCCTTTCATTCATCACAGGCCTGATGAACCCCACTGTGTCCACTCCAGAGCGTGCGGTATCTGCACCATCGACATTTCCCCCATGGCCACCTCCAGTCCCGAAACTGTGTGGCGGATGGACACTTCGTGCTGAAGGTCACTGACCACGGTTATGCGGAGCTCCTGGGCGCTTGGCGGGCTCCCTGCCCCCGGCCAGCCCCAGAAGGTCAGCTCAGGGGTGGGCGGGGGGCCTGCCAGTGGGTTCTGAGGCCTCTGTTTAAATAGGGTGCTTGTGAGGCAGGAAGAGAGGGGGAGATGTCCAGTTCCTTGGCACTTCCTGTGCTGTGACGTTGAGTTGATGGCTTTTCCTAGCTGAGTCTCAGGCCCCTTACCAAATGAGGAGAATGGAAGCATCTACTCCTCCTGGGTCTGTGGGGAGAGGGCGATGACACCACAGGTGTGAAGCACCTGCCCAGCTCGGCCCAGCTCGGGTGGTCCATGGGTGACCGCGGCGTGGCCCTGCCCTGTGCTCGCAGAGCTGCTGTGGATGGCTCCGGAGCTGCTGCGGGGGCCCGGGGCGCCTGGGCGGGGCACCCTCAAAGGAGACGTCTTCATCATCCTGCAGGAGGTGCTGACTTGAGGCCCGCCCTACTGCTTCTTGGGGCTCTCAGCAGAAGGTACAGCACCTCCTCCTCCTTCCTTGGCCTGTCCGTCACTGGAGTCCCCACGTAGTTGAGTTGCTCCGTGACCATCAGAACATCTGGGCCTGAAAATAACCACATAGACACACATGCCTGTTTGACCACAAGAATTGGGTTTCTTTGGTGTGAGCCAGGAGTCTTCAACAACTCTGCCAAAATAGCAACTGACCAGCTCCAGGGCTGAATACATTGGTTTCTGGGTGAAAGCCCCAACCCCTTCCTTCCTCTCCCAGTGTCACTGCTGTGTCTGCAGGGGCTCATGCCTAACCACTCCCTGCTCAGCACAGATCATGCGTCTCTGCAGACCTCAGCTCTTCCCCAGCTGTATCACTTACTTTGTAACCTTACACAAATCACGTACCCTCTCTGAGCCCCAGTTTTCTCATCTTTAAAGTGGGGATCCAATATAAAATGCGCCAGACCCCCAGCCCCTGTCTGATGTGGCTGGGCTGCTCAGTATTTGGGGGCTTGGTTCTCCGTCTGGGTGGGGCTCCTTCAAGAGCATCTCTGCCCCCATACTTCTGGGTGTACAGGATAATCCCTCACACCTTCCCCGTTGTCACCCCGTTTTAGACATTTGCTCTCTTCTGACCCCAGCGCCAGGGCCCAACTTCAGAAACATTTTCTCCCCGTCTGTGTTCTCTGTCAGGGCTCCCTGGACCCTAGGCTTCTCTTCCAGTTGTCCCTCCGCTGCCTCCGTCCCGTCCTAGGGACCTGTCCCCGCAGATGCCCTGGCATCTCAGCCCGCAGTGCAGGGCAGTGATGGAGCCGAGCCACCATCCCCTCCCACACTGACAGATAATCTAACTCACAGGGAGGCCTGGCCCCGCTTCCTTTCTCTGCCACAGCACCACTCAGAGATTGATGAGCATTCCAGCCCCCAACTGATGAGGTGGGGGAGCGGGAAGGAGGGGGGCTTTGTCAGGTCATTCGTTCAGCACTTCAGCTGCCCCCCACGCCTGCCTGCGGGGAGAGGGAAGACCAGCCAGATGTCTGCAGCTAGCACCGTGCAGTGCCCTTCAGGCCTGGGCTCTGTCAGGCTTTAGGGGCAGGGCCAGGTCTGGAACTCTGTGGCTGCCCTTGGACCGGGCTATCAGTCCAGGGCCTGCTGCTCCCTGGGGTGTGCTCTCCCTGGTCTCAGGGAGTGAAACGTTAAGAGCACAGGCGTTGGCGGACACCGACCTGAACCCAGCTCCATACTGATTCACCTCATGACTCTGAGTAAACCCCTTTCAGGCTCTGAGCCTCAGTCTCCTCATCTGTAATGCCAGCCTCCCAGAGTAGTTGTGAGGATTCAGTGAAATGCATTAAGTGCCTGGGACATGGAGGGCACGCGATAAATATCTGCCTGCGTGGTTTTAGGGGTGTGTAACGGGGGACCCCAGGTTCTCTCCTGACTCTCCCACATGGGAGCAGACCCTGCTTGCTCTCAGAAATAACATCTTTTAAAGATCGTGTATGTGTAGGCCACCTGCAGTTTCCAGAGCGCTTTCCTGTGCGTTATTCCACGGGACGTCCTGGGAGGTGGGTACATGGGGATCTTTTCAGAGGTAGTTAAGTGAGGCTCAGAGAGGGGAGGGGACTTCTCAGCAGGAAGCAGTGGGTCTGGGGTTGGGGCAAGCTCAGGGCTCTTGCCCTTAAATCTCTCGGAGTCATGCATGGAGCATCTTCTTACGGAGCTGGGTGTGCAGCCCCCTCGCTCAGCCACCAGCATGGCCGATCACTCAGAGCGATGCATCGCGTGTGGACAGCGGGCCTGGTGCGATCAGGGAACACAAGACCCGCCTGGCCTGGGCCAGTGTTTCCCAGCATGTTCGCAGGTGAGGAGTCCATTTTAATGTCAAAAAAGGTCAGAGTCTCACATGCTACTATTTGACTTTTAATATCCGCTGACTGGAAAAACACCCAAGACAAAGTCTGCTCTGATATCAGCGACACTTTGAAATGGATTTGTATTTTGTTCATTGCAACACCATTTTGAAAAAGAGCTGTACATGTGTGTGCGAGACGGATTATTGGTTCCATCTGCTCATGGTCTTTTGTAAGCACATGGGCTTCCCAGACCCTTTACTGGGAGGCCCTCAGGGTCTGATGCCTGCAGGCTGGGAACCTCTGGGCAGAGGAAATCGTTCAGGATGGAGGGATCAGGCCCAGTTCTAGAGTCTGCTCTTTACCAGCACTGTGGCTGTAGGCAACCTACTTCACCCCCAGGAGCCTCAGTTTCCCTGTCTGTAAAATGGGACAGTGACTCATGCACTATCCCTGACAAGGAGGCCAACAAAGGGATGGGAAGGGGATTGAAATCCAGAAAGCTCCTCCTCACTGGCTCCGAGGGCTCCCACCTCCTCCCCCATGAGCGGAGGATCCCGGCCCTCCTCAGAGACTAGCCTGCTCTCCTCCACCAGCCCTCTGAGGTCTGCACTGTTATCATGCCCTGTTTATGGGTGAGGAAACTAGCCCCAGAGAAGTGACACGACTCGTACAGAGTGTAAAGGGATCATCTCGGAGTCCCCTCCTGACCCGCGGAAAGCCTGGGCTTGGTACCCAGCTGCTCTCTCTCCTGGCGTCCTTGTGAACCTCTCAGCTCCCCCAGGCTCTCCAACACCTCTGGGGGGGGTGTTTCTGTCAGTTGTTAAGTGGGGAAACCGAGGCACAGAGTGATGGCAGGGGGCAGAGCCAGAACTAGAGCACTGATCTCTCTGAACTCAACTTAGTCTGGTGGCCTTTATCACACAGAGTAGGGACAGGAAGTTCCATGGCAGGGCTGTCTTGGGAAAATAATAGTGATGATGATGACGCTAAGTGGACAGTCTTGCTTCACACTGTGGGGAGCTGGCCCCAGAGAGTGTCCAGAAAGAGCCACAGTGTCAAGGTTCCAAGCACATTGGACATCGCTGGAACAGAGCAGTAGCAGGTGTTGCAGGGTCTGGGTGGGGAGAGCCTGCGAGGTGCCAGGCGCCTAACACCCATGGTCTCCCTCCTCAGCACCCCTCTCCAGAAGGCAGTTTATTAAGCTCATTTCACAGATGGGGAGACTGAGGCTCCGAGAGCTCACTGCCTTGTCCACTATCTCGTAGAGAGGTGGTAGCAGATCCAGAACTCAAACCCCGCACTGCTGGTGGGTCTTAGTCTGAGACCCTTTCCCTGGCCACACCCTGGGGCGGACCCAGGAAAGCAGCAATCCTGGGTCCACTGGCCAGCATGCCCTGGGGTGCAGAGCAGGGGGCCAAGGAGTACCCTCAGGGCCTGATCCCTGCACCCCCACAGGCCTACCCTGTCCCCCTCTCAGGACCTCAGGCCAGGCCCCTCCCAAGCCCCCCTGGGACCTCAGGCCCCACAGTCCCCTTGGTGATCGTGGCAGAAATCATCATTAAGGTGGCATCCCCCCCTCCCCTGTGCTGGTCACTGGTGTCTCCTGACCACGGGCCACCTGAGTGCATCCAGCTGATGGAGCAGTGCTGGGAGGAGGCTCCGCAGGACAGACCAAGCCTAGACCAGATCTACACCCAGGTCAGTGCTCCCTGGAGGAGCTGGTACTCACAAGAAATGGCTCATCAGTTCACCTCACTTTGCCTGGTGGGAGACAGATACCATCACAGGGGCCTAGAAACCCTACGCAGTAAAGGGGCCACAGGGTCCATCCTTTGAGGAAAGCTTTCTCAGAACCTCAGGTTCTGGGGACCTTTGTTGAGGGCCTTCCTTAGTGCCCCACGCTAAGTGCTGCGCTTACTTTATTTAATACTTATGATAGCAATGGCCATCCTTAAGAAGCATGGTTATTATCTTGGCTTTACAGGAGAGAAACTGAGGTACAGAGAGGTGAGGGGACTTGCCCAAGGTAACTGAGGGAGTGAAACGTGGGGCTGGAATCCAAACCCAGGTCTGTCCACCTGCAGAGCTGGTGCTGGAAACTGTACCCCTGCACCCAGCCTCCTGGCACTGGAGCAGAGACGCCACCCGTGGCTGTGGAGGCAGCGCTGGTTTCCCACGTCAGGGAGTGGAGGACGTGAGGGGCACTGGGTCCCCCAGGCCTGCCTCAGGGACCGCAGCAGGAGGGGTGGGGCAAGTCTGTACGAGTCTGTGGGGCAGTAGTGGAGTGTGGGCATGACCGAGCTGCCTAATAGCTCTCCCAGGGCCAACTCATCAAGCCTGAGGTGACATCTTCTTGCCTCCCCTTGCCGCCCTCCAGTGCCCAGCCACAGTGGCACGTTGCCAAGGAGAGGCTCAGCGAGCAATTGCCAAGGAGAGGCTCAGCGAGCAAGACGGGCATCCAGACAGGGATGAGGGAGCGAGAGGCAGGAAGACAGATGGAGGAGAAACGCACAGGTGTCCTCTGAAAAGCCAACCCTCACCCCTTCCCCACCTCAGCTCTGGCATCAGGAGTGGTGTCCTCATTTCACAGATAAGAAATCTGGACCTCAGAGTAAACGAGCTCTCAGTGCCACGTGAGGGGGGGTTGCAGAGCTGGGACAAGCAACTGGTTCTTAAAACACCAGCCTGGAATCTTTCCAGGGATCAGAGATCGCCAAGGCCAGTGAGGTGGGAGGAGGTTCTTGCGACTGTGGGGAAAGATCCTGCCTAAGACTCAGTGACAGAGAAGGCAGACATGGGCACCTGCTGTATTCACACACAGAAGGCAGGAAATGCATCCTCCTGTGAGAGGCTAAGGGTCAGAGTGCCTGCAGAATGCTTCCCCGGGCAAGTCAATTGCTTTGTTGAGCCTCAGCCTCCTTAAAACTTGCCTGGAAAGACAAACTCTGGCCTGACTTGCCTTATTGGAGTGACTACCATTAAGTAAAAATAAAAAAAAAATGTGGTTCTCTGAAAGGGGGAGAGTGAGTGAGGAATTGGAGAATGAGCACCGACCCTGAAGTCAAAAGACCTGAGTTTAGTTCACTTAACATTGTTCTGGGAGTACCGGCCAATGCAATTCAACAAGAAAATGAATATTAGAAAGCAAGAAGAAAATGATTGTTATTTGCAGATCCTATGATTGTGTTCCTGGGCAATCTGAGGGAGACAATGGAAAAAACATTCCAAATGATAAAATAATTCAGTGAGGCGGCAGATGACAAAATTAATACATAAAAGTTTGATACTCAGTTCCACCACGAGAAGGTCCTCAGCCAGTTATTTCACCTCTCAGATCCTTTTTTCTTCATTTGTAAAAAGGGAACCTTCCTTGCAGGTGACCTTGGAGTCAGCCTCGTGTCCTTGGTGTCTCAAGTCCAGCAGCTATCAGGCCCACCCGAGTGACCTTTAAAGCTTGTGCCTCTGCTTTTAATGGGCAATACAAGATAGGTACACGTTAGGGGCCACCGCCACTCCCCACCTTACAGACATATGGTTGAGAGAAGTGGTGTTAATGGAGGTTGGATATGCACACCTGCACACACTTGTGTGTACACACACACACACACACACACTAAGATGCTGGATGTAGACAGGAATGGACCCCTCCACTTTGACCATCACTAATTTGCTTCTACTGACTGCACTTTGGGAAGGTACAGACCACATTGGGGAAGGTTCTAGTAAATATCCTTAGGAAACAGGCTGCCATATTTCCTGTAAGGTTGTTGTTGAAGGTATGATTTACTACCGCACGTGAATGTCCTCATACGAAGACCTAAGAGAGGTGCTTCTTTCTGCTCAGTGCCAGCAGTGGTTGTGTTTCTTTCGAGCAACTAGTTTACTGCTCCATTGTCTCATGGACTCCGTGGATTGTGTAATCTATATTTCCCTCTTTGTTCTGTTGATAGGAAGCTCATATCCAAAATTGTGACCAAATTCTAGCATGCATTTTGCATGCAGACTTCATTCTTGGATTAGCTTTTTGTTTTAACCTTTACTCTCCTTCGGTCCTAGTGTCCTTACACATGTATTATTTTATTTTGTGGTATTGCTTTATTTTTCTTAGTACTTAAAATTTTTTTTGGAACAAAGAGAGAAATAGAGAGGTAGAAATAGATTTTATATATATAAATAATCTACATGTGTTCTTTCTATCTATCCACCCATCTGTCCATTCACTCATCCATCTCCATCTGTCATATCCACCCACCCATCTATTATCTATTGATTGATCGATTGATCAATTGATTCATGCATCCATCTATCTTTGAGAAGAACAAAGAAGGCCTATTCCATAGCATTGCTGTGAGACCCAAGGCAGTAGGGTGAGTGTTTGTTACCAGTAACGCTGTGCTGGGCACAGTCTCCTCTGCAAAGTCCTCTCTCTGCCGGTCCACCCCACGCAGAACTAACCCATTGTTCCTCCCAGCTGTGTGTGCTTTCCCTCATCAGAGCTGCCATCTCCTGTCTAGGACATATCTGCTCCCCACCCATCCAGCTCCTCCAGGCGAGGTCTCCATCTGCTTCACTCCTGTGGCCCAGACTCCCATGCAGAGGGCTGAGGGTGCTGACCTTCATGGGTGAATTGGGATTTTCGTTTCATCTTCAGTTCAAAAGCATCAATCGAGGCAAGAAGACCAGTGTTGCCAACTCTATGCTGCAGATGCTGGAGAAGTATTTCCAGAACCTGGAGGACCTGATCCAGGAGCAGACTGAGGAACTGGAGCTGGAGAGGCAGAAGACGGAGAGGCTGCTCCGTCAGATGCTCCCTCCGTGAGTGACCCCTCAGGACCTGACCGAGCCTTGAGCCTCTGTGGCCCCAAGCATGGGACCCAGAACACAGCAGGTGCTCAGTAAATCTGGGCTCCATGGATGCATCCCGTTCATTCATTGTTTATTTATCTAGCATATTTCCATAGAGCCCTTCTATGTACCAAGCACTGTGCTGGGCACACAAGTATTGAATTTCTGCTACCTGACTCCCTTGGGAGCAGGGAGAGGGCACAATGTCACCCATCTGACTTCAGAAAAAGTCATGTCCAGAGAGGGACAGGTATTTGCTGGAGGGCAGCCAGCACACTAGCAGACCTGTCCCAGATCCCCTGATGCTCACCCCAGGATTTTCCCCAAATATCCCTCTCTCACCTGAAACTGTGGAAAGGGGGTCGTCCTACCTTCTGACTCTGGCCCTTCCCATCCCTTCAGGTCTGTGGCTGAAGCTCTGAGAATGGGGGCGACTGTGGAGCCGGAGTACTTTGACCAGGTTATCATATACTTCAGCGACATCTTGGGGTTCACTGTCATCTCAGCCCCGAGTGAGCCCATTGAGGTGGTGGGCTTGCTCAACAACGTCTACTTGCTGTTCGATGCTGTCCTGGGCAGCCATGACATGTATAAGGTGAGAGTACCAGGAGGCTGGCATCCTTCTCTCCTTCCTTTACTGCTGTGTTTGTGACATACATTTACTTCCTGTCATTTATTTATGTGTTTTTATCAGTTAGCTATTGCTGTGTAACAAATAACCTCAAATCCCAGTAGTGTAAAACAATAAGCATTTATCATTGTTCACAAGCTATAGGTCAGCCCTCTGGACTTGCCTGGCCTCACTTGTGCACCTCTGGTCAGTTGTGGGTGAGACAGGAGGCTCTGCTGATCTTGGCTGGGCTCTCTCACATCTCTGGAGCCTTGGGTGGCACAACTCGGTTCTGGTCCAGGTGGTCTCATCCTCCAGCGGGCTGGTTGGTGTTTACATGGAGTGGCAGGGTTCCGAGAGAGACGGCAGAAGCACAGGGGCCTCTTGAGATCTAAGCTGGGATTGGGCACACTGCTAATTCTGACATATTCTGTTGGTCAGAGCAAGTCAAATCTCAGCCCAGATTCTAGAGGTGAGGAAATAGACTCCACCAGTGCTGGGCAAGGGTGGACGGACAAGTCAGCTCCTGTGCTTGTTCTCAGGGAGCTCTCAGTGCTGTAGGTGAAAGATCAAGACAACTCACAGTGAAAGTGATGATCAGGGGAGGCAGAGGAGGCTGGGAGAGCCCCCAATCCAGCTAGGGGTGGAGTAAAGAGCAAGGAAGGCTTCCTGGAGGAGGCACTGTTTTCCTAGCATTGTCCGGTCTCGGTGTGGTTGCTCCAGGCAGCAATGGGGGAACAATGTGTTAAAGCTTGGGGCTTGAGAGGGCGGGCCTGGTGAGTGTGAGGAACGCTGAACCGGTCGTGATGACTGGACGTGAAGTGGGCCAGCGGCGGGAGTGGGTGGGTGGGTGCGAGCACTGGACAGGGCAGCGGGGGTTCTGGCAGAGCCGTCAAGACCCTCCATGATCTAGTCCCTGTGCACCTCTCCATCCTGCATTTGAGTCCCAACCTGGCCACCAGCTTCTTCCTGGCTTTGGGCAAATAGCCTGCCCTCTCCAGGCCTCTGTTTCTTCATCTATAAAACATGAATAACGACCCCAGTCCCAGAGGGTTCACAGACGATGGGCAGATCCTGTCCCCCTTGTAGAAGGGCTGTGAGTTGTGAAGAGCCTCCTGCCCTCTGCTCTTCAGCTCTCCCCTGCCGTGGGATCTTCCGGCCCCAACCTTGCCTCTTATTCTGGTTCAGTTGCTGGGGGTCTCGGGTCAGCCTCAGACACAGCGGACGAGGTGGGGAGGGAGGGCCCAGCAAACAGCCACACTCAGGCTCCACGGCCTTAGCCTTCGTTTGTGACCCGCCAGCCCCCTTCCAGCCATGGCCCTCCAAGGAGGCAGGGACGGTGAGGGCCAGGCCCGGGGCTGAAGCCAGGATGGACGGATGCCTGGACAGGAAGTTTCCGAGGAGAGAACTGACTCTCCGAGGTGCCAGACAGTCTGCTGATCGCATTATGTACGGTATCCCAACAACAATAATTGCCAGTACTTACTGAGTGCTTACTGTATACTGGAGGCCAGTCTAAGTGCTTTATATGTATGAACGCTTTTAATCATCTTAACAATCTATGAGGTAGGTGCTCATACCCCTAATTTATAGAGGAGGAAACGGGTGGTTAAGTGGCTTGTCTAGTTACATATTCCCAATGGGCTGTAAAGCTGAGATTTGAACTTGGGCATTGTGGTCCCAAGATCCCCCTCCAGGGGGCTCACCATACCCGTGACATGGACGTCCTCAGGGTAAAGCCACATGTTCATAGTGGCCCATAAGGCCCTTCAGGAGCTGGTCCCACCAGCTGCATCTCTGGCCACTCCACCTCTGCAGACCTCTATATTCCTCATACCTGCTTTGCTCTCTCCAGCCGCTAGGCCTTTGCACATGCTGTTCTCCCTTCCTGGAACACTACTCTCCCTCGTCTTTGCCTGGCTCCCTCCTGCTCATCCTTCTGGTCTCAGACTAACTTCCTTGCCCTCCCAGACATGGTTCGGAGCACCTGTGTGATGCTCTCACAACCACTCCTGGACGACACAGCCTCCCCTTATGGTTCCAACCCAAGCCACTCTGTGCCCATTGCCTGGAACGTGCAACACATGGCAGGTCCTCAGGAAATACATATTGACTGAACCAGGAGCTCACTGAGGCCTGGAGAGGGAGGTGACTGGCCTGAGGTCACACAGCCGGGAGGTGGTAGAGCCGGGAAAGGAACCTGCAATGTCCACCCCCACCACCTGGCTCTGTGCACTGCACCACACTGCCCAGCACCGCCCTGCGGAGACATGAGCCACCGACATTCCAAGGATGCAGCTTCCCTCCCTCTCCCCGTTCAGGACCCCGTGTTCCCGCCCCAGCCTGAGGTACTGAGGTGTTGTCTCTCATGCTGGCTGAGTTTCCCTCTTGCCTCCAGAGCCGCTCGGCCCCTGGGCCCCAGGAAAAGATTCCTCATCTAGTCTCGCTGAGCACCGAAGCTTTGATGTGCCCTGAGTCACCTCTGGCCTGTCTCTTCCTCCCCTGCTAATCTTTTCTCACACATGTGTCCCTCCCGGCTCTGAGTCATGCCTCTGATCCGCTCTGAACTCTGGCCAAGAGGTCTGCATCTTTCTGGCGGAACACAGTGAAATAAAACAAGGTCCACACACCCGTCCAGATGTGGGGAGACGGGGGGCCCGTTCCTCGCCGTGTGCGAGCTCATCTCTCATCAGGCCGTCTGCCTTGGTTTCCCCTCCGTCCGCAGCAGGATCTGGTTACTGCTCTCTAATCCGGTCTGGGTTGGGAGGCAGCCAGGCGACCGTTTCCTGGTTCCACAGGAGTCTGCGATTCCCTCCCAGCATGCGCTGAGTGAGCACTTTTGTGGACTTAACTCCAGAGCAGATCCCATGTGGCTGTGGGGAGGGGAGGACTTACCCCAGCCACTCGGCCCCGGGGGTTAGTCTGGCCCCAGCCGTACTGCGGAGCGACCCTGGGCAAATCACTTCACCTCTCTGGGCCTCGAGCTCCTGTTTGTAAAACTGAAGTGAAAGTGCCTATGGCTTAGGGTTGTCGGCAGATTAAGCCACGTGAGAGGAAGTTCTATGCTTCATTCATTCACCAACACCACGACGACGACAACCCAGCACGTGCAGGTGCTGAGGGCTCCCCCTGAAAGTGTAGAAAGAGGGGTAGGGGGACACCAGCATTAGTTAAGCATCTACAGAGGGCTGGCCAGGCCTAGAGATTGTCACAGGATATCTCAGTTAACCCTTGCAATGCCCCTCAGAGGGAGGGATCATTATCTCTACTGTACAGCTGAGGACACAGGCTCAGAGAGGTAAGTGACTCACCCAAGGTCACACAGCAAGCCAGTGTTGGAGTTAGAATTCACATCTGTGTTTGTCCATATGGAAACCTTCGCTCTTACATCTCTTCTGGCTGTTCTCCCGTCTGCAAAGGGCCACACCCGTGAACAAGGAGCCACAGCCCTCGGTAGCCCTGAGTGTCCACGACGCTAGGCGTCTTTGAGTGGTCATCTTCACAAGTCTGAGCTCCTAGAGACTAGGGCCTGTGCCTGGTCATCTTTCTGTCGCTGGAGTTGTAGGGGTGATTGTGAATTACACCAAACTCTCCCTTCCAGCTCAGGCAGCAGGCAGGGGGCGGCCTAGAGGTCAGCTTAGCAGCTTGGAGAACGTGGTCTGGAGCTGTGGCCACCATGGAGCTTTCTACTGCTTCTCGTTCCCGGTCTAGACCGGGGGTCACCCATCTGGGGCGGGCTGGGTCCCTGGAGCAGGTGTACTGTCCCTGAAATGCAGCCGCCCACCTGGCGGGCTGAAAGTGGGGCCAGGGAGCAGTAGGTCTCCTGGGTGGCCTCTGGGAGGCAGGACCCAGCCCAGACACAGTGCTGACCAGATGCAGGGCGGAAGCAGACGGAAACCCCATGCAGTGGGCAGATTCTCCTCAAAACAGAGAGAGAAAGGGCCCAAGCCTTGTGCATCAAGAAGCGGCATAGCATACAGGCTCTGGAGCTCGACTGACCAAGTTCAAATCTGCGCTGTGTGACGCTGGCGAGTGACCTAACCTCTCTGGCCCAGTTTCCATCTGCAAAATGGCAATAGTAATGGTACCTACCTCACAGAATTCTTGTGAAGATCGAATGCGTTAATATTTGTAAAGGGTTTGGCACAGCGTCTGGCACATGATAACTGCCATACGAGTAAGGGAGGACTTCCAGTCTTGCCCGTCACATAACGTGTTCCTCCTGTCCGGAAGCAGAGGGTGGGCAGAGGGAAAGCCAGGGCTCACTCGTATTTTTCCCTCTTGGGACGGGGGCTGGGAGATCTCTCTCCTCTGTGGACATGTACACAGTGGGGGGTAGCCCTGCCCCCGACCCGCCACATTCACTGCCAGCCCACAAGTGCCGGGTGGGCGACAGCAGTGACGGACGACGGGGAGGGAGGGAGGTCACAGCCCTGAGGAGGAAACACCTTTTCCCCAGCTGGTGACTGGGAAGACCTTACGGACTTGATGAAGCGTGAGCCAGGTTGATGGAGGGCTCAGACCTCAACAGATAGGGGCTGGGGGCGGCGTTTCAGGCAGAGGGACCAGGCGATCAGGCCTGGAGGTGAGCAAGTGTCTCTGCGGAGAGGAGAAAGGTTCCCGTGTGGCTGAAGCATAGGGAACCAGGAGAAACTGTTAGGAATAAGTCAGGAAATTCCGCAAATCATGGGAGTCCCTGATTGCTAGCCATGGGGCGTGAATTTTAAGCCATTGGCCGTGGGAGCAAATTTAAGTATCTGAGCAGAATGTGGCATGATTAGGGCAGATCACTTCCCAGTGTTTGGGTGGGGACAGCTTGGCAAGGGAGAGATTTGGGGGACACAGGAGGTAGGGCACAGTCCACAGCTAATGTTGTATGAAAGAGATTTATTGAATTAGAGCGCCTCCTATGGACGGGAAAAAGCATTGACATTATTATTATTGTCCACCTGGTGCTCAGGGAGAATGGACGTGCCTGGCCAGAGGGACGGCTCTGCCCCGGGCCGAGTGCAGCCAGCATGTGCTGCTGTAGGAGCGGCAGTGAGGGAGCTGGGCTCTCTAGCCTGCAGAGCTGACGGCTGTGGGGTAGAGCCACCATCTACACCTCGGCTGGCCTGGCCTGTGGCAGGGGAGGAGGTCACGGCACAAGTGTGTCCCCAGCACCTTGGACAAGACCTTCGGAACAGAGCAGGTGCTTAGGAAAGGTCTGTGGACCAAGTTCAGGAGGTCAAGTTGGAACCAGCAGGTGAGAGGCAGGTTTCAAGTCAACTCAACTTTTGAAAATCAGAGTTGCCTAAAGGGAGAAGCAACCACCTCCAGAAGGAGGGCCCATTCTGTGAAGAGCCCTGAGCAGACCGGGACAACCACTGGGGCTGGGGGAGGTGGGAGCCTTTAAAGTCCCCCCCAGTTCTGAGATTCTGGGGTTCTATCTCCTCCAAAATCATTAGTCAAGGAAATAATGATGATGATGATGATGATAAAGACAGAAGTCTTCGTTTATTGAGCGTCTGTGATGAGCCTGGGTCTTTACAGACTTTATCTTGAATGCACATTCCACATAAGAGAAAACTAAGGCTCAAACAGGTGAAGAGTTCTGCCCAACGTAAATGGCAGAGCCAGGGTTCCAACCCACACCTATCTGATTCCAAAATCCACCTCCTTCCCCATATACCTCGGAAAGCCCATGGGGTTTGGAAAAGAGGATGTATATCCAATATGTATGTGTTCTTCTCCCGATGTAGCCCTGATGGGGCGCTGTGGCATCATGCAGACGGGGCACTTAGGTCTGCTCAGAAAAGACGAGACAGGCGTGGTCACCCACAGTTCAGACCAAGGCGATCTGGATGTGCAGGTCCAGTTGTTGCCAGAGAGCCTGGAATGGGCGGCCTGGCAGAGTTGGCACTGTGGGCCAGAGACCGGAGTGGGGCTCAGGGGCTCCCGAGAGGTGGCCTTGTGCGGGATGTGGGACAGACCAGAGGGTGTGTTCTTGGGCTGGAGCGTCAAGGCTGTGACTTCTAGGTGGAGACCATCGGGGACGCCTACATGGTGGCATCGGGGCTGCCCCAGCGCAATGGGAGCCAGCACGCGGCTGAGATCGCCACCACGGCCCTGGACATCCTCAGCTCTGTGGGCAACTTCCGGATGAGGCACGTGCCCGACGTGCCCATTCACATCAGGGCTGGCCTGCACTTGGGTATGGGCCGGGTGCCGTGGGGGTGACAGGTCAGACTAGCCCCCCAACCCTGCCTGGGGCATTGGCTGAGGCAACCCCAATGGCATGCTTCTGGAATTCTGAGATTCTAAAACCCTATGATAGCAAAGTTTTAGGTGTCTTTTTTCCTTCTATTATTTTAAGGCTCTAAGATATTATAAATCAAAGAGTCTGTGGTGCTCAGATTCACATATCTTTCTTGTTTTTGGTCTCAGCATCTGTCAAGAGCATCTAAATCTGTGCTGAGGAGCTGATAGTCTGACGGAAGAGGCAGGACAGGGACCTTCTGTGTTCATGCAAACAACTGCATTTTTTTTGCAGGGATGGGTCCAGGAGAGACCTCAGAGTCTCTGTTATATCCTTCTCATGCCCCCACTCCTTCCTCCCTCCATAGTTTCACCTGCAGGATAAAGTCCAAACTCCTGGCGCCCGTAGTCTGCAAAGCCCTCGCTAATCTCTCCAACCTCAGCCTCCTCTCCTGGCTTGGCCCTCCATTCATACTCAGCTGCTCGCAGTTTCCCACAGACATGTGGGCACTCTACCCCTGCCTTTGCACCTGCTGTTTCCTGCCCACTCATTCTCTCAGCCTCCAAGACGCAGCTCATGCACTGCCTCCTCCAGGAAGCCCTCTGGGCTGGGTCAGAGTCCCCTTTCGGAGCTGGCACAGCCCCGGTGCTTCACTCTTTACAGCATTGATCACAGTTTAAAACTCATCTCCCTCCACCAGGCTGGGAGCTCCGCCAGAGCAGAGACTGACTCCATTTATCTGAGTCCCCCTCCCCCAGCCCAGAGCCTGGCCCAGATGTCATCTCCTCTCTGAGTGTTAGAGATTCCAGTTTCATCCTCACCCCTCAGCTGGAGCCCACGATGTAGGGTGGGGACAGCAGTGGGGGTGGGGCAGGACAAGACTGTCACAGGGACCTCTCTCTGGTCCAGGACGTGCTGGCACACACTGGACACATTTGCGTTCCAGGGCCCTGCATGGCGGGGGTCATGGGGCTTACCAGGCCTTGGTACTGCCTCTTTGGGGACACTGTCAATACTGCATCCCGGATGGAGTCCACAGGGCTGCGTGAGTGTCTCATATTTCCATCCTGCCCGGGGAAGGGCCCTCTCAATGATCCCCGCAGCCTGGCTGTTTGAAACAGTGCTTAGTAACCAGATCACCGCCTGGTGGCGGCATACCCTAGTTGTCAGCAAGGCAGCTGTAAGGAGGTGATGTCGTCACTGGTTCTTTTAACTTTCCACAGGGTTCTGTGATGATCTCATGAGAGAATTAGCAGAGAGAACAATGACTGAGAGGCAGGAGACCGGAGCCCTAGCCCTGCCTTCCTGGTCTGCCTAGTGTCCTTGAGCAGAACGCTCTCCCTCTGGGTCTTGGTTTCCCCATCCTTACAGTGAGGACACCCCTTCCAATTTTTTAAAATGCCGTTTTAGGTTCTTGCTGGCAGCAGGAGCCACTCTGACTGTAAAAGCTGAAGTCCTCGGACCTCTGCCTCTGGCTGCACAGATTGTGTGCTCTGTGATGTTTTTCAGTGCGCATCCTGCATAACGCAAGGTGGCGGCCATACTGGGGGGTCCTGGTCTTAAAAGAAAAATAAAAACTGCTTATCTGCTCTGACTCAGGCTTCATAGACTTCCCTACAAATAGAAACTATGTTCCTAGAGGTTCTGGCTTCATCTTGAGTTCCTCTGAACACTCAATCTATGTAATTTGCTTTTCCTCAGGGCCTCTGGTTTAGCGACCAACATTCTACTAGAGGGCCAAGAGGGCAGAGAAAGGGTATCATATGAATCAGAATTTTGTGTATCACTGGCTGGAACTGGGGCTGTTACAGGCTCTTGATGATTTTACTGAACACTAGGTACACTGCCACCAGGTGGTGACTTGGTTACTACCTTTCTTCTCAGCATACAGAATTCATGTCAGCAGAAGCACAGTCCAGACACTGCTCAGCCTGGATGAAGGCTACAAAATCGACTTCAAAGGCCAGACTGAGATAAAGGTGAGAGATTTCTCTCCTGGGATTAACGGGAAAAGTCCCCAAAGTTCCAGTTTCTGTGGGCAGTGGGAGAGATTCTCATCTGACTACTGTAGCTGAAGGAAATGCCTGCCTGAAGTTGGGGATGGAGCTGATCACCTTTACATGTCCTGTCAACTCCCCAGATTCTAAAGAAACATTTCTTCCTAGGAGCCACTCCTTCATTTGGCTCCTCATGAGGAGAGGGGCCAGAGCAAGGAAGTTACTTCTGTTGATGACCTACCTGGGCAGCATGCTGGTACACAGCATATATTAACATACTTATTACTCATAGCAATAATGAAAGGAGGACCAATGTCCCCATTTTATAGTGGAGGAAATTAAATTAGAGATGCAAAGTGACTTGTCCAAAATCATACAGCTTGTATCCCAGGTCTGGTGGCTCCAAAGCCTGCACCTTCTCCATAGCACTGTTGGGCTCCTACTCGTCCCTCAGAACCCTAGCACAGACATCACCTCTCGCTGAAGCCTGCCTTGACCCAGAACACTCTCCTTCTTCCTTTCCCCTAGCAGTAACTATCATTCCTTCTCTGTGCACCCACCAGTCCCACCACCAGCCCTCTGCTGCTGTAGGTGTGATGTAGGGTTGCACTTACCCATGAGCACCTTGAAGGCAGAGACGGCTCCAGCCTCTGCATTCTTTTTTGAATGTTAAGATTCAGTATTCCTGTGAATGACTTTTCTTCCTACCCCACCCTCTCCCATTCCCCCAGTTCCTCAGCTAAAGCCAGGCCTGGTGGGGAGACAGGAGCTGCCCAGGCCTTTAAAGGCCCAGGGCTGCAACTGGGCCCCAGAAATTGGGTGTCTACAGGACTCACTTCATTACATTGTGGAATGTCAGAGCAGGAGGGTGTGGCTCAGAAAGGGGGAGCAGCTTGTCCACAATCACACAGCCGGTGAGGGCCAGCACATGTGGAATCCTTGGCTCTGGAGGCTGAGGTTATGGGAGGGAGCATGAGCTGGAGTGAGTGGGGGCAGGCCTGTCTTGTTGGGGGAGTGGGCATTGGGTGTCCTGATGACAGAGGGGGTGCAAAGAGGGAGCGAGGAGGGCAGCACGCCCACCTTAACTTCTTCAGCTGGCCTGGGGGCTCCAGGGGGCAATACCATCCCTGGCCCAGGGTGGGATACAGAACCCCTAGACCAGCCAGCCCTGACCTCAGTGCCCCTCATGCCCTCTCCACTCCCAACCTCCAGGCAGCTGCACTCCATCCCAGGGGAGGCCAGCAGGTCCTTCAATAGCTGGGGAGGGTCACAGATCAGAGACTCAATGGCATCTTAGCATTCCAGATCTGCTGCTCATAGAATTCGTGATTCATGATTTCTCTTCTAACAGATAAATATTAACTCATTTAATCCTGCCACCAACTCTATGGAGCACTGTGGAAACTGAAGCACAGACAGGTGAAGTAAGTTGGCCAAAGTCACACAGCTAGCGAGTGACAGAGCCAGGATTTGGACTCAGATAGTCCACCTCTAGGCTCTAGGCTGCTCTCCCCGAAGCCACTGGAATGGCTCACCTCTGCCCGGCTCTCTGCCTGGAGATGTTTGCTCAATGCCCTTTCCTCTCTCTTCCAGGGTAAGGGCATGGAGGAGACCTACTGGCTGGCGGGGAAGGCGGGCTTCCCCAGACCCCTCCCCACACCCCTGGACATCAGACCTGGGTGAGTAAGAGGAATTTTTCCAGAAGCTTGAACTCGTATGTTTGAAATTTGATATTTGTTATTTTTCTGATTATGAAAGTATTACCTGCCTGGTGCAGAAAACTTGGAAATACAGAATTCTTTAACGATTAAATAACCACTATCCTCCCACTCCTGAGAGGCAGCCACTGTGAGCGCTCAGCGGGGTTCCCGTTTCCGGTGCGTTTGTCGTGGGTGAGAGCATGCTGCCTTGATGCCTTCTCATTCTGATCCGTGCCCTCGGCTCAGCATCCCGGGCACCCTCCCAGGTTGTTCAGAGCACTTTATAAACACACAGGTAGTGACAGCATCAGGATTGCAACACGCGGGCGCGCCGGGATTAGCTCGCCCCTTCTCTTGTGGCTGAGCACGTAGAATCTTCCTATTCTGAGTTGGTCACGGTAAAGTGTTGATAAATATCACTGAGCATTTGTCGCCTTTCTGACTATTTCTGCAGACAAGGAATTTATAGACCAAGGGGCACTCACATTTCAGGGGCCAAATGAAGCCGATTCTCCACGAGCTTGTTCCTACCCAGCAGCTTGGCTCTTCCCTATGTCCTCTGTCCTGTGAGAGCCCACGTCCCAACACAGGTGGGGTGGAGGGAGGGAGCAATAACACTTTACTCCGACATGCCATTCCTCACTCCTTTCCACCCAAGCACTGGACAGTTCACAGGGGGCCGGAGAGCAAGGGGCACAGGTGTGGCCAATGGCTGAGAATTACAGTTTCCTAGAAATGAGGAGGCCCCGGGGCCCACGGGGCCCACGGGGCCCACAGGCTCGTTCCACCAGTGGGGAGGCTGAGCCCGGGGTGGGCAGAGCCCTGTCCTGGGCCCCACAGCACAACTGCATCAGAGCTCCCTGCCCAGAGTTTTTCCTTTATCAGAACTCCCGGCTGGCTCCTCTCAGCTCTTCCAGGATGGACCCCCACCCAAGGCTGCCCCCTCCCGTCGCTCAAAGACAAGAAATGTGCAGGACACACATGGGCTCCCTGGGAACAGACCAGCGCTAAGCAGCCCAGGCTGCGCGTCCTCCGGGCGGATGGGCTGACATGGACAGGGGCTGCTGGCAGGGAGTCAGTTGCAGAAGCCACTTCCTCACCATGCTGCTGTCAGGGTGCCTCAAGGCCTCAGGGCCCCAGGGACTCCAGGCCAGAGTGGCGCCTGGGGGCAGGAACTGTCCGCATTCATCTCTGAGTGCCCTCCTCCAACACACAGCCGCATCCAGTGAGAGGGGGTAGATGGGTACACACTGGCACATGGAGAAGGGCCGGGGTGCAGAACACACAGACGCACCCGTTTTATGAGGTCATGCCAGCCTCCTGGGTGCAGAACCAGCTGAAGTTCACAGAAAGGCCACCGCACAGCCCAGGGTCCCTCAACTTTGTGGACAGTCTTGGCGTGGACAGCTTGCCGGGCGGCAGTACGGGGTGAGGACAGGGCTCAGGTAGGGGGCACGGACTGGTGTGTGAACTGGGGCAGGTCCCTGTCCTCTCTGGGCCTTCCCATGTGCCATAGCAGCCCCAGCTCACCCACCCCCCGGGGAGGATGGCTGGGGTCCTTCATGCCCTTTCCCCATCCAGCCAGGTCCTCTGTGCCAGCCCACTTCTCCTGCCCCTGGGAGAGAAGAGCAGGCCATCCCCTGCCCTCACAGCCACGCTGCGCACCCGACTTCTCTTCTCCATGCAGAGCTGCACTTCTCAGAAGGCCCGTCGGCTGACGCTGACTTCACTTCCTCACCTCCCACTCCCGCCCAGCCCCTGCAGTCTGCCTTCCACCCCCACCTGCCCAGAAGGCTCTGTGAAGGTCACTGGTGACCTCCACCTGTGTCGCTAGATCCGTGGGCAGTTTTAGTTCTCACCCGAGTGCTCAGCAGAATTTCCCCCTTGCTCTCCCTCTTCCTAGAAACACCCTCTTCCTCGGCCTCCTCGGCACCCGCTGTGCTCCCTCCTCTCCAGCTCGTCCTCCATGGGCTCCCCGCCTGCTCCTCTCCTCCCCCGAATCCTTAAATGCTGGGGGTGCCCAGGGCTCCTCCCTGGGGCTGCCTTTCCTATCCGGATGCCGCCAACACCCCTTGTGGGCCTCGGGCCCCACCACCCCTCTGAGCTCCAGGCCCTGCAGCCCCTGCTGCCCCTCAGTGATTCCTTCTGGAGTCTTCCTGGCACTGCAGACCCACTGGGTGCACCTGCCCCACAGCCTGGCCCTCCTCCAGAGTTCTCTCCTCCCGGACAGCCTCACCTTCCTTACCTGGAGGGCTGGGTGCTGTCCTGGAATCCTCAGCAAGTCCTGTAGCTCAGCCTCCCTCACATCCCACCTGACGGCTTCTCCCCCTCCACCTGGGCCCCTCTGCTGGCCCACTGCAAGGGCTCCTCGCCACTTCCTCCCATCCACTGGGCCCCCTCCATGCATCTCCGTTGGCAGTCAGCTATTTTTTAAAGAAAATGCAAACATGCTCAATACGAAAGTTCCCTGTGTAACACTCTTGGGGTCTTCCTACTACTCTGAGGCTCAAGCCCGAACTCTTGCAGGCTGCCTCTGAGGCCCGGCTCCAGCTGGCCTGTGCCTGCCCCTCGGCCTTGTCTCTGCTGCCACCTTCTGCCCTGTACCACCTGCTCAGGGCCTCCTTGCTGTTCCTTAAAACACACTGAGCTTCTCCCCACCACAGGGCCTTTGCTTTTGCTGTCCCCTGTACCTGGAACGCCCTGACCTGGTCCCTTCCTATTGTGCAGGTCCCAGCTCTGATCTCACACAGTAGATGGAGCCCTGCTGTCACCCTCTACCCCACCTCCCAGCGTGGCGGCCCCTCATAGCATGTGTTACTCCCTGGTATTTCCTGCTGACATGTTTATGGAACTTTCCCCTGACCACGCAAGCCCCAGGAGCTCCTGGCCGACGATGCGCCTGCAGGTGCCCCAGCGCCCGGCGCCCAGGGAAGGGGAGATCTCCAGCTCTCGCCATCTCCCCAGCAGGGCCTGGCCCTGCGGGCACCGGGCAGCCCTCGCCCAGCCTCCCTGGCCCACCCGTTCCCGGGAGTGGGAACCTGCAGGTCTGGCGGCCATCTGTCATCCGAACTCCCTCAGCCGATGACTTTTCCACTCCTGGACAGAAACTTTAGAAAGTGCCAGAAACGTTTTCTTCTTCTCGAGTCAGGGAGGGAGGAGACTGGAGATTAGCCCCAGTGAGCTCCACCCGACGTGGGACCCTTCTGGGCCTCCAGGCAGGAGAGGAGAATCCCGCACCCACCTAGGCCCACGGGCTCAGATCCAGCACATGGCACACACACGTGCACACACATGCTACATCCGTTGTGGGCACGAGGTTCACACACACGTGGAAGGCCCACCATGTGCCCCTCTGCTTGCCTGGAGATGAGATCACAGATAGACCAACAGACGCACACACACAGAATCTCTACAGGAAGGGCTTGGGGTACCAGCTGGATGGAAATGTCTTAGAGTTGTGTTTACAAGGCAGTTACCAAATTTTTACCTGAACTGTGTGCTATAGCTTGATTTTTTAAGTTGAGTTTTTAAAGATGCTTTTATTGTCACTTTCTGTATTTGCTGTGTCTGCAGAGGTTATTTATATTTGTATTGTGTGTTTGGGGAGGCTGGTGGAGATCGGGGAAGGGGACAGAAGCCCCTCCCATGTCCTGGTGCAGACAGGACCAGGCAGCAGGGCCCACAGACGTGCTTCTCATCACGTGTCACAGAGACACCCCACACAGTGGCCCCTTCTCTCCCCTCTGCCCCTGTCAACCAAGCTCAAAAATGTCCCCTGCCAGGTTGCTGTGAGGGCCTGGCTGTCACTGGGAGCCCTGCTCCCCTCTCTGTACAAAGGCCATAACCCGCTCTCCCCTCCTCCAGGCACGTGTGGGAAGCAAATGAGAAAATGAGTGTGTGCAGGGTCCAGCGTCCCTACTCCAGATTTGCCTCATCTGGGGACAGTCACAGAGCCCCTCACCCCACAGCATATGGCCTCCCAAGGTCACGTCCTGAGTAGGGGACAGAGCTGGGCTAGGTCCCCGTCTCCCCTGGACTGAAGCCACCCATGCAGACGAGTCAGCAGCCCTTCACCTCTCTGAGCCTTGGTCCCCAAGGTTCCGAGTGCGGAGGGCACCGGTACGCCCACGGTAGGGCTGCTGCAGGGACCGGGAGAAACCAAGGAAGTGAAAAGAGCCCCTTGTGAGCCGCTGTGGGCTCTAGACGCCCACCACTGTTGTTCTGGGGGTGGGCTTATTATTCTTGTTTCTCCTCTTTCCCTAGGGACCCCTGGCAGGACCTCATAATCTGAGAAATCAAGGTGGCTTTTGCCAAAGCCCGCCAGTGCCGGGCTGGGCCTTGGGGCTCAGGGCAGCCTTCAGCCAGGCCCTGAGGAGGGGGACAGAGTGGGGCAGGGGCCTGCACCAGCTGGGGACACCCTCAACCCCTCCCTGTGCCACTCTCCTCAAAGAATTCTTTCTCTGAGCTCCCTGGCAGCCACCCGGGTGCTCGATAGTAAGCACTCTGGAGCGACATTAATCGGTGCATTCCAGGATGAATCCTACAGGCAAACTTGCCTCTTGACACAAAAACAATAAAAACAGAAATATGCCCTTCCTTTCATGCAGCACTTTGTTCTTGACAAATCATTTTGACTCTGTGAGCTTGTTATTGTAAAGCTCATTGTTCTCGCATCAAGAGCATGGTCCCCGTTGTACAGCCGAGGTGCCCAGGCCCAGAGGGAGGAGGCTATTTGCCCCGGTGGCACGGCTGTCATGGGCAGAAGCAAGACGGGAACAGGAGCTGGCGCCAGGCAGACGAGGGCTCCAGGCTCAGGTAGGCCACCTGCTCGCGTCGCATCACTTCTCAGAGCCTCTGTTTTGTCATCTCTAAAATGGGCGTTGAGAGGGCCCACATAAGGCTTGTTCCTAACACAGGGCTGGGCCCACAGCAAATGCTGGAGTATGCCGCCTCCTTCCCTGCCTCTCCTCCTCGAGCCGCCCAACCTTTGGGCGTCTGTGAGCACTGTGTTGGGAGTCCAGGTCTTGGGCTCCCAGAATCTCAGGGAAGGGGCGGGGAGGGGAGTGAGAATTCCTTGGTTCTTAGGAAAATGAGACTTCTGTCTTACAGGGGAAAAAAAAAAAAAAAACACAACCCACAACCAACTCATTTAACTGGCTTCTGACATCAAAGAGTGCTCACCAGACCCCCAGGCTGATTTCAGAGCCGCCAGACCAGCGCACGTGGAATTCATTTCCCTGACTGAGGGGAGAGGGCGAGGGCCGGGGGGAGGTTAAGCTCTAAACAAACTCTCCTTCTTCAAAAGACCACTCAGGAGGAGGAGCTGGCACTGGAACTGAACTGGGGGTCGTTGGGAAAATGTTCTGCCAGGCACAGTGCTCACAGAGGCCAGGCTGCCTCTGTGGGTGTGTGTGTGCGTGTGTGTGTGTGTGTGTGTGCATGTGTGAAAGAGAGGGATGTGGATGATGTGTGCTTGGAGCCATGAGCTGCTGTGTGGTAGAAAGTGCTAGACTTGACTTTGGGAGATGCCACTGTGGCCCCTACCTGCATGATTCCGGGCCTAATCGTTTTACGCCTCGGTTTCCTCAAATGCGGAATGGAGGCAGTCACCCTCACCTCCCATGTCCTTGTGAGAATTAAAGAGAGGACTGTGGGAACACCATGTCTGTTCCCAAGCGAGCCTGTAGGGTGCTGAGAAGGGAGGGTCTGCGCGTGCCTGTCTGTGGGACATGGCCACGGCTTTGTGAGTGATCGTGTCTGTCTGTGAGTGGGGTGCAGCCATGGGGTGGAGGGTCAAAAGCATGGCCCTGGTTCCTCCACTGACCTCTGTGGCCTCCCTTGGCCTGTGGATTTTCTCTCCAGGCCTCAGTCTCTCCCTCTATGAGAGGAGCGTTTGGTCAGGTGACTGTGAGGTCCCTCTGGGCTGTGGGTAAACGGAAACCCTGCACGGTAGGCAGACACAAGGAGACAGGAGTTCAAACCAGGACCCAGCTTTCCTGCCGTGAACCAGTCAGGGGGCCTCTCTAAGCCCCCAGCTCCTCACTGCACAACAGGGACCAGACCCGGCCCTGCCTGCCTTATGGGGCTGCTGTTAGGTCAAAGGAGGCGAGGGCTGCGAAGGCACTCTGTCCCATGAGGAGTGTGCTGCGGCCGTGACTCAGGGTGCACATGTGTGCGACAGACCTGCGTGGCTTTGTGTGTATTATGTGGATGTCAGAGCTCAAAGGGCCCTGAGCAGGCAAGGGACACGTTCCCGTGCATGCCTGTGTCTGCATGTGTATGCTGGTCTGCGGAGGTCTGTGTGCGTGTGCATATATGCGTCTGTGTGGGCTGTGTATATGCACTTGTGTGTATGTGGCCTTGGTGTGTCTGCGTGTATGCTGCTTTAGCTGTGTGTGTTATGTGTCCAAGTGTGTCTGTCTGGGCACCAGAGTCTGGGAGCAGCGGCAGATCTCCTTCTATCAGTGTCTGTGCACACAATGTGTGTGGTGTGTCTTGTACATGTGTGGGTTGTGTGTTGGGGTGTGCCTGGATCCAGCCATGGGGCTCCTTGCTCTTGGGCCCTCCAGAATGGTTGTGGGTGGGGGCAGCCCCTGGCCCTCCACCCACCCTCTGAGCCGCCCACTCTCAGAAGGGCTGAGGCAGCTTGGTTCTCTGAAGCCCCTGCTCAGACCCCCTCAGGGCAGAGCCTGGGGGCTCCAGGAGGGAACTCTGGCTCCAAAGATGCACACTGCGTGGGAATAGATCCTACACACCGGAGTCCTCGCCTTTCCCCAAACTTCCTCCATCAGCGGGGACGAGGTCAACAAGGAGGAAGGCCAGCGCCCACTTGGCTCCTGCGTCGTGCCCCTGCCCAGGGCTGGGCCGGTTTCCTCTATGCTGGAAGGTTTGGAGCTCACTTATTCCACATTTATCCACTGCTTGCTGTGCGCCAGGCCCCGGGGCCTGGAGCTTCCACGCATACTAGCTCAACCACAGCCACCCTCGGAGACAGGAGTTATCGCCTGCTGTCTAGATGAGGAAACGGAGGCTCGGAGGGGTGAAGTGAGTGGTCCATGCCAGCCTCTGTCTGTCTCCTGATCTGAGGCAGTTACACGGTGCTACAAAAGTGCAGAGAAACAGCAATGGTCCCTGGAAGGCTTCCAGAGGGGGCGGCCTCAGGGGACACACAGCTGTCTCTTCCGTGAACCGGGGTGAGGACAGACCTTCCTGGTAAGGCCGAGGAGGCTCTGGGAGCTGGCCCTCCTCTCATGAGGAGCTGGCCCAGCATTTGCATGGGGCTTCCGTGCACATGTCCGGGTAGAGCCCCAGATATGGGGCCCCAAGTCGTGACTTTCATGATGAGTCAATGCCAGCTGGTCCCCATGAAGTCCCCCTCCTTTTCCCCACCAGACTTTCCAGCAATGGGACACTCCTGACATCTCTAGGGGATGGGGTTCTCCCTTTGGCAGATGGGGCCATGGGGCTCCAGAAGGTCCTCGTGGGGTGGGTGATCTGGGATTGCTTGGCTCATCGTTCTTCAGGCAGGCACGATTTGGGATGGACTTCTTGGAAAAGTCCAAACACTAGCCTGACACTTCAGGCCCTACACAGGCTGGGCTCACCTCATCTGCCCCCTACACACCCAGCCCTCTGGCCATGACAGATTGCTTACTCCTCCCCAAGCCCCTCATGATGCCACAACTTGCTCTTGCTATTTTCTCTACCTAGATGACCTTATCCCTTTTTCAACATTTGGTGAACTCCTACACATCCTTCAAAGTCCACTGAAAAGCCACCTTCTCCTGAAACCCTTTCCCAACCGCCCTCTGTATGTAATTAGGGGTTGCCACGCCTGACCCTCACTTGACGGCAGGAACATTATCTAGTTTGTTCCTTTAGTCCAATGCCCAGGAAGAGGTGTGCACTGGGAGGCTGAATTGATGAATAAAGAAACTAATGAACTAGTTAGCCCAGAGGCTTTTAAAACAGTCTCCCCTCCTGCAGTGCCACCTCCATATGTACCGAGCATGTTGTGTGTGTGTTGTTCTCTGCACCTGGGCTTGCTCAGTTGGGATCCTGCATAGCAGGTGCGGTCGGCCTGTCAGCCTGTGGCCTCCCTGACTGTCCTGTCTCTCCTCACCACGACCCCTCCTCTTGCGATGGACGCTCTCACCTCCAACACCTGCACCCACCTGGGTGCTCTTCCCCAGCCCCTCTGCTTCCCAGCCCTTCTGGCCAGCTCCTCCTCAACCTCTGCTCCTCTGCTGCTTCCTCCAGGAAGCCTGCCCTGAAACCCTCCCTTCCACCCCGCGTACTGCAGGAGGGGCACCTCCTCTGGCCCCTCAGCCCCCTGGCCACGCAGTCCGGCCCTGCTCCTGCAGACTGGAGACTTCCTGAAGGCAAGACTGGATCTAAGCCCTCGTTCTGTGGCGCTGGTGGGAGAAGAAATGTAACAGGGCAGGGGAGGTGGAGGAGGCCACTGTGGTGGCCGGTGAACCTCGCTTTAAGGAAATCCACCTGCATGAAAATTCAGATCTGCTCAAAGACTGTTAGAACTGTCTACAGTCTTACATGGGGAAGCAAAGCGACATAGAGGGGGAGGGAAGGGGCACACATGTACCGGGCATGTTGTGTGCGTGTTGTCTCAGGGAGCCGTCCTCGCAGCCCCGGGAAGTGGGTGCCATCGTCCCTATTGTTGCGGAGTTCACCTGGGCCTGTCAGACGCCGAAGCCCAGGTTCTTCCCCGAGGGCCAGCCATGCCACCTCTTGTCTCAGCTCTGCCCCGGACTTGCGTGCACAAGCCACTCCTGCTCAGGGCCCCAGTCTCCCCATCAGGACATGGACCCAGTGGCCCAAATCTCCGAGGTCCCTTTCCAAGAGGTTTCTGTGCGTCCTCGAGACTCTTCAGAAGTCCACTAGGGGGCAGGCAAGCTGTTCCAGAGAGAACCAGGAGCCCCTCCAACAACCCCCAGATTCTTGGCCCCTCCCCAGCCTCCAGGCTCCCTGGGCTCAGCTGCCCAGCCAGGGAGGGAGGATGGTGCTGCAGGGATAGGCAAGGCCCCATCGCACAGAGGAGTCTTGCTTGGGAATCTCCCTGACGACTGGAGGACAGTGAGAGTTCAGCAGATCTCAGTGTCCTCTTCCCGTCTGAAAGGCCTGGCCCAAGTCAGCACGTGTCAGAGGTTTGTCCAGTCTCTAGCCATTTACATCTCCTCTTAAACAACATGTGGGTGGTGCTGAGTCTGATCCAGTGCTCTCCTGGATGCCGGCTCACGCGGCCCACCGCACCCTCTCCTAGGAGGCGGGTGTAGCGGTCCCCACGCACGGACAGGAGAATGAGGCTCTTAATGGCAGTTCTCTTCCATTGCTGACTTAGACCTTCCTTCTGGGCTCCAGGCCCAGCATCTCCCCAATGAGCCACAGATCACCCTGACTGTGCTCTGCCCTGTCACCTGGCCAAAACCAGGGGTGATCACCCTCTCTTCCCTGTCCTTCCCATGGCCCTCTCCTCAACCGGTGATCAATCCCCAAATCCATCCTGCCCACCACGATGGTCTCTGCCTTTGTCAAGGCCCCATCACTGGGGTCCTCAGCAACGGCACTGCGCTCCATGCTGCTCTCCTGCCTCCATTCACCACTGGCCCCTGCCGTCCCCAGTCTACCTGCAGCACAGACCTCGCCATGTCGCTTTCCTACTTAGCACGCTCCCCACTGCTGACGGCCAGGGCCTTTCGCCATGGAGCTCCTGCCAGTGGAGCTACCTACCATCTCCCCTGATGCCCAGCCCTTTCCCACCCTCATCCTGTCTTCTCAAATTGCTCAGACCCCCAGTTTCAACCTGGAGAATTTTTATTATAAAAAGTAGTCCTACAAGTAGTTATAACAACTCCCAAAACTGGGAAGCAATGGCCTGAAGACTGTGTAAACTTCTGACACCATCGTGTCCAGGTGCAAAATCCTTCCAGCTCAAGGAGCATCACAGTATTCTCTTGGCCCATTTCCAGAACTGTCATTAGGTTCACAGCCTGGGGAAGCCAGGCTGTGGGGGCAGTCTCTGTTCCCCCTTGTGCCCACCTTGAGCCCACGCTCAGCTCTTGTACATAGTTCTAAAACCAGATCCAACTTCCCAGAGCATCGATAAGTGGAGAGTTTGCTGGAGCTTTCCTGGGAGCCAGAGAAGAGAGTACATCCTCGTGCGTTGTGCAGCCAAGCTTCGTGAACCTCTCCAGACCTCTGGTTCTCCCTCCCAGCCCCCTCCCCAGCAGCGCCCCTTTTTCCCTCCACTCTTCCCCACCACCCCCTTGCCTCCCAAACCCCCTGTGGTCCCAAGCCAATCAGTATGCAGCCTCAGCCACCTGCCTCATTGCGTTACCCAAAGAGCAACCACAAGATGGATTAAAAGCCCAGGAGCCTTTTAAAGGATGTCTTCAAGTCTCCCCCCATGGGCAGCCCATTGGAGGGTCTTTATTTCAGGAATCAATACAGATGGAATATCTTCACTTTAATCCTCACTACAATCATGCAAGGTAGATATTATTCGATAATTCTATTCTACCCCATATTTTTGTTGACACTACTGAGACTCAGCCCAAGGTCACCCAGCAAGCCAGTGGCAGAACTGGACCTTGACCCCAAAGCCCACACCACAGGCACCATCCTGGCTACCTTGTCAGCCACAGCCACAGCCACATACTACATGGAAAAAGGTTACACAGACACAGTGACAGCCTCAGTCACCAGCCGCAGGGTGGGACCAGCCAAAGGAAATGGGGTGAGTTCTGGGGTGAGGTCCAGAGGAGCAGGCAGGTGAGGCTGGGGCCCTGGGTGAAGCCAAGGCCGACAGCCAGGTGTCTGGATGGCGGATGGCGGATGGCGAAGCTGAATGGGGAGACGTCAGAGCGTGCTGTGGACAGGGGTCAAGGTCGGAGACTGCAGTGTACATGGGGCAGTGGGAGAGCGAAGCAGCAGGGAACCCAGTGAACTCTGGCCACCAAGGAGCCTTTTAAAGGGCTAATCCAGGCCTTCCAGGCACTGGGATGGATGTCTTCAAGGCTCCTCTCGTGGGCAGCCCAAAGGAGGGTGAATTTCTCACTCCTGCGGCCACAGTCCCCCCTCTCTTGGCCTCCTGGACTTCTGTAGCACAGCCGTGAAGAGCCCTTTCAGTCAGAGGACTCAGCTTTTTTTTTTTTTTTTTGGTATGGGAGCCCCATAAGCCTGTTCCTACAGCCCTCACCTCTGGCAACTCTAAATGGAGAGAGAGACAGACAGAGAGGGGAGAGATGGGAAGGGAGAGGGAGAGGGAGGAGAGGAGAGGGAGTGTGGCAGAGATAACTGAGCACAGTTGGGAGAGAGCAGGAAAGGAGAGAGAAGATAGAGGTTGTATGTGTGCGTGATGTGGAATCTGGCCCCTGTGAGTATCGAAAGAGACAGGAAAACGGGAAATGTGACACGGGCTTGGCCCCCCAGGGCCATCAAAGGGTTTTAAGCAGAGAGTGAGCTGGTTGAATCTGTGCTTTGGAGAGACTCCATCTGGCCGCCACGTGGAGGATGAATGGCTGGATGATGAACAGGAAAGGGAGACGCTGGAGCAGGAAGCTGTCCTCACGGGAGGGTGAGGGGAGAAACAAGCGGAGGCCAAAGCAGGAGGGAGACCCAGGAGCTTCCACATTTAAAGATCAAGGGGAGCAGGAGGGAGGAGGGGAGGGGCCAGGAAAGGATCCAGGAGGGGATGCTGGAGATGTGGGAAGAGAACCAGGAGAGGGCATCTCAAGGTGCCAAGGAGAGAGGGCCGTCCAGGAAGGAGGGAGTGGGCAGCTGTGAAGCATGCAGCCAAGTGACCAAGTGCTCAATGGAGCTGGGGACAGAAGTATGTCTGTCCACAGCAGTTCTGGACGGGGAGGTTGGGGATGCGCTGGTTGGAAGGATGGGGCTAGAGGCCAGTGGAGGAGGCAGTGAGGACGGTGGAGGGGAATGGAGACAGCAAGAGCAGGGAGCAGCCTGGACAGGGCTGGCTGGGTGGAGACAAGAGTGGGGGGCAGCAGCTGGGGGCACCCGGGAGGCCTGGAAGGGGTTTGTGAAATGGACGAGCGTCCATGCTGACTGACGGGAGATCCTGCAGGGAGAGGGGGTGCCCATTTTTCCCAAGAGGCGGCCTCTGCCAACGGGAAGCGCAGCCCGTCCGCCGGGAGGCCAGACGGGCCCTGATGGCCGCAGAGGTGAGGTTGGCTTTAAGGGTCTGGTTCAGGCCTCAGACCCAGGTCTCCTGCCCCCAGCACACAGGGGAGAGGGAAGGCAAGCAGGCAGAAGTCACCCAGCCCAGAAGAGGCCAGCGAGCAGCAGTCCAGAAGGCTGAATACTCATGCCTACACTTCTAGGCCTAGAGAGAGGGCTGGCTGTAGGGACAGGGCCAGGCACCCGCTCCTCAGGAGACAGGATCCAGCCCTCTGCATTCTAGAGCCCCAGCCCAGCCTCCAGGCTCCTGGGGTCCTGAGCTCCCAGCATCCCACCGGGATTAATCATGGCATCCCTAGGAGGCCACGGCAGTCCATCCAACTGTGCCCTTGCCCCTTCTTCCCTTTCACACCCCAGGAAAGCAGCCTAGTGGAAGCCACTCAGCTCATGTGTGGTCTACTTCTGAGAAAATCAGAGCCATGAGCAATTCCAGATCAGAGCCTAGCTCCCACGAGCGTGTGCACGTGTGTCTGCGTATGTGCACGTCCACACACACACACAGTATGCTCATCTGCACACCGTGTCTGGTGGATGTGCACAGGCTTGGGAGCCTGGGTGTTTTAAGTCTTTGCCATATCTATGGGACATGAAGTGTGTCCCTGGGCAATGCGGGTGGTGTATTTGTGACTACGGCATTTGCATAGGAGATATATATATATATAAACTGTGTGCACATCACATACGCTCAGTGTGCATGCTTGTGATGTGTGCTGCATGCGTGGTATGTATACGCAAGTTGAATTTGTGCAGGGTGTGTGTATCTGTGCAGGGTGTGTGTGGCGACTGCGTGACTTTTGAGGGGATCTCTGTGAAATGTTTGTGGAGTGTGCGTCTGTGTGAGGTTTTTGCGTGAAGTTGATGCATGCTTGTTGTTTCCATGAGTTGTGGCCCCGTGTGTCCCGTGTTGTCTTTGGGGGTATATGTGAAGGTGTGTGGAAGTGTGAGTGCTTGTGCAGGTACGCTGTGTCTGTGGGGGGAGCACGTGTGTGGAGGGGTGTCCTTGGGGGAGGCATGACAGCCCAACACAGCAGAGAGGGGCAGAGTTCCAGCCCCCACTTTGCCATCTCCTGGCTATGTGACCTCGGGCTGGCTGCTGCCCCCTCAAGCCCCAGATTTCCCCACGGGCCAGCACTGAGGTTCTCCAGAAGGCCCCGTGGTCATGAGGAGGAAGGCCACGTGAGTAGGACAAGAAGGGGTCACAGGCGCCTGCGCTAAAGAGGACCCGTCCCAGTGAGAGTTGGGTGTCCCCAGGCCCCTGCCCCCTCGCTGTCCTCTGGGGGCCCCACCTGTCCCCCCGCAGAATGGACATGCTGCCCACTCTCACTGCCCGAGTGGCAGCCACAGCCGCATTTCAGGCAGGTCCCCTCCGCACATCCCTGGAGCACAGCCCGAAGAAGCTTTACAGACCACTGGCCTCCCTCCCTGAGCTAAACCAGCATGAAGAAGATAGAGCAGCTGCCCAAAAAATGCAAACAACAACCCGCCAGGAGTCATGAGCAGCGCCGTCAACAGGGTGAGCGCCACGGGCGGGCGGGCACTTAACACAGAGGAGCTCACTCTTCAAACAGCCCTCCCTGTCCATCATTGCTCCACTCTACAGAGACAGAACGGGTTCAGAGAGGTGAGGCCACCAGCCCAAAGTCACGCAGCAGTGGGCGACACAGTAAGGATGGGAACCAGGTGGGTCCCTCTCTGAAACCGGGGCTGCTCTCTTCCTTAGCTTAGTCCTACTCAGGCCCCTCCTTACCCCACCCAAGAGGGGGAGAAATACAGGGTAAATTGGAAGACTTTTAGATTATCTGCTCATTTGGCTAATTAATGCTCCATCAGTTGACAATACAATAAAGCATTAAGCGGGTCTGCACTGGAGCCCCACTGGTGGACTCATCCGCACCGGCTGTTCAGGCTTGAGCTAATTCCTTAACCTCTCTGGGTTTCCTCATGTGTCATCTGTAAAATGGAGATAATAATACTAATAATAGCATCTACCTCATCGGGTGCTGGAGGATTAAATGGGTTACAACATGAAGGCTGCATTAGAAGCCTGCCGGCCCAGCCCCTTCCCCACCTGAAAGGATTCGAGGCCTCACGCTGGTTTCGGGGTTTCGCTCCTGGTAAGAAAGAGTCATAATCCTGTTAACCGTAACCTGTCTGTTTCAGTCCTTCAGTTCCGCACTCAGCGGGGAGGCTGCTGGTATCCCCGTTTCACAGCGGGTGAAGGCTGCCTGGGAGGAGCCTCACCCCCGACCCGCCTGCCCCACGGCCACGCAGGTGCAGCTTCTCATGGGGGACCTGCCAACTGGCAGCCTCAGCACCCTGGCAGTTTGCTCGAGATGCAGATTCTGGGCCCCACCTCCAACCAAGCTCAGGGCAGGGCCGGGCAATCTGTTTTAATGAGCCCTCGGGGGTTCTGGCACTCTCCAAGTCTGAGAGCAGCTGGCCTAGGCAGAGCTGACTGCATGAACCCGGGGCACCTCTGTGGGGCAAGTGAAAGAAAGGAGGGTCGGGGTGGGGGACTCATACTCTTAGCTCGCCTACAACCTCGTCCTCACACTCCCGGGGCCTAGAATCTGCTGTCCTTCCTGGAGTGGAAGTAGAGGAGGCAGCAGGATTCTCTGAACCTTGAGGTGACCATTATCTGTGGATCACTGGTACGTGAGCCAGTTTCCAGATGCTCTGCCAGGCCTGGGGGCTCTGACCGCCCGGAGGAAGATGGGCGCTCGCAGCTGCTGGGAGCTCAGCACAGCGAGAAGCCCACAGCCGGGAGGGTTGGGGAGGGACCTCCAGGGAACTCCTGGAGGCAGGGTACCCCACCATGGGATGCGCTAGGGGCCACAGCCCGTCTCCCCTAGGGAGCTGGGCCCTGCCTGAGGAGCCCGGGACCCACCTCTGCCCTGGGTCCCTGAGCCACAGCGCTAAGTGCTCCAACTCAGCCCCCTCCAGACACTGTCTCCCGTCCCTGGGTGCTCCACCTGCCCCCGGGTCCCTTCAGTCAGCCACAGAGTCACCCACTTTCACGTGAGGAAGAAGGTATCAACAGTCACATGGACTCAGCCCCTACCCCACTCAGCCTTCCACAGAACCATGATCTCAACGCCCCCTTGAAGCTGGCAGAATGACTGTCCCCATTTTACAGATGAGAAACTACCAGGGGAGGATGACTTGCCCAAGGTCACCCAGCCTCCGGTGGCAGGGCCATCCCACGGCAGCCTTGCCTCAAATTAGCGCCGCCGTCAGGAGCTCACACGTGTCTGCTGCTGTCTCAGCCGGGCTGGCTCTGCTGCCGTTGTCATTAGCTGGGAGGTTACACTCTGTGACATCACGGGCCGTAACCAAACCCCATGGTGACAACCCTGGATCCTCAAGAAAAGGGGTTTAACCTTCAAATGGTTAAAACAGAGAAAAGTGGTGTGGCTCAAAGGGACAAACCCTCAGGTTCCCAGCAGCCCGAGCGCGGCAGAGAGCTGTGGTTTCACGGTCCGTGGCAGTCAAGCTGTGGAGACGCTTCTGAGCCTGCCCTGCGTGCTTCACCCAGTCTTGAGTTTTCTCACCTAACGTCCCCCCTCTCCCCGGGGGCCTCCGGGAGCCTCCAGACTCCTCAGCCCCAGACTCAGAGCCCGGAGCCTCCCGTGTGGGGGCCGAGGGATGCTCGGGGCCTCATGGGCACCGCTTTCCCTGCATTGGCTGCTCCAGGTGCCACAGTGAGGGGGTGACTCATGCCCCGCTGAGAACAGAAAACCAGCCAAGCCAGTCGCTGGCCATGCACAAGGGCCTTGTCGTCTGAGGACTCGGATGGGAATGGCTGCTTTGCCCTGCCCTGTTCGCTGTGTGACCATGGGCAAGTCACAGAATCCCTCTGAGCCTCAGTCCCTTTTCTGTAAAAGGGGTGCAACAATAGCCTCCCTCGTCAGATGAGGAGGAGGAGATAATTCAGGTAAAGTACCTGGCCCAGGCCTGGTCCTGTCAGCCCTCATCATTCCACTTAACACTTCAGCTAGTGCTCAGAGCAAGGGACGCACCACCTGTCCCTTTATAAGCGTTGGTTTCCCAAGCACCCATTGTTGCCTTTTGGCTCACAAACTCCCTACAGCTGACACCCAGCAACATTTGCTCTCCTTTCCTACTGGCCTCCAGGAGGTGACCCACAGCTGGTATGGTCTGAGCCCAGTCCCTGCAGGGAGCAAGGGAAGGAGGGCAGGAGAAGAACTGGGGAAGCCAGGGTTCTGCCCCAGAAGACAGGGCCCCAATACAGGCTGATAAGGAAACTCCCTGACTCCCAGGGGCCCACAGAGGTGCTGGGGAGGGGCAGGGAGTGAGGACAGTCATATCCTTGCACCAAGATCTGGCCTGGGGGTCCGGATACCTGGGTTCAATTCCTGGCTCCAAGGCTGTGTGACTTGGGCCAGTTACTTAACCTCTCTGAGCCTCAGTTTCCTAGTCAGTAATTGAGCATAAAGACACCTGGAAGGCTGTCTGTGGCTGTCCTGACCCTGATTTGCCACATGAGAGGAAGGATTGGCCCATGGTGGGTGTTCAGCAAAGAACGATGGAAACTAAATTGGGGGTCCGGGGTGCCATGAGGACAGCAAGGCTCAGAGAAGTTTAGTGACTTGTCCAAGGTCACACAAGATGTGCACATCATTGCCTCCCTGGGCCACTCACTCCTACTTGGGATCCTTGAGTTTGGGCCTGAGGCAAAACCCTGCCAGGGAGCCTTGAGCCTGACTTGGTACCTGAGGGTCTTTTCTCATCTCAGAAGGGTAGTCCAGGGGACACGGGAAAAGACGTGTCTCCCATCTTCCCCGACAGATACATAAGGAAAGAGAAGCATTTCCACAAAAGTACCAACACCGTGAAGACTGAGCTGCCCATTGGTGGGCTGTCCAGGAGGAGTCCCCATTCCCAAAGATGTGCAAGCAGAGCCAAGCAACACTGGACAGAAAGTTGGGCTTGGTAGCCTTTAAAAGAAAGCCGCCCTCCACATGGCTGCCAGGCAACCCAGCCCTGCTCAGGTCCAGCCTCTCCCCCGACTTCAGACCAAGCTCAGACCCCCGGACTCGGCCTTCGAGGCCTCTGGACCCAATCATCCCGTGTTCTCTTCTGCCTCTCATCTGGTCTGGGAGCTCCACAAGGGTAGGTCCTGGACACTTTTATTTACCAGCCATCTGGGGCCGCCAGGGAAGGGAGGTCACGTTTACTGAGCAAGGACCATGGGCCAGGCCCTGATCAGGTACTTTACATACATTGTTGCCTTTGATCTGCACGGCAAGCAGGGACAGCAGGTGCTCTTCCTAGTCTCACTTTGCAGATCAGCAAACTGAGGTCAGAAAGATCAAGCAACCTGCCACAAGCAAGACAGCAATGTGACCGCTGAAGAAGGGAAGAGACGAAGGAGGGGCACTGAGCACGTGGGGTTCCCGGCTTTCAGCCCCCAGTCCCGAGGGGCATCTGCAGCGGGTGGGCATGCTTGGTTGCCCATCTGTCTCCAACTCTTGGGGAGCCCCATCCGGGCACTGAGTGAGGTGGAACCCCGTGAACTAACTAACCACAACCGCAGCCTTTTGTGGGGGAGTGGGAGGCAGGCCACTCCCGCCCAGCCCCCCATAGCCTCAGCCCTGCCCAGCTCAGGCCCCAGCCCAAGCTCGCACCAGCCCAGCGGTTTCTGCTTGGCGGCCGCTCAGGGAAGGGTGGGGCATGCCCAGCCAGCCTGGGCCTGGATGTCGGGGAGCAGGTGGGACAGGAGAGCCCGGGACCTGCCTGAATCCCACTCAGCCGTGCTCTGCCCACCTGCAGGGCTGCCGCGAAGCACTTCCTGGACATTTGGCCCCTTGGACAAGGATCTGGAAAAGGAAGCCCACAGGGTACACAGCAAAAATAGCAGCAGCGGCTGCAACAAACAGTGAGGAATTACCTAACATCCACTGGGCGCAGGCTCCAGGCTGGGTCCGTTACACTCAGCTCTGGCATCAACTCCGAGAAGTAGTGACTATCTTCCCCACTTTACAGACAGGGAAACTGAGGTTCCTTTTGACCAGATGGAGCACTAGAGCCCAGAGACGGGGTTGGGATAACCGGCTGGGACCTCTTTGTGCACAGATCTGAGGCCTCCGGTGGCCGGGGGGGAGGGGTAGCTACGGACACCAGGTCCTCCAGCCTTTCCCACCCCTGCCCTCCGTGCAGCCCAGGCCCCTCCTGAGCGAAGCTTTCTCTGATCTGCTCTTCTGAGACTAGCTTAGGCCCTGAGCAACCCCATCACAGCTTGTCCTCTCTGGGCTGTCCCCATCTGCCCAGGCCCATCCCCACAGTGAGCCAGATGGGAGGGAGGGAAGAAAGCAGCCATCTAGGATCAGGGAACCCAGCTACTAAGCACAGCTTTACCCTGATTGACCACAAAGCTTTGGGTGGTCCCTTTCTCTCTGCAAAATGGGGCACCTGTGCCACTCTCAGGGCTGCGGACCATCAGGGAAGAGAAATTGTGGTAGAGGAATCCTCTTCCACCCTTGGAACCAGGGCCCAGAGGACAGCGTGACCCTCCTCCCCCAGCACCCCCATCCTCAGGTCCACACCCAGCGGGGCAGGGTCCCTGTGACGTGGTAGGGTCAAGGCATTGGAAAGAGGGGGTGGCTTTGGGGAAGACTGCCTCAACTTCTGATGTAAAAGACAATAATAGCACCACGCTACTTTTGCACAGCACTTGAAAACCATCCGAACAACATGGTGCCTGGAAAAGGGCTCTGTGGACAGATTGAGCTCAAATCCCTGCCTCTTACAGGCAGTGTGACTTTGCATATGTCACACTTTCCCAGACTCAGTTTCCCCAAATATAAATGAGGACCTTACCAGTCCCAGACAATTGGTTTTTATTTACATTTGCTGTGCTCATCCCTAGCCTGTTTCTGCATCTGAGAACTGAGGACTTGGGTGGTGCCGTTTCACAGGGCTGCTTAAGGGTCCGGGAGATGATGGAGGAGGACGGGTCTGGACACTAGAGCACAATCCACAGAGGGGAAGTGACCTGCCTGGATTCGCCAGAAGGGATGGCTGCAGGGTGGGGAACCCCCTCTGTGGCCGCCCCAGGGCCAGTGAAGGGTCATTTCCTTCCGCGTTCAGCCCCGCCGTCACCTCTCCTGTTTGCCCCCCCTAAGTGCAGCGGCGCCGGCAGCGGGGAAATCGTGGCCAGGCCGGATTTCCTCTGCGGACCTGCGCCTCCTAGAGCCACCCGCCCCTCCGGACCCCGTGGGGCCATGACCCGCACGTGCGGCGCCCAGCCGGCCTCGCTCGCACGGCGCTTCCTTAGCGACCCCGCTGCCTCCCCGCCCTTTCATTCCGCCCCCTTCGGCCCGCCCCTTCTCAGCCGGGGTTCCAGCGAAAAGAAGATGCTTCACCCGCTCGCGCGTTCCGCATCAACCGAGTCACACGGGGGCGCGCCGGCCGGCGCTAGGACCCCGCGGCCGGGCCGAGGGGGGCGTGGTGGGGCGGGTCGGCGGGAGAGGTATTTAAATTGGAGCCCGCGCCGCCCCCTCCCGGGTCGGCTCCCGTGGGGCAGCGGAGCGGCCGGCGCCTCCTCGGGCCGGGACCCCGGGGCTGGCGCGGCGGCACCGCGGGGTGGGCAGGTTTGCGCAAAATGTGCCCGGGAGAGGAGCGGCGGCCGCGCTGAGCCAGGTAGGAGCCGCCCCGGGGCGAGGCTGCCCGGCCCCTCGGGGCACCGGCTGTCCCTCCCCCGCGAGCACAGGGCGCGGAGCTGGGCTGCGGCGAGTCCCTCGGGACGCCGGTCCCCCCGCCCCCCAGCAGCCCCCTCCCGCCGCCGCCCCCACTGCGCTCAGGGGTGACCCTCCCTCAGCCCCAGAGGTCTCCCAGGCTCGCGTCTCAGCGGATCTTTCCCGGGAAGGGCGAGGCCGGTGGTCCCATTTGACAGATGGGAATACCAGGGCCGAAAGGCCGGCGCTTGCGGAACGCACGGCTAGTTCGGGGCAGACCAGGATTTGAATCCAGGTCTCGTACCGCCCTCGGACCCGGGCCGCGCGTGGGGCTTCCCAACCCACCGCACCAGAGAGCCTGCCCATCTGCCGGGGGCACCCACCTCTCTCTGAGGGGCTCCAAGCCAGCCTTCTTGGGTGATGAGATGTGAGGGATGTGAGGGTGATGAGATGTGAGCCCACCCCCACCCTGGGCTGCCTGAAATTCCGCCATCACAGCCACATTCCTTTGGGTTAAGGTCTAATTCCCCCGTGGGATGCACATGTCTCCAGAATGGGGCTTGCTCTCTGTGATTCACTGCTGGTGGGAACGTCCACAGCAGCTCTCCCAGGACCCCACTCTGCCAGTGATCCGGGCTGAGAAGAGGGAGAGGAGCACCCCGGAGCCCAGCGCTGTGAGCCTGTCTGCTTGGGTGTGAGTGTGTGTTCGGGGGTGTGGAGGGGATTGGAGGGGGTTACAGAGGGAGAGCTTGGCCTGGGGTAATGGAAACATATGCGTTGGAGGCACACAGACTGGATTCTGATCCCAACTCTGCTATTTACTGCCTGTGTGACTTTGGGTAAGTCACCTCTCTGAGCCTCATTCGACTCATGCACGAAACAAGGAAAATTCTGTAGGGGACGGGCAGCTCAGCACCTGCTGGGGAAACACAGCATTTGGCTTATACAGACCTGGCCCAAATCCCCAAGCACTTAGAAGCTGGGTAACTGTTGGGTCAGTTGCTTCACCTTTCTGAGCCTCAGTTTTCTCATCTGTAAAATGGAAATTATAGTAACTGCTTTATTGGGTTGTTGTGAGAATTAAGTGAGATGATTATAGGTCAAATGAATAGAAGAGTGTCTGACATCCTTATATAGTAGGGATGGGCTTATTATGATAGTAGGCCTTGCCCCCACCCCCATTTCTCTCTCTCTCTCTCTCTCTCTCTCACACACGCGCGCACACACACACACACACACACACACTCTCACACACATGCCCATTCTTTGGCATTTCTCCTCCCAATCAGTCCTGCGATGTCTCCTGCCTCCTCTGGCCTCGGCCACTTATCTGCAGGCCTGGGGCCTCCCTCCTCAGCGTGTCTGGCCTGGGCTGCTCAGCCTTGTGGGTCATTGTCCCAGCTGGGAAAGACAACACGTGTCCGGGCATCCTCAGCTTGATCATCACAATGGTTGGGGGCAGCCAGTGGCAGAATGGAACCAGGCTACTTGCCCTACAGAGGGAACCTGGAGGCACTGAAGGATTAACGGACTCGCCCCAGGGAGCAGGGCTGGTGAGCGTTAGAGTCTGCGTGTGATCCTGGGTCTCAGTGACCTCAGGCCTCCCTGGAGAGCGGGCAGCCCTCAAATGCTACCCACTCTCGGGGCACTGCTGCAGGGTGCCCACAGCTGAGGGGGCCCTGTCTGTCAGATGCCAGGGCAGGGTTCCACGGGCTGCAGGGACAGTCCCTGCTGGATGTGCAGATGCCCACCTTGGGGGTAGAGTGGGATGTAGCAAGCAGAGGAGCGGGGCCCGAGGGCCCCTTTGGGCCGCAGTGCCTTCAGGTTCAGAAGGTGTCCCGGTCCTTCCATGTCCTCACCTCGCACGTGGCACACAGCCCCCTGCAGTGCAGCTTCCGCCCCTAGCTTTGCCGTTTGTTCAGTGAGCACCACTTAATAGACCCCTCTTATCACAGAATGAGAAATAAATTATCAAGAAATGATCGATGCAAGGAAAACAATCAGACATGTGAGGATGTGGGGAAGAGCATTTAGGCGGAGGTCCTGAGGCAGGAGCGCACGTGTTGGACGAATGTGGGGAAAGCTGCAATCGGGCGAGGGAGGGGCGGTAGATGAAGTCAGCGGAGATTGGGTAAGGCCTGGGTTTTATTGGAGGTTTCCAAGCAGGCAGATTCATGGTCTGATGTGTGATTTAGAGACTTCACTCTGGCTGCTGTGAGGGACAGACTGGAGGGTCAGGGGTGAAGCAGAGTGTTGCCGAGGTCGAGGCCCAGGGCGGGGCCTCAGTCTGTGGCCGTGATGCAGGCGGGAGGCAGGCTGATCCTGGGGCTGTTTTTCGGGGACAGCAGACAGAACCCCTGTTGAGGGAAGGAGTATGGCAGGGAGCTGAAGGGAGGGTCAGGGAGAACAGCTGCTCTCACCAGTGTCACTGTGTCACCAACTCCTCGCGTCAATTCTCAGCACCTCCCCGGCCTGCCTGGTGGTGGAGATGGGTCCCAGAGGAGAGTGAACCCCTTCTGCCCTAGAGGTGTGGGGCCAAACCACAGAGTGCTCGGTGCTGTGCTCGCTGGAACCCCGGGGGCTGTGGGAACCTGGAGGAGGGACCATACACAGCCCAGATTTGGGGAACCAGAGAGGCCTTCTTGGAGGTGACATCTAAGCTGAGACCCAAAGGCTGAGGAAGTATTCCACACAAGAGAGGGGAGGAAGTGAAGGTGTGGGCCAGTGAAACAGTGCTCAGAGCACTGAAGGAAATAGGAGGCTTCCAGAACCCCGAGTGGGGAGGGGACAGTGAGAAATGAAGCTGGAGAGAAGAGCTGGTGGGCAGGGCTCGCTCCCTGAGGGCCTTGGAGGCCCCCCGAAGGGTTTCCACTCAATTCTGAGTATGCTTGCTTTCACATGGGCGTGATGTTCTTCTTTTTAAACAGTAGAACAAAATTTCCTGTGAAAGCCCGACCTGTGACGCAGGTGATAGGAGAGCGGCTGTGGGGTGTAGGGGCCCCTGGCACTGAGGGGACACCGTTGCAAAGACACCGCTGTGGCTCTTGCCTGTTTGAGCAAAACAGGAGCTCAGAGCAGCCACCTTCATTTAAAATTCATTGCAAGGAAGCTAGTGGGTTCCAGCAGTAACGACCCAGCCCTCAAAGGTCCTATAAATACCTCTTCTTCTGAAGCATCCTCAGGTCACAATTCAGTGCTCATTGACTGAGCACCTGTGGGAGACCTTATAGTGTAGAAGTTAAGGGCACAGACCCAGGAGGCAGACTTCCTGGGCCTGCCACTTGTTAGCTGTGTGACCCTGGGTATGTTACTTAATCACTCTGAGCCTCTGTTTCCCTGTCTGCAAAATGAGAATGGTAATCATGCAACCAAGTCGTTGAATTATTATGAGGAGTAAATGAGTTAATACACGTAACGTGTCCAGAAGAGTACCCAGTGCATAGTAAGGCTCTGTAAGTGGCATTTTCATAGAATGTCTCGTTTGATCTTTAACAAAACTTGGCGAAGTTGGCATTAACCTCAGAAGAGGAAACTGAGGCTCAGAGAGGTGAAGTGACTTGTACAAGATAACACAGCAGGTAAGTGGAGGAGACAGAGAGAACAGTCAGGTTTGGGTGACTCTGAGTCCAGTGCTCTTGGAGGACTTCATGTGTCCCTCCTTGTTAACGCTCTGTATGTATCATGGTCACTTCTGCGCATTTGTCTCCCCGGTTCCCAGCCCAGAGCCAGATAGGACGAGGCATTCAGTAAAGGTGTGAATGAATCAGTGAGTGAACGAAATTGATGGATTGATCTGTGTTCCTAACACTTGGCCCAGGTCATCAGTGAGGCAGCCCCTAGCAGCACTTGGATCCGACCCCACCGAGGACCTCCGTGGTCCCCCTCAGCCTCACCCCGGCTGCTCATAGAGAGAAGGGCCGGCCCTGCAGGCCTGAGTGTCCCCGTGCTGGAGGTGGCTGCAGTGAAAGTAAAGGGCCTGGCAGCCTGCTCCTGGGGAAGTCCATGTGCAGTGCCGGGCAGGGCAGGGGCGGGCAGGCCTCCTGGCGGGGCTTCCTGTCAGCGCTCCAGGCCCAGCCTTCAAACAATGGCAGGGACTCCAGAATCAGAAAATCAAAAGAAAAAGGGCAAAATAAAAGTCCTGGGTGGGGAGTTGAGGAATTCCGTTTGGGGCCTGAGGAGCTAGGACGGGGGACCTGCTTGTGGCCTGGGTGTAAGTGGAGTCAGAGGCCCGGCTCCCCACCTCACCCCTCCAGTCCTGAGCTTGGTCCCTCTGCCTCTGCTCACCCCCTCCAGGCTGTCTTCCACCAGGTGGAGTCTTTTGAAACCCAGATCTGACCATGTCACCCACTGCTTAAAAACTCTTGCCCAGGAGAACGGCCCAGCTCCTCGGCCTGGCGTGGAGGCCCTTTGTGATGGGCTGCAGCCCCACTTCGCAGCCCCTTCCCAGGGTGCCCCGTTCACCTTTATCCTGGCTGCAGCTGCGGTCTGGGGCTCCCAAGGACAGGCCCAGACAGGAGGGGACGGTGGGGCTGGCGGTGGGAAGGAGCCTGTGGTCTTACGGTGTTCCCCGTTCCTCCCCGCTCTCTGCAGAGCCATGAGCCACCAGATCCTGCTGCTCCTGGCAGTGCTGTCCCTGAGCCTGGCTACCTCCCAGCACCGGGACAAGGTGCCCTGTAAGATGGTAAGAAGCCCTGCCTGGGCCGGGTGAGCACCCGCACCCCAGCTCCCCAGCCCTCGGGTGTCCCACCGCCCCCCACTGGCCGCCGGAGTTAGAGGAGTCAGAAGAGGAAGGGAATGTACCCCATGCATCCAAACCTGGCATTTAATGAGCACCTACTAGAATGTTTCAATACCTTAGTTACTGTGAATCCTGCCAGGCAACTGCCATTATTCCCATTTTACAGAGTTGGCAACAGGCTTGGAGAGGTTGGTGACTTGTCCAACGTCATTCCTCTAGGACCAGTGGGGCCAATATTGGACTCTATTCCCCCAATATGCCCCCAGAGGGCAGTGGGTCCAGCTGAGTGATGTAGAATGTGTATATATGTGGGGAATTTGGGGTGGGCCAGCTGGGAAGGGCTCCTCTGTACTGGGTCCTTCCTGGGGACAGATCCCCTTCCCTAACTGGGCTCCTCGATGTGGGCCTGTCTGCCACATCCCTGCTGGGATGCCTCTCACTCATTACTGCTCAGGTCAACTGCTGCCTCCTCCAGGAAGCCTCCCTTGACCCTCCCAGGCTGCTCCCTTTTCTGGGTTCCTGCAGCCCTATGCTCCCTCCGTCTCAGTCTTGAACACATAGGGTGGTTGGTGAATGGGTCCAAGCCTGTGTCACCTGCCAGACCAAGAACTGCTTGAGAGCAGGGACCAGGTCTGATTCACCTTGTTCTCTTTCCTGCCCCGAGCCAGGGAGACCAGCCCTGAAGTTACTATGACCCTGTGGGGTACAGGGAAAAGGGACCACTTAGGTCCGCGTGTAAGGCTGGGCACTCACTGAGGTCAAGGCCGGAGCTCGGGCTGGGGAAGGGATGGGCTCCCTGGCAGCCCCACTTGGACCTGGAACCAGACACTCATGACACAGGCTGGGCAGCTGCTTCTGGAAGCTGGACGTGCTGGCAGCCAGGGCCCAGCGGGCCTTCCCTGGGGTTTGCAACGTCCTGCTGTTGCCACCTCATTTCTTGCTCCTCAGAACTCTTCTGAGATTCCCAGAACCCAGAATCACAGGCAGAGAAGGCCTCAGACATCACCAATGCAGCCCCTGGGGACACATTCTCCCTGGGGACACAGGCTCAGAGAGGTGAAGGGCCTGGGCCACCCCACAGACAGAGGGGAGCTGGGTGAGCTCTGGATTTGGGGCAAACAAACTCATAGGCAGGAAAGCATTTTTTGAGCTACCGTGGAAGGAGTTATGATGATTTCAAAATAGTAAAAAGAAATTGCCATGTGCTGAGGGCTCAGGGGGTGCCTGCACCCCACTAAGGGCTTTCTCTCATTTTATCCTGCCCAGAACTCCCCTTTTCAGCTCAGGAACCCGAGGCTGAGAGAAGGGATGTGACCCACCAGGGTCATACAAATAGGAAGTAACAGAGCCAGGATTCGGACCCAGCTCCCCCGAGCTTGTGCTGTCCAGTGCCGGGTCATTCTTCCTCCCCTGGGTCCCTTCTGTGTGCAGGTGGTCAAATGGAGTTGGCTGGCGAGTCTTCTTCCCACCCAAAAATATAAATAAATAAAAGCTAGGCAGCGGCATCTTGGCACATCTGAGAGAGTGGGTAGAGGGGCGTCAGAAGAAGCTCTGAACTTGGCTAAGGGCTGATTCCCCCAAGACCCCTCCTTACATGCATCAGTCATGCTGGGGCTCAGAGCACAGGGCACGGTGGGCGCCACAGAAATGGAGTGCCGAGAGCTGCCCTTGCCTTCCAGCTCCTTGTGGCCTGGAGAGCCGGGCAGCCCAGTGCAGCCCTGTCTACCAGCAGCCCCCTCTGGGCCTCTGTGACGGGGACCTGGGCATCTGGGCAGAAAGTGAGTCTTAGGCCCTGGGTGTGGCCAGCTTTGTGTCCTGGCTCAGCTCTCAGGGGCTGCTGCCCCAGGGAGCCTGCAAGTATCAGAGGTGAGATGGGGTGTGGGTTTGCACTGGGGTAACGTGCTCCCCCCATAGCAAATGCTCAGTAACGGTGCTGAAGGCATCAACCTGGGTGCCCGCCCAGCTGAGGGCCCAGAGGTCAGAACTCAGCTGGCACCAGTAGGAAGAGGAACTCACAGTGGTAGTTTTGAGCCCCTGACTATCTGATTTGGGGCAGCCCACCCCCCTGAGCCTCAATTTCCTCAGGGGGTACGATGAGGTGGATAACGCCCAGGAAGATTAAATGGCCTGCCGCGGAGCCGGCGCTCCAGTTAGTGGTCACTGTGCTCGTGTTCGTTTTGCTGTTTCCTCTTTCATCAGAATGGTCCTGGGAGCTGAGGATGGGGAGGAGGAGGCCGTGCCTCGTCGCCCCGGCGGGCACAGAGGTGGTGAGGGAGGAAGGGGCGAGGAGCCAGGCAGGAGCGGCAAGGTGGCCAGGGTCAGTTTCTGGTTTAGTGGGTGCCCAACCACAGCGGTGTCCTCTGAGGAGGGCTGCTCACTGTGCTCATGGAGTTGAAGAGTCACCACATGCCCGGTGGAGGGCCATCCCTTCCTTCCCCCTCCTCACCTTGGCGCTCGAGGGAGGAAGCCGAGAGCTGGGCCAGGCCCAGAACCCCAGGCTGGCGTTCCTGCCCTCCCTGCTCTGCTGCTGACTCACTGTGACCTCGTGCGGGTCACTGCCCTCTTCAGGCTCCGTCTCCCCATCTAGGAAGTGGGTGGGCTGGGCACTTTGGGCTCGAATGATCTTTGACTCTGATCCGAATGTATGGATCATCCCTTTTCTTTCCTTTCGGAAAGGTGATTGACTCCATGCCTCAGGCCTTTACTAAGCCGATGATGTCTGTGACTCTCATTCATTAAAAAAATTTACGGAGCACCTTCTGTGGGCCAGGTCCATGGCATCCACATCCATCATGCCAGTCCCTCTTTGCTCTGAGCTCACGGTCTAGCAGGTCCCCACACAGAGAGTCACATTTCAGGGGGCCAAAGCTATGAGAGAGGAAGCACAGGAGCTGTGAGAGCCCAGAGGAGGCCCCGACCTGCCCAGCAGTCAGGGAAGGCTCCCTGGTGGAGGAGATCCTGGAGCTCAGCATGCAGAGTTCACCATGCAGATCTAGTTGGGAAGGGCATAACCAGCACAGGGAATAGCAAGGAGGAAGCCCAGAGGTGCACATGGGAGGGCTCAATGGGCAGTGGTCAGGTGTGGTCGCTGCATATGGGCTGGGCTTGAATGGGTTGGGAGGAGAGGAGACAGGTCAGCAGGGGCCACAAATAGCCTTGAACCCTGCTGAGGTCCTGGACTTTGCTCTGGAGGGGTTTAAGCAGAGGGCAGCATGGGCAGAGCGGAGTTTTTCAGTAGCTGCCCGGCATTTGGCAGGTGGATGGGTCAGAAGGGGTCGATGGAGACAGAGGCTGGGGCAGGAGGAGGCCGGCCTGAGCTGGGTGGTTGCAGAATTCAGCCCCTTTGCTGGGAAAGGCTGGGGTTCCTGGTATGCTGACTGCATTTGCATGGAAGGAATTCTGGCCCCAGAAGGCACATGTGGTGAAAGGACAAAAGTGGGGCTTTTGGTTATTTAAAGACCTGGGTTCAAAGCCCAGCTCTGCTCCTCACCAGCTGTGTGATCCTGGAGCCTCCCTTACCCTCTCTGAGCTCAGGTTTCTTAAATGGGCATGATCATATTTGATGGGCAGGCTATTGTGAAGATCCAGTGAGACCACGGGTCTGAAAATGCTAAATAAAAATGTAAAATGCTGAGTGGGTACTGGGGAAGGATGAGTTACTTTCTGGATAAGAAACCAGAGTGGTAATGTGACTTGATGGGGCTCACACAGCAAAACCATAGTCTTGTCATCAAAGAAGGTGGCTTAGGACCCTGGCCATTCTTTCCTCTGCCCCCTACCCCTACCCCACCTCCAGGGGCCGATCTGGACCAGACCACGGGAAGCGAAGCTGCTGACGGGGGTGAGGGTGAGGGTGGATAGCAGCAGCAGAAAGGATGTCACATGTGGGGAGTCAGCGAGGAAGGCAAGCTCTGGGACCCGGAGCTCTGCCCCATGGGATGAGGGCTTGCATGAGATCTGCGGAGGAGGAAGCCAAAATAAAAACTGACGACAGGACTGCAAACTGCAATTTTCCCTTTTGGAAACATTTCTAACACCAGTTGGGTAAATTTAATATCTGGGCACACAGAGGGAACCCAGGGTGTGGGACCAGGAGGCCTGGGTCCCAGCTTGGCTGTGCACTGGCTCTAGATCACTCTAGTTGATATACAGCTCAGTGTCCTATAAAAAGGGGTAATAATCAGTACAGGGTATTTTATTAGTTCGTTTGTCCTTATGTCTGTCTATCATCTGTCTGTCTGTCTACCCATCAAAGCTTCCCTGATTCCCTCCCTGTACGTGGGGCCAGAGACAGGGGCAAGGAGCAGGATGGGATCATCCGGATTTGGGGTGACTAGGCGGGGGTAGAGGAACGTCGAGCATCCTGGGAGGCCAGAGGAGAAGCCTAGCCAAGCCTGGTTGGGGCCCAAGTCATCCTTCCGAGAGGAGCATGTCTGGTTCCACCTCCTACTGCACCCACTAATGCCCGCCGCTCTCCCTGCCCTCCCCCTCCCCAGGTGGACAAGGAGGTCTTGTGCCAGGGCCTTGGTCTGCTCCAGGTCCCCTCAGTGCTTCCGCGGGACATTGAGGCCCTCGACCTATCTGGAAACCAGCTGCGGAGCATCCTGGCCTCACCCCTGGGCTTCTACACAGCGCTTCGTCACCTGGACCTGAGCACCAACGAGATCAGCTTCCTCCAGCCAGGTGTCTTCCAGGCCCTGCCCCACCTGGAGCACCTCAACCTGGCCCACAACCGCCTGGCGGTGGGCACCGCGCTGAGCACTGGTGGTCTGGGCCCCCTGCCGCACGTGTTGTCCCTGGACCTGTCTGGGAACAGCCTGTACAGTGGCCTGGTGGAGCGGCTGCTGGGGGAGGCGCCCGCCCTGCGCACCCTCTCGCTGGCGAAGAACAGCCTGACGCGCCTCACCCGCCATAGCTTCGGGGGCACGCCGGCGCTGGAGTGGCTCGACCTGCACAGCAACGTGCTCATGGACATCGAGGATGGCGCTTTCGAGGCCCTGCCCCACCTGGCCCACCTCAATCTCTCCAGGAACTCCCTCACCTGCATCTCCGACTTCAGCCTCCAGCAGCTGCGGGTGCTCGACCTGAGCTGCAACAGCATAGAGGCCTTTCAGACGGCCCTGGAGCCCCAGGCCGAGTACCAGCTCACCTGGCTGGACCTGCGGGAGAACAAGCTGCTCCACTTCCCTGACCTGGCCGCCCTCCCCAGACTCACCTACCTGAATGTGTCCAACAACCTCATCCGGCTCCCCGCGGGGCCGCCCCCGGGCGGCGAGGGCATCCACGCGCCCTCCGAGGGTTGGTCAGCCTTGCCTCTCTTGAACCCCAGCCGGAACACCAGCACCCACACCCTCTCCCAGCTCTTGAATCTGGATTTGAGCTACAATGAGATTGAGCTCATTCCCGAGGGCTTTCTGGAGCGCCTGACCTCCCTGCGCTTCCTGAACCTCAGCCGAAACTGCTTGCGGGCCTTCGAGGCCCGGCGTGCGGGCTCCCTGCCCTGCCTTGTGCTCCTGGACGTCAGCCACAATGCGCTGGAGATGCTGGAGTTGGGCACCAGCGCCCTGGGGTCTCTGCGGATGCTGCTTCTGCAGGACAATGCCCTCCGGGACCTACCGCCATACACCTTTGCCAGCCTGGTCAGCCTGCAGAGGCTCAACCTGCAGGGGAATCGAGTCAGCCCCTGTGGGGGCCCCGGTGAGCCTGGACCCTCGGGCTGTGTGGCCTTCTCTGGCATCTCCTCCCTCCGCATCCTGAACCTAGTGGACAATGAGATGGAGACACTCCGGGCAGGTGCCTTCCTCCACACGCCACTTACCGAGCTGGACCTCTCCGCCAACCCTGGGCTGGATGTGGCCGTAGGGGCCTTGGCAGGCCTGGAGGCCTCCTTGGAGGTCCTGGCCCTGCAGGGCAATGGGCTGGCCGTCCTGCAGGTGGATCTGCCCTGCTTCAGCTGCCTCAAGTGGCTCAATCTCGCCGAGAACCGCCTGAGCCGCCTGCCTGCCTGGACGCAGGCGGTGTCCCTGGAGGTGCTGGACCTGAGGAACAACAGCTTCAGCCTCCTGCCGGGCAGTGCCATGGGCGGCCTGGAGACCAGCCTGCGGCGCCTCTACCTGCAGGGGAATCCACTCAGCTGCTGCGGCAACGGCTGGCTGGCCTCCCAGCTGCACCAGGGCCGCGTGGACGTGGACGCCACCCAGGACCTGATCTGCCGCTTTGGCTCCCAGGAGGAGGTGGCCCTGAGCCACGTGCGTCCCGAGGACTGTGAGAAGGGGGGGCTCAAGACCGTCACCCTCATCATCATCCTCACCTTCACCCTGGTCTCTGCCATCCTCCTCACCACTCTGGCCACCTATTGCTGTGTCCGCCGGCAGAAGTTCAACCAGCAGTACAAAGCCTAGAGAAGACGGGGGCTGCAGAACAGCTCAGTCCGGAGACCCTTTGAGGTCAGTGGGGGAGCTGGAGAAGGGTGGGGACTGACCCAAGGTCACACAGTGAGCCGGGGTCCGAGAACCCTGGTCTCTGAATCCCAGCCCAGGTTTCCTTTCTCTGCATCCTGCTGCATCAGTAAGTGACCCACTTTCCAGGCCGCACATGGGGTCCAGCTGTGGAAGCCGGAAGTTGGGCAGTTCCAGGACTGACAGAGAATAAGTTTGACCCATCGGATCAACAAACATTCGCCAGGCGTCTGTTTTGTGCCACACCCTGCTCTGGCACTGGGGACACCGGTGAATGAGACACAGCTGTGCCCTCAGGCATCTCCTGGTCTGGGTGGGGAGGTGGTCGCAGAGCCGTGCAGTGACCACACAGTGTGGGGGCCTGGGGTTCCGAAGCCCTGCAGCCCTCGCTGGCTGAGTGTGGACAGTCCTGCCCTCGGCCAGGCCAGGGCGAGGGAGGGGCAAGACGAAGAGCATTTGTCTGAGACGTCTCCAAGCAGACTGTTTGTCACATCTTTTGATAATGACTTTCAGCTTCACTGGAACATGAGGAGCTTGTGACCGGAAGTGAGCTGGAGCCACATGAGTACGTCTTGGATCCAGCGCTGTTTGGCGGGCTCTGGCGGGGCCTGGTTAAGAGGCTGTTGCCCTGGGCTCTGGCCCAGGGCTGGACCATTCCGTTTCCTGCTCTGGACAGGCTCTTTCCCTAGCTGGCACGCTCGTGTGGCACACACTGGCCCAAATACTGCCCTAGCCCCCCACCCTCTGCCCGGGCCCCCTGCTCCATCCCAGCCCCACCCTTGCTGGCAAGCCATGAGTTAGAACCCTGGGAATCTGCTTCTGTTTTGCACGAGGCTTGGCAGCTGTAACAAACCCAAGCCTGCATCTGCCTCTTTATGGGAACCCTCTGAGGTTGGTATTTTATCCCATTTTATAAAAGAGGCTCCAAGTCTCCCTCTAGGGTCTCCCAGCTCAGAAATGCCAGAACTGAGATTCAGACCCACATCCTCCTGACTCCAGGGCCTGAGCTTTGTCCCTGTGGGGGCTGCAGGCTGTTAGGTGGACAGGAAGTGGTCCCACATGGGCAGAACGGGGCCCGGGAGCATCCCCACCCACTCCTCTCCCTCCTCTCTCCCAGGCAGGCAGAGAGCAGACAGGCAGCCACAGGCTGTCTGCTCCTTCTCTGCCTCAGTTTCCCTTGTTCCCTCCTTTGCAGACTGGTGCGGGTCTCCTTTTTCTCTTCTTGCTCTTGCATTCCCTCATTCCATCTCCCTCCATTGAGCAGAACCTGGAGCTTGAGACCACTGAGTCCAACCGCCCCATTGTACAGATAGGGAAACTGAGGCTGGTGGAGAGAGTGGGCCTTGCTCAGGACTGCACAAGTCAGTGGCAGAGCCTGTGAAAAAAGTGGATTCAGACCTCACTGGGGGGCGTGTGGTGGCACTGGTGGTTGGACCTGAGTGGTTTCCTTCTCTCTCAGCTGTCACATCCCAAGAGGACGCTGGCTGCAAATGCTCTTTCTGGTCCTCATCATGCAGAGATTTTTTTTCCCCCTAGAAAAATGGGTAGAGAAACCCATCCAGATATAACCCCATGTCCCTCGTTCCTGTGGAATCATGGGCTGTCCTGGAAGAAGGGAGGCCCTGGGATGAGCCCAGACCCTGCGTGACTGTCTCCCTCTCTTACCTGGGCTTGGCCTTTGGTCTGGCTCACGATGGTGCTCGGTAAAGTGGGAGACGGTGAAAACGCCCCTCTCTCCACCCCGTTTTACAGATGAGGAAACTGAGGCCCAGAGAGGGTAGAGGACTCAGGGAGTCAAAGGCCAAGCTGGGGCTGGAACCTGGTGTCCTGGCCCCAGCTGGGGCACCAAGTGGTATGTGGTGGATCCAGTCCCATTGGGATCACGCCCGTAGGTGCCCACCGTGCACAGACACTCTTCCTCAGGCCTGGAGGGCAAGGTGTGGCCCCTTCAGGCCTGATCTTTGAAAACACTACACAATGCTGCTCTCACCTTCCAGGAGCCAGGCCCACCCAGGCCTCGCACCGGCTCTTTGTATAACCCACATGAATGTATTAAAAAATGATTTTGGAGAAACAGCGCGGCCTGCCAGCCTCCTCCTTGCTGCGGGTAGTGGGCATCACTGCGTGCCCTTGAACGCTGCCCTCCTCTGCTTCCCTTACAGCCTTTGAATCCTCAGGGCAAACCTCTGGGGAGACAGGCTGGGGACCGTTGGGTGGGAGACTGAGGCTCTGTGTCGTCACCACCCTGGACCTCAGGGCCTCAGCCCTCGTCACATATCCTGCCATGCTCTGTCCCCTCACACTTAACAGACCCTGCTCCCCACCCCCGCCACGGAGAAAGTGGTGGCTTTCCACAGGAACACGGTGGTGGCTTTCCTTCCTCTGAGGCTCCCTGTTCTCGCCCTTTCTCTGTGCTCACTCCTCTGCCGGCTCTGTCCCTCCCTCCCTCAGGGTCCTCGTCCCCTCCTCTCTCATTCGCTCCCTCACTCTCCTCTCTTTTCAGCCCCTCCTCTCTATTCCCTTCTTCCTCTCAGACTTCAGTGGCACTGCAGTCTTGCCCATCGCGAAAATAGTAGAGACCCTTAAACCACTTTTCCCTTCCTTCTCCTACTTCGTGGGTAAACTTTTTGGTAAAGTAGCTTTCCCTCCCTCCCCTCTGTTCTCAACCCACCCCAGGCTGCCTTCAGCACCTCCTGCACCAGCGCCCGCACTGCCCTGGCTGAGGTCACCGAGGGTGACCTCTGCCAAACTCAGAGCACTTTTCATACCACGCCTTCTTGACCCCTCAGCTGTGGGGGTCCCCTCACCCTGTCCTCCCTGTCACCCACACCCTCCCATCAGCACACTCTCCCCGGCACCTAGAACCCCCCACACGTGGTTTTCGCTTCCTCTCAGGCCACTCCTTTTCAGGCTCTGCTGTGTGCTCCTCTTCCTTGAGCCATCTGAATGGCCATCCCCAGGACTCCGTCCCAGACCCTCCTCCCCCCGAAAATGTCATCACCCTCTTGCTGTAGCCACCCCATTGCTCTGAGGATGCCCACGGCTCTGTCTCCAGCCCCTCCTGAGCACCCAGGCCTGATACCCAGAACCCTCCCCTGCCACCCACCAGCTAGAGAGCTAAAGGTCCCCTAGGGGCTGGAGAATTGACAGCGGCTGGGCTGCAGTACAAGGTTGAACTTGGAAGAAGAGCAGAAGGGGCCAGCAGAAGAGTGTTCCTGGTTCCTGGAAAGGAGTTGGAGGGTGAGGGCATGGGCTGTGGGGTCTGGGGGTGGGAACAAGAGCCCCCTCACTGGTAGTGGGGGTTGGGGGCAGACGAGGGGCTCTGAGGCAGAGTCTAGAGGCAGGGATGGTCGCCCCCGCCTCCCCACCCCCACTGTGTAGCCCCCTGTGCTTGTGCTCGTGTGGCCCCGCCTCCCCTTCTCAGCTGCTGGACACCCAGACACTGCCCCCTCCGCAGGTGCCCACCTTCTCCTCCCCGCTCCTTTCCCCCAAGTTCCAGTGCACTAATGCTCTGCCTTCCCCACCCCCAAGCATCCTGGAGATTTCTGCAACCCAGCGTCTCTGGGCTGTGACCTGTCACCTCCCAGTTCCTGCTCCCAGCTCCTACTCCTCAAAGGAAAATTTTAAATGCCTATTTCACGGATGGGACTGGGGGGGTGAGAGGGCACATGACTCCACACCCTGGCACACGGTAGGTGCTCAGGGAGGGCAGGAGCATGGGCTGAGTTCAGCCCAGGCTCTGTGAACCTCCAATCCAGCTGGGAGCCCGCCAGGCCCCTGACCCCTCTTCCTGGAAAACAGGGGAGCTTGCTCACCTGGCCAAGACCCCCAGTGAGGCAGAAATTCCTGTTTTCAGCCAAACGTGGACACAGCTGCCAACTAGGTCATCAGAGCATCCGGCAAGTTCTAGGAGGAGGGGAGGCCCTCACCCGCCCCCTGTCACAGACAGCCTGTGGTGCCAGGCCACTAGGCTTATTCAGTTCAGAGCACTGCTACGGCGACACAGGAGGCACGGGTCCTGGCAGGAGCCAGGCTGGCAGGCTGGGCAGGAGGGGAGGAAGGCAGCACATATGGCCCACCGGCTGCCTCACCCTCTCAGTGCCCTGTGCTGGCACATCCCCCAGGGACCCAGGATGCCCTGTCTGCTTTCTGTGCCCCTGTCCTTTAGGCAGCTCACAGGCCCTGCTAGTCTGGGTCCCTGCAGCCCTCCAGGACCATCTCTCTGGCCGCCTCCCACCTTGTATTCAGAGCTGAGAATTATTGAGCACTTCCATGCACTGGCCTCCTGACTGTCCCCAACACCGGGCTCTCTCCCACCTCCTCCACATGAAATGTCTCCACCCTGACCCCCTGCCAAACTCCTCCTTTTCCAGCCCTGCCCACATCACCGCCTCTAGGGAGACTGCCCTGATTTCCCTCCTCCAGCTGCTCACAGTGCCCTCAGCACAGCATCTGGATATCTGCCTGATCCGCCGCCACGGGTGGAGGTCCTACCTCGTGTCATTTCTGTGTCCTCAGGGCCCCTGAGCCAACACAGAAGGTGAGTTCAGAAAAGGTTTCCTGAATGGCCAGCCCCTCCCCTCCAGGACTTAAAAACTTGTGGGGATTAAGACCAGCCCTCAGACGGAGAATGGGTGACAGGCTTCTCAGACAGACCCAGGGACACAGAGGACACAGGGGGATGCAGGACGTGGGCTTCCCAGGGGCAGCAGTGGCCAGTGGCAAGGCAAAGCGAGAATCTTCTTCACCACCCTCCATCTCCCTCCACTTTTTGCCTCTAAGACCTTGTCTTCCCTTCTCCTGCCTCCTACCACTCTTCTCTCCTCCCCGCCATCTCACTGAAGCAGTTGGGGCTGTGGTGGCTGAGAGCAGGGAGGGGCGGAGGCCGAGCTGTTTATAGGACCTGGAGCGGCTCCATCCATCAGCTCTGTTTGGAGCTGCAGACCAAGCACAATAAATACCTTGGCTCCTCCCCAGCTGTGCTTTCCCTGAACTTGGCCATTCGAACTCCAAATCTCTCTGGCCTGCTGGTTCTCAGGACCCAGCTCCCACCCCACCCTCCCACCTCCCACCAAGCTGCCCTGGAGAGAGCCCTGCCTCTGGGACCAGAAACGCGGGGCTGAGTCTGGGCTCTGCCACTGCTTTGCTTTGGGAGCGAGGGCAAGTCAGGCCACTTGTCTGTGCCTCCATTTCCCCGTCCGTAAAATAGAGTCGTAATCAATGCCCCGCAAACGTACAGCGCTGTTCGTATGTTAGATCAGAGCGGCTTGAGCATCCGCTCTGTGCTAGGCCCTGGGCCCTGCGGGATCTCTGGGAACAGTCAGACAGAACCTCTGCCTATTGGTGGAGGGAGGGGCCACAGCACAGCACAGGCAGGAAGTGGTCAGCGCCACGAGGGAGGTCCAGATTTGTGCTCGGCGTTTGTTTGCAGCAGGGAGCAGCCCTTCCAGCTGGAGGAGTGAGGGGAGACTTCGAGGACATCTGGGCTGGCCCTGCAAGGAAGGGTAGGATTTCAACATGTGGAGAAGAGGAGAGGCTCCTCCAGACAGAGCAAATGGTTCGGCTGGAGCCCGAGTCGGGCACTGGGAAGAGGCGGGCCTGGGGGGTGGGCAGAGAGGAGTCTGCCTATGCCCAGCCTCCACCGCATCACTCCTGACTTTATCCTCTCTGATCCTTCAGCACCTTCTGCTCTGACTTTCCAGGCTTCTGGAATCTTTCTTCCTTCCCTGGAGAGCTTCGGACTCACCCAGCTCTCCCAAGTTGTGGATGCATTCCCGGAATTCTGCAGTCATGTCCCCACCCCTGCCTCCCCTCAAAAAGCCACCCTAGAAACTGGAAGACTTAGATCAGGGGTAAAGCCAATAGCACATGTTTCTAGAATGAATAACGGAATGAAGGAAAGAATAAAAGAGCAAGTCAATGAAAAAGAGAATAAGTGAGTAAGTAAATCACTGAATTCAACCAATATTCCTTAAGCCCCTGCTACACCCCGTGCTAGATGCTACATCCCTCCCCTTGTGGTACTCAGTGTTTACTGGGGGAAATAGATATTAAACACACACACACACACACACACAAATAAAGACAAAATGGCAAATTGTGATGAGTACTACGAGAGGAAATAATTGAGATGGGCAGACTCAGAGAAGTCCTCTCCAAGGGCATGATCTGTAAGCTAAGACTGAAGGACTTAAGTGAGGGAATTAATATTCCTCCGAGCCTCTTCCCCTCGCTCCTATGAATTTGACGAAATGCCTGGGGAGAGCAAGATCCGCGCTCTGGAGCCCGAGGTCCATTTTCATACACTGAAAGCAGCCCATACACTGGGGCCCTCCCAGCTTTCCCTCCCCCCAGTGCCGTGGCTGCCCCATTCTAGAAGCATGGGGAAAAATATGGAAGACTACATATAGGGTGGTGGAGGGATCACTGAGGGAAGGGTCCCAGGAGTCAAGCATTGTGGGGGTAGGGGGCAAGCTAGGCTGCAGAGTAAGAGTCCAGTTCCAAAGGCCCCTGCTTTATCATTTTTTTAGAGGGGAGGGGGTAGGATGGGCTTGGCTCCCTCCTCCATCCCTGCATGCACATGTCAGCTTGCACCCTCCTCTTTCATCCTAGGTAACTTATTAACATTCTCATATCTAACCTTCTGTATGTTTTCTCCATAATCAAGCAATCTTTGAAGACACATTTAAATTATATGCAAATACACATATGCATGTATCATTATTTTATAAAAATGGGATCATATCATATACATTTTCCTGCATCTTGCTTTTCTTATTCAACAATACTTCAAGGAGATCCCCCTAAACAAACTGATGTTGCTCTGATTCATTGACAGTCCATAAAATTCCAGAGGGTGACTATTCCATAGTTTCTTCAGCCATTCACCAATTGATGGACATCCACTTTATTCTCTTTTCCTGCAATGATGAGCATGCTGTAAAAGCATCCTTGTCCATATGCCCGTCATCTCTGGCCGTTGTATGTCTGTCAGATAAGCACTTACAACTGAGATTCTCCATCAATGGATACATGTTCGATATAATTTTAATAAGGCTTACTTTTCAAAAAGATAGTCACGTCTCACAGTTCCACAAACACCTTATGAGAGTATCTTTTCCTGTGCTTCCCTGCCAGAAATGCAGGTGACAGCGACAGGTATAAAGAGGCCCCTCATTTTTCCTATAAATCGCATTTCCCTGCTGCTGCATCTGAGCAGCCTGTCATTTGCTCATTGGCCATTTGGGTTGACGCTCCCTTGAACTGCCCATTTTTGTCCTCTGCCCGTTTTTCTGTTATCTTTTCCTCGTCAATTGTGAAACCTCATTGTACATTGTAGTTATTGAACTTCCTTTAGCATTTTTATAACAAATGTCTTCCAAATCTGTCGTTTGTCTGTCGACTCTGCTTATGTCTCTGTGCCCGACAATGCCTTTCAGGGCCTCCCTTCCCTTTCTAGCTTCTCAATCTGATTGTTTCCCTCAGATCGCTCATGTGGTCTCCCAAATTTTCCTCTTCTTTTTTTTCTTGTTTTCTTTTTTACATTTAAATCTTTAAGTAATCTGAAATGTATTTTTGATTATGAAGTTGGATAATGGTCAAATTTTATTTGATTCCAGATGGACAGTAATTGTGCCAGTGTCATTTATTAAATAATTAAAAGTTAACTCTGTCAAATATGAAATTCTGATATATATTTGGTATCTATTTCTGGATTTCCTGTTCTGTGTGTTTCACTGATCTATTTTTCTACTCCCACACCAATACTCTAGTGATTGGTTTTAGAGTTTGTTCTGATGTGTATAAGGCAAGGCCTCTTGCATCGTTAATATTTTCCATAACTTTTTGGCTATTCTTAGGCATTTATTCTTCCATATAAACATTTCACTTCATTTGGAATAGATTTGGGGAGTTTTGACATTTCTATGACATTAAATCTTCTCATCCTAGAGCATGGTATATCTTTCCATTTGTTCAGATCTTGTGTTCAATCCTTCCACAAGATTGTATAGTTTTCCTCATATGGGCCCTATGTCTTTCTCGTTATATTTATTCCTAACTATTTTGTACTTTTTGTCAATATTGTAAATGGAGTATTTTTTCTATTTCCACTTTTACATGTTTATTGTCAAAATAGGGAAAAATGATGGGTTTTTATATATTTATCTTGTATCCAATAACATTATCAATTTTTCCTACTCATTCAAAGAGGTTTTTTTGTTTGTTTCTTTTGTTTTTGCATTTGTTTTTGGTTTTTGTTTCTCTGCGAGAGGCTCTTGGGTTTTCTAGGTATACGATCATTTAATGACGTCACGGTTCTGGCAGCTCCCTTGATGCCCTCACCACAGCAGTGTCTGCCTCCAGCCAGGCCTCTCCTCACCTGGCCTGCAGCCAAGTTGCAGGGACCCACACTGCCCACCACAGAGCTCCTTCTCCTATGTCTTCTCTTCCGGCTCCAAACCCCTGTCTCCCTGGTTTGCAGGAGCAGAGTGAGGGTGAGGGTGGAGGGCCTCAGAATCCCTGCTGCTTTGTTCCACAGAGTGAATTTATTCCCGCCTAACTGGAATTCCCTGCTCCTCCTAGAGCAAAGGTTGAAAACTGGTGGCCTGTGGGCCAGATTTAGCTTTCAGGCTTGCTTTAGTTGGCCCACACAGTGGTACATAGAAATCTGGTTTAATTGCCAACATTTAAAAATTGGAAGAGTTGTTTTTTATGGGAACATGGAAAAATCAGGATTTCTGATTTTTCGTAAAATTCTGGACAGTCTGAGAACCTGGGCCCCCAGCCCACAGAACAATGAGTGGCAAGAGCTGTGAAATTGCATCTCCCACCCAGACTGTGGGCTCCTCAAGGGCAGCGAGCCATCCCATCCCCTCTGTACCCCAGCACCTGACACAGGGCTTCAGGCAGGGGTCACGAAAGTGTAATTCCTTATGTATCATGTACAAGTTTCAAGGACTCGTGCATTCAGAGTCCCATACAGTAAAGGTTCTGACCTTTATTGCGCCACAGACCCCTTGGCAGTCTGATGAAGCCTATGGACCCCTTCTCAGAATAAGGTTTTTAAATTCATAGAACAAAAAATATACATGATTACAAAGGAAATCTATTCTATTGAATGCAGTTATCAAAATATTAAAAAATAATTGTGATTAATATGTATTTTTTATTAACACATTAAATAGTGAGATCTAGTAGCAGGTATAACAACTACTGTGATTTTGAAGCACTGATGAGCATGAATAATATCTTGAGAGATCTACAACAATGGTAACAAGGCATGGAAATGTCTGTAATTTCTGTTGGGGACAGGACTGCTAATGTCACAGGTACTGCCAAGACCCTGGGGATCTGCAGCCTATGTTCATGTGGGAAAGAGCTGTTACATTTCAATCAGAGGCTAATGATGAAAATAAAGATGTAATTCTTTTTCTCATCCAAGTTCACAGACCCTAGAAATTCTACCCGTGGATCCCCTGGACCTCAGGTCAAGACCCCTGCTTTGGGAAACGGTGCTAACGGCATACACCTGGGCCACAATAACAGAGAAACAGTCCCATGGAAATGACCCAGTCTTGAGTGTTCTCCATCAGGGCAGGGTTGGAGTATAAATTAGGTCACTTTTCTGGAGGGCTTTTTGGCAATTTATTCCAAGAATCTTAAAAATGTGCATCTCCTTTAGCCCTGCAATTCTGTTCCTGGGAGTTTATCCTAAGGAAACAGAGAAGTAGCCAAAGGAAAACTGAGGGTGAGGATGTTTATCACTGCCGAGGGCACAGCCAGCTTTTGCGGAGCCTGATGCTTATACAATGTAGAGGGCCCCCAGTACAAAAAGAAGACAAAATCATGAGTATAAAATTGCTAGGCTCTGGGACCGGCCCGGTGGCACAGTAGTTGGGTTTGCGTGCTCCACTTTGGTGGCCCAGGGTTCACAGGTTCGGATCCCAGGTGCAGACCTACACCACTCATCAAGCTATGCTGTGGTGGCATCCCATATACAAAACAGAGGAAGACTGGCACAGATGTTAGTGCAGTGCCAATCTTCCTCAAGCAAAAAGAGGAAGATTGGCAATAGACGTTAGCTCAGGGCCAACCTTCCTCACCAAAAAAATAAAAAATTTGCTCGACCCCTCCTGGGCATGTGGAAAGGTCCTGAGCAAGTGAGGGACCCTGCAGCTAAAGCTTCATCAGCTTCACATAAGTTGACCCAATCATAGTGTCATTAATAATAATTTAAAATTGGAAACAACCTAAAACAGCCAACAATGGGGGTTTGATGTAGTAAGTTATCATATATCTACACAAGAGAATACTGATCAGTCATTTAAATGATATGAATGTAGAGGTGTATTTATTGACATGGAAAGGTGCTCAAAAAATAATATGAAGTGAAAAAAGCAGGTTATAAAATACGTATAAGAGCCCAGTTTTGTTAAAATGACATATGAGTTACGTGTAACAGGATGTTAAATGGGACTTCTCCTGTCTCAGAATTGCTGCTGGCCCCCACAGCCTCAAAAGCAGCACCAGACACAAGCCAGCAGGTCTGGAGCAGCGATTGTGGTGTCCTCACGCCATCACCCCCTCCAGCCCCACGGCGGGCACTGACCAGGGAGAGGAGGATGGCTGCTGAGCCTTTCCACAGGGAGAGTTGTCCAAGGGCCACGCTTCACCCCACACGGCTCAAGCCAGGCGACCTGGGCTCCCCTGGAGCTTCGAGGACACAGAGCCTGGGCCCACCCCTCACGTGGAAAGTCTGAAGATGAGAGGACGGTGGGAGCTGCCCCGGATGTAGTCCGAGGTGAGGATGGGGGCTGCTGGGGGAGCCACTGTGCTTCCAGAGCTTGGCAGCAAAAGAAGAATGTTTCCTGGAGGATCAACTGGACACAGTGCAAAGTAGCTGGGAGGTGAGCCATCCTGAAGGATCCCTGCCCAAGAGGTCTGCCCTCCAGGGCAAGGGGACCCCTACAGAAGGACCCCACCCAGTAGGAGTGGAGGTGGTGGGCACAGATGGTCAGCCAGGGGTATGTCCCCTAAGTCCAGGACCACAAAGGAGACTCCACCCAACTCAAAAAGTGTTTGCCTCCTGAGAGCAAGGGCCAGAGATTGGGCATCTGGCCCCCAGAGGGGTCTAACACCAGATCACAACGACTCCATTCCGAGCAGACCTTGCACTTTCCTCCCTCTGACCCCCACTCAACCTGAGCCCGAATCGAAGATGCAGAACAGAAGGAGAGACAATCCTTTCTTTCCCCACCACAGGTCCCTGAACTGTGTCTCACTGAGAGCTGTAGGGGAGGAGAGAAGTTTTGAGAAACTCTGATTGTTCGTTCATTTGTTTGTGTCATTGAGGTATAATTTACACATGGTAAAATGCACCCTCAAGATACAGCTCTATGAGTTTTCACAAGCACACACAGTTGCGTAACCACCACCACAGTGAAGACATAACACATTTCCATCACCCTAAACAGTTCCCGTGCCCTTCTGTCGTCAACTCCTTTCTCCATCCCCAGCCCTTAGTAATCGCAGATCTGTTATAGTATCTGCCGTAGTTTTGCCTTTTCCAGAATGTCATATAAATGAAATCACACAGTATGTAGCCTTGAGTCTGGGCTTTCACTTAATACAGCACACTTGAGATTCATCCATGTTGTTGAAAGTATCAAGATTCCTTCCTGTGATTGAGAAGTATTCCATCGAACAGATGCACCATAGTTTGTCTAACCATTCACTTATTGAAGAGCATTTGAGTGGTTTCCAGTTTTCGGCTGGAATTAGAAATAGAGCTGCTATAAAATTCACATATAGGTTTTGGTGTGAACACAAGTTTTCGTTTCTCTTTGGACAATACCTGGGAGTGGGAGTGTTGGGTCCTACAGCAGGTGTATGTTTAACTTTCAAAGACTGCCAAACTGTTTTCCAAGGTGATTGTTCAATTTTTAATTCCCTTCAGCCATGTTGCTCTCCGTCTTCCCCAACGCTTGGTGTTGTTGGATCCAGTCCAGGATCATGCATTGTATTTGATTGTCACGTCTCTTTTGCCTCCTTTATTCTGGAATAGGTCCTCAATCTTCATTGTCTTTTATGACATTGACACTTTTGATGAGTCTAGGCCAGTAATTGTGTAGATTGGTTTTCTTTTGTTTTAACTCCCAGTAAGGATCATAATTGTTCCCATTCACAGTCCAGTCCTAATGTTGACCACAGCTTGCTTATTTATTTATTTTGAGGAAGATTGGCCCTGAGCTAACATCTGTGCCCATCTTCCTCTATTTCGTATGTGGGACACTGCCAGAGCATGGCTTGATGTGCAGTGCACGTGTCCACGCCCGGGATCTGAACCTGCCAAAGCAGAGCAGGCGAGCTCAAACACTATGCCACCGGGCCAACCCCATCTGTTGCCAATCTTCCTCTTTTTTTTTTCTCCCCAAGCCCCGGTACATAGTTGTATATCCTAGTTGTAGGTCCTTCTAGTTCTTCTACGTGTGACACTGCCCCAGCATGGCTTGATGAGCGGTGTGTATGTCCACGCCCAGGATCCAAACTGGGGAACCCCAGACCACCGAAGCGGAGCGCGTGAACTTAACCACTCCACCACCGGGCCGGCCCTGTAGATTGATTTTCAATTTGGGTTTGTCTGATGTTTCCTCTGTCAGGTTCTGCCTTTTTGGGCAGGAATACCACAGAAGTGATGTTGTCTTTCTCGGGTCACCACATCAGGAGGCACTTCATACACCACTGAGTATAGCTTTTAATATGCATTAGGGCAAAAAAAGAAAAAGACTGGAAGGAGGATATTCACCCAAAAATAAGAGTGGGAGGAGGATTTCAGGTGATTTTTACTTTCTTCTTTGACTTATCCATATAGTGGACTCAGCCAGCAAGCATTTCATCTAGCCACCCGCTCCCTCCAAATGCTGCCCGCTCACCACTTCAGACCTGACCTTAGCCTTTGATGCTCTAGGGAAAAAGAGGTCACATCCAAGAGGTAAAGAAAATGACACGATGTAATCTTTGTCTTTTAAATTTCTAATATCCCAGGTCCTTCCACTTAAAGGATTATCCAGGGTCATTTTTACTGTGTGCAATTTTTGCCTTATACTCATAAAATCCAATGCCACTGTATTTTCAGATTTTTTATTCAGTTAATTTATATTACTCATGAATAATAAAAAAAAATTGATATTAAAAAAGGGGAAAAAATCACTTGCTTCCATGAATTGACATTTTGAATTGTGGACCAGAAACCTGAGCAGCCCGGGGAGAGGGTAGCCTGGGGGTGGGTGATTTATATGTCACTGCAGATGTCATGGAAATTCTCAGCTTGGCATCTTCAGAAGGAGGAGGAGCTTGGAGGCAGGCACCTCAAAGGGGGAAATACCTCCAAACCAGTCATCAGGCCTGCATTTCTTCCTCCTAAATGTCTCTCATCTTCTCTCCATTCTCACGCCCCTGAGGGTTCAGGCCTTCGGCATCTCTCGCCTGGACTGTGGCCCCAGCCACAGAGCTCCCTGGTCTCCCTGTCTTCAGTCTGTTCTGCAGCTGAATAATCTTCCCAGAGCCATGCTGTTCTTCTGTCTCCTTTCCATGGCTACCACCGCCCCATCGTCTACCTGATTAAATGCATTCCCTGGTACCCTGACATCCACCTTTCCCCACCCTCTGGCCCCACCCTGCCTCTGCCCCTACGGTATCCCACATGCCAGCCAACAGTGGGCTGCTCGCTCGTTCCTGCACTGTCCTCTCCTGCTTCTGTGCCTTTGCTCAGGCCGTTCTCCTCCATGGAATGCCTTCCCCTGACAGCTCTGCCTGTCCAAACCTGGACCCTCCTTCAAGGGTAACCATCAAAGAAGTCTCAAGAAGTCTCCAGCAAACCTTTACTGAATAGCTGCCATGGGCCAGGCTCTGTGCCGAGCCCTGAAGATACAACAATGAGAATGACACAGGCCCTGCCTCCACGGGGTTCACAGTTCATCAGGGAGTTGAGAAAGATAAACACATAAACAGAGATACAAAGGCTGGATGGAAGGGAAGGATAGGAAAATGGTATTTCTTGCAGAAAAAGAGTTGCCCTTGTAGGTGGTATACGGGTTTGCTAGGGCTGCCGGAACAAAGTACCACAAACGGGGAGGCTTAAAACAACAGAAGGATATTGTCTCCCAGTTCAGGAGGCTGGAAGTCCAAGATCAAGGTGTAGACAGGGCCATGCTCCCTCTGAAGGCACTAGGGGAGGATCTGCTCCCGGCCTCTCCTGGCTTCTAGTGGTTCCCCAGCTTGTGCAGCACAGTGTCTGTGCTCACATGGAGTTCTGTGTGTGCCTCTGTGCCCAAGTTTCCCCTCTTTGTTAGGACAGCAGTCATTTTGGATCAGGGGCCCACCCTACTCCAGTATGATCTCACCTTAACTAATGAACATCGGCAAAGACCCTACTTCCAAACAAGGTCGCATCTGAGGCACTAGGGGTTAGGCCTTCAACATATGAATGTAGGGGGGGGACAAAATTCAACCCATAACAGCAGAGCGGAGGCCAGAACCCAAAGGGTGGGGATGAGCATGGAGCAACAGACCTGGAGGCACTGGCTCGAGCTCAATTCGCCCACGCGAGAAAGGCAGCCGATAGAAGAGGGGTTTGGGGGGAAGACAGAAACAGCTCACGGGATTTAAAGAGATAAGTTATTGCTGTGTGGTGTGCATTGTCAACTCCACTGAGTTTCCACAAAAGCTACTTCTGCTCTGTACAGTGCAGTGGGGGAGGGGATGGCCAACGCGTGGGCCCCAAAGCAAGGACAGGCCAAACCAACGCCCCCCCGCAGGAGGCTAAAGCTACGGCCTGGAGGAGATGGGCTACTCCTGGCTGAGGGAGTGGAGTGAGGAAGGGTCGAGGGCAGCAGCTTCGTGAGGGAGGAGAGAAACAGAGAGAACTAGTTGTATCCAGCACCAGACTCTGCCACATGCATTCATTTCTGAGGGTATGCTTGATTCTCATGAATGCCTTGTGTGGTAGAAATTATTGTCCCTGCTTTACGGCTGAGGACATGGTGGCTCAGCGGTGATGTGGCCTGCTAGAGGTCCCACAGCAGGTGCCAGCCAAAGCAGGGTTTGAACCCAAGACGTCCCTCAGCAAAGCCCATGCTCCTTCCAGGGCTCCTCAGATGCACTCTGACCACAGCCTCCTCTTCAGCAACTCGGGGCACCTCGTGTGCAGCTGAGCTCCAACAAGCCAGGTGTACTGACCGATTAAGGAATGTTTCTGTGCAGCCACCTCAGAAGCCATTGTCATATCCCTTGGCCCACGTCTGATTTCAGCCAAAGCCCACCTCCCATGGCCAGCGTCCTACGGCAAGCTTGAGCGGTGAGTTTCCACATTGGCTATAGGCTCTTTGGCACCAGAGGAGCCCGCTCGGGTAGGCGAGGCAGCCAGGAGATCTAAGGCCCTCACTCAATGGGGCCAGAGTCAGCAGATCGACTTCCGCCTTCCCCTCCTGCAGGTGGACGATTCTCGGAGGCATTCTGTAGGCTTCACGGGGTCCTTGTGGAATGCAGCCCTGTCACCCACTGTGGAGCTGGATACAACACACCCAAGTATGGGCTCTTTTTCCTTCCCAGTCTCACTCTCCTCACGCCCTTACTCTCCTTCCTGGTATCACCTCCTCAGTAAACTACTTGCACCGAGGCCTGTCATCTTACTCTGCCTTTGGAGGAACCCAAACTAAGACGGCACTGCTGGCATTGGTGGGAATGAGGAGGAAGCCTTTCCAAAGGGCCACTCTGAAATGGACTCAGAGCCATGCATGGAGAAGCCAGCAAAGACTAATGGGTTGTGGACCGTTTATAGGGTTTTGCTTTAGAGGTAATGTTGGAGAGAGAGGCCTGGGCGTATCACACAGGTCAGAGTCTGGGCTCTGTCTAAGCACGGAAGAGACATGCTTAGATTTGTATTTCTGAAAGACCATTCTGGCTGCCGAATGGAGGGTGGATTGGAGGTAGCAAGGCCAAAGTCAGGAAGACGAGTGAGGAGGCCATTGTCGTAACTGAGTGTAGATGTCGAAGGCCAGACTAAGGAAGTGGTGATGGCCTAGAGAGACGACAGAGTCAAGAGTCGTTCAGGGGCTGGCCCGGTGGCACAGCGGTTAAGTGCGCATGCTCCGCTGCCTCGGCCTGAGGGTTTGCAGGTTCGGATCCCGGGCGCGTCGTTTGCAGGTTCCGATCCCGGGTGTGCACCAACGCACTGCTTGTCAAGCCATGCTGTGGCGGCGTCCCGTATAAAGTAGAGGATGATGGGCAGAGATATTAGCCCAGGGCCAATCCTCCTCAGCAAAAGAGAAGGGGATTGGCATCGGATGTTAGCTCAGGGCTGATCTTCCTCACAAACAAATAAACAAAAAAGAGTAGTTCAGAAAGTCGAACTGCTGGACTTGGTGAGAACTTGGATAAGGTCAGGGGTTGGGGGTGGAGAGAGACCATCAGGGGTGCCTCCAGTCTTCTGGTGCCTCTCCCTGGTGGAGGGGACGTGGGGAGAGAATAGGGAGGAAGGGGACGAGTTGGGTGTTGGTTCTTGTGAGTTACAAAGGTCTCTGGAACACATGGGGGTCTGTGGTGGCACTCAGGAGGGAGGTCAGGCTTGAAACAGACTTGGGAGGTGCCCACCTAGTGACCTCAGTGGTATCCCTCACTCCCGGACCTGCTCCTGCTACTGAACAAAGAGGGCTGCCTTGGGTGACTCCTAAGGGTCCTGCAGCTCAGCAGGAGGAGCCTCTGCTGCTTCTCCTCCCCTGTCTCTGGTACCTTCCTCACCCCCAGCTTGGGGTAGGGACAGACAAGCCTGGGTCCTGACCTCTACTCTCCCAAGACCTCCCAGCATGCTCTGCTTCTTCTAGGCGCAGAGCCCAGGAGATCCGGCCTGTCCCAGGAGACGGCAGACGTGGAGGTACCCAGTCCCAGCCCTTGGAAACCTCCCTCTCATTGTTTTCACAGCAGCACCAGCCCAGAAACAATTTAGGAGGCCCAGGGGGAAGCAGACTTTGCCAGGTCACTGCCCTGTCTCAGGTGGGCATGGATGGGGTAGTGGAGGGCATCCCAATGGAGACAAGGAACAAGTCAGGAAGGTGGGAGAAGGTCCAGCTCAGTCCCAACTAGGATTCCAGGAGGCAAGATTCCAGCAGGAAATGGAGCCACTCAAGGTGATGGGCTGAAGGAGATGAAGGAAAGGATGGGCAGGGGGAAGGGAGCCAACAGAGGGTGAGGAGCACCCAGACTAGCTCAGTGGGAATCGGTTCCCCTCCTAGGCCCACAGGGTCAAGAGGTGGCAATGGAGTTCCCAGAGCCAGTGGTGCTTGGAGCTGTAGAAGGGGGAGCTGCCAGGACTGTGGTCCCACAGGGAGGAGCAGGAGGACCAAATGCTTTCATCTCTCTCTCTTCTCTCACTGGTCTCCCACCACAGCCTCTCACTGGCCGAACCTAATGGAAAGGGGAAGCATCCACAGAAGCCAGCCTCCAGGACGCAGAGCAGGATGGAGGACGGATCTGGGGCAGATGGAGAACGACTAGCGACAGTGTGGGTCAGATGCTCTTTGAAGCACGTTGGAGTGCAACGCTTGGAGTCCAAAGACCAGGGTCAAAGTCCCGACTCCATGCCCGACCTTAGGTAAATCCCTTTACATATCTGAATCTTGAGTCTCTCTCCTATTAGAAAAAGCCATCATAAACATTTCGTCTATATTATTTTTACCCACACCATTTAGTACCCCTTCCCCACGTGCCTGAGACGTTCCTTCAGGAAGGAGCCGTGTGCACTAATTCACACGAACATGTAAATGACTGACACCAACTCTGAGCTCTTGCAAGGCACAAGGGGGACAAAGAGATGAATGAGTCAGCAGGTTTATAGGGTGTACCTTATTCCTGTCTGCATCGCTGGTACCTAGTGCAATGTCCCACTCATCATGGGCAGAGGATAAATGTTTGTAGAATCACTAAACTCTCATCTTTGTATCTCTGTGTGCTGGGTACCCAGACAGAGCCTGGCAAACAGAAGGCACTCATGTGTGTGATCAGTACCTGAAGGGACTACTGAATTCAGTGGGGCCCAAAGGCCACATCTGAGTGTGGGGGTTCCTGGTGGGGGAGGCCAGCAGCAGATCCCCAGGGGCCAGGATCCCCCCTCTCTGCATGCAAGAAGTCAAGGCCCTGGCAACAGCTGCAGCCAGCTGGCACCAGGTCCCGGCAAGAGTCATTGTTTGGCCCAAACAGGAAGCTGCCCAAGGGGAAGTGTGGCCTCACCTCAGTGAACCCCTGAAGAATGGCCCCAGAGAAACTTGGGGACGTGCTGGCAGGCACAGGCTGTGTTGCAGCTGCACTGCCCCACCTCAGTCTGGGTAGTGGACCTTGCTCAAGTCTTGGGGCCTGGTGCAGGAAGACAGAGCTGGGAGCATGGGGCTGGGTTCTAGCCCTGTGTGACCTTGGGCAGGTTACTGCCCCTCTCTGGATGTATCTCCTCATCTATCCACTGATGGATTCCAACTATGCATTTGTGGTTGAATGGATCCACATCTGGCTGTCTCCTCAGTCCCTCTGGCTGCGTGTTTCCTGACATCTCCCACTGCAGATGAGGCCCATGGAATGACCCTTTTCCACCAGGAGAAGGGAAACCCAATGCTTCCATAGCAGTTCACAGTTAGTAAAGCACCATCTCCTCATTTCATTTACTCTTCCCAACAATTACGCCAAGAGGTGAAGGTGGGGTCCATGGTCCCATCTCACAGAGGAGGACACAGAAGCTCAAAGGCAGGATTCAACCCCACACCCTGGTCTTGGGTCCCGAAGCTCTTGGGAAGCCTCATGTGATGAGTGAGTGTGTGCACGCTCAGGCTGGAGAGGGAGGCGCCCATCCACCCCTGCAAGGTGAACTCTGAGACAGAGGGCTGCCGGGGGCAGGCACCGTGGAAGCCCAGAGGAGGCCACAGGCCGCCTGCCTGAGGGAAAGTCAGGAGCCTGACTCGAGGGCTGGCAGCTTGAGGCTGCTCAGTTGGTTTGCTGTGTATGCATTTTTCTCAATTCAGGCTCCGCCACTTACCTACTCTGAGACTCAAGCGAGCCACTCTGCTTCTCCATGCCTTGGTGAGCTCAGTGGTCATCTAGACATGATGCCTGTCCTGCTGACCCCCAGGCTGGGCGGGCATCAGAGGAGCTGATGGGGGGCGGAGGCCCATCATCATGGGGACGTGTTGGTTGCCCATCAAGCATCTATTCCCCTCTTCTTTCCTCATAGGACCCCAATTCTGCTCTTTCTCCCCACTCCCAGGTTTAACACTAGATCCCAGTGAATCTAAGCCAATCAGCACATGGCATTCCCTGAGAGACTATTATTGATCAGAAACATGACCCAAGTCGTCCTATTCAAATCAAAGAAAAGGCCTTACAGTCTAGGGTTGGGAGAGAAGTCCTCTCTTGCACTCTCCTGCTGGACATTCACAGGGAAGCATGTAGCCCCCATTGCCACTGGCAACCACAAGGAGAATGACGGCTGTCATGGGACCACAAGGGGGACCAGCTAAGGACAAGAGAGAAACAGAAAAGCCAGTGTTCTTGATGACACCAGGAGCTGCTGCTGGTGTCGGACCACCCCCTCTGGACTCGCAGTAGTGCGACATGATACATTTCCTTGTTTTATTTAGACGTTGGAGGCAGGGTTTTCTCTTATTTACAGTCAAAGCCATCTTCAGTGCCCTCTCATCATCTTGCAGTTTCTGATGCACAGAGTGGGAACGAGCTGCCCTCCCCACGTTGGCTCATTCTTGATATTCAAGGCCAGAGGACAGCTGTGAAACCTCTGGGCACCCGGCCAGGACTGACGACTTGTTCACGGCTTTTTGGAAGCTCTGCATTCTTTCCTCTCTGTTCCTCGAGCCAGAGACTATTCCTCCCTCTCCACAGCTGGCCTCTGGCCTCGGCCCAGGCCACCCCACCAACATTAATGCTACAAGATTGATGGGGCAGGGAGCCAGAGAGCCTGGACCTGATACCCCAGCCCTGGCTGCTCCCTCCGCTCAGCCTCCGATTTTTTCCCTCCTCTCCCCTCCAGAGACCTCAGCCACTTTGTAGCCGTAGGATTAGAGTTTTCAGAACATAAGATCCCTCGGAGATGACCTAGTACAACCTCCTGGGTGTACAAAAGTGGAAACTGAGGTCCAGATATAAACAAGAGACTTGCCCTGGGTCACACGGAGCTGGGACTGGAGCACAGGTACCTTGACTCCCAGTCCAGGACTGTCCCATACACTGCGAGAAGGTCATAAATGGACGTAACTTTTCTGTTTTGAGTATCCACTGTCTACCCCATGTCGCTTGTCTCGATCATTCTTTTCTATCCCTATGGCCACTGCTCTGATTCGGACTTCGTGGTCTCCTGCCTGGGCGTGCGCCTCATTCTAACAGTCTGTCCAGTTCCCATCTGCAGTCCTACCCCCCACGCTGCAGGCAGAGGGATTGTCCTTAATGCAGACCTGACTCGGTTAGCCCCCTGCTTCACCGCCTATAGGACAAGATCCAGGATCCATAACCCGCCTTACAGGGGCCCTCAGGATTGGCCACTGCCCAACCTCATGTGTCAAATAAGACCTATATTCCTTACTAAACTCAATGGAGGCCTCCTCCAGCAGCTTTCCCAGATCCCTCCATCTGTGAATGACCTGTGTCTGTGTCTATCACAGAGCCCTTCTCAGGGTGGGAGAGTCTGACTCCAGCTGTCTGCTCCACCGGATGGTGGGTGCTTCCAAAGCAGAGACCACGTCACTCAGCATCACTGCCACCTGCTCCCTCCGCCAGGGTTGACCTTGGCCGTGTGCAGTTTCCTCTTGTTGGTTCCAGGTGTTCTGTCCATAGCTGGGAAGGCAAGGAGCACCGGAGCGGATGGCAGGAGATTCTGATGCCTCATCCTGAGTGGGCTCCATCCTGCCCAGCTTGGCCGTCCTCTGACCCAAATTGGGAGTGAATGTGTCTCTACTCAAGGTCATGGACATGGAGAACCCAGCCCGGCCTGGGGCTCTGGGAAGCCACGGGGGCAAAGCTTAACAATCAGTCCCCTCTTAGTGCAGCCAAGGAAAGTCCTGGACTTCGAACTCAGCGCTGGGATTCTAGGAGCTCCACTTCCAGGAATCAATCCTAAGGGGAAAATCCAGAATGCGGACAAAGACTAATATGGCAGAATTTATTTATAACGGCAAAAATCTGCAAACAATCTAGAAGTTCAACGGTAACAGAAAGGTTAAATACACTAACGTGTATTCGGATGGTGAAATAATGTGCTGCCACTAAAACTACGTTTGCAAAGAGTTGTTATTAATGTGGAAAAGTGTTAGGTGAAAAAGAACAGAATACAAAACCATATATGTAGTGTGATGATAACTGAAAAAAATGCATAAAGACTGGGAGGAAATAGACTAAAATGCTAAAAATGGTTGACCTGGGATAGACACATTAAAATTTTTCCTAGGTTTATACTTTCCTGTGCTTTCCAAACTTGGAAAAATATTTAGACAAGAGAAGAAAAAAGAACAATTCTGGTCCCAACTCTGGTGAAAACTAGACGCATGACCTTGGGTAGGTTAGCCATCCTCTTCAAGATTCGATTTCCTCATTGTTTGTTCATCCATTCCTTCCTTTGTTCTAGGAATCTCTCCTAAGGACGTCATCTGTGCCAGCTGGGGGCTGGGGACCCAAAAGTGAATCCAAATCTAAACAAATGAAAACATGTTTAACCTTGTTCATAATCAGAGAACTACCAATTAAAACTAAGCCAGGATACCATAACTTATCTATTGGATTGGCAAAACTCCAACAGTTTGACAACATACTCTGCTGGCGAGACTGTGGGAAAACAGGCCTCTCATACATCGTCTGGTGGGAATACAAAATGGTGCCAGCCCTACATGGAAGGGAATTTGGGAATTTCTAGCAAAATTACCTGTGTGTTTGCCCTTTGACCCAGCAATCCCACTTCTAGGAATCTATCCCAAAGAGATAATGGCAAACATAAGACAAGACGTGTGCATAAAGCTATTTGTAATAGTAAACAACTAGAAACCACCCAAATGTCTATCAATAGGGATTAGTGGACCACACAATGGATGATTCTGCAGCTAGAAAGGGAATAACAAGGATCTCTAGATGCTGTGATGACATGACCTCTGGGTACGGTGTTAAGTAAAAAAGCAAAGTGGAATAAAATGTGTACAGTACGCTATCATTTATCAAAGAAAGGGAAGGGAATACATATTTTCTTTAATTTTAAAAAATCAGTTAAAATATAAAAAATAAAAGTTTAAAATTGTTATCTATTGGAGGAGGGAGGAAACAGGGTATAGAGAATGGGAGTAGAAGCTAGACTTCTCTGAATATACCTAATTTTGTAGATTAACTTTAGAACCAGGTAAATGCTTTACATAAAAATAAAACAAAATTAAATCAAAATAAAAGTCAAAAGCAAGTCCCCCCAAATCAAAAGCAAAACTAAATAAATGAATCTGTCTATTGAGTTGACAGCTTCACCACGCAGAGTTGAATTATTTCAAGGATTTAGAAACCTGGTGACTTGCCTGCACGTCACTAGCAGGATATTTATTCTAAGGACAAAAGAACTGCAAACAAATTGTAAAGTGTTTTCAGTCATCATATTGTTAGTAATACTACTGGTACTGTTACTCTGAAGTTTTTATAAAATATAGAGAAAGTTGGAGAAAGGAAATCAGTAATCATGTTAACATTGTTAGGAAGTAAGATTTTCAGCATTAGAGAAAAAGGAGACAAATATAAAATCAAAGATCTTAAGTAAAAGCCCTATAGCCTTAGGTTTTATTTAAAATATCAGTATGAACTCTTGATGTATATTTTCTTAAGAAAAATATTTCCCAGCTCTTCACACTGAAAATACCTAGAGGCAATGACCAACCAAATAGCATTGGCACCCCTAGCATCCAGATCTGTGGTCCCTACATACCATTTCTCACCAAGAGAACCAGGGCTTCTTGGAGAAACAGCCCATTCCAGGTGTGGGCAGAAAACATATAAGACAAACCTGGACATCTTGTCATACCAGAAAGTCAGGAAGCTAATAAACCCTCCTAGGTTCAAAAGAACTCAGAACTCAGAGATCCCCACTGGCCAGAGAGGGGACACTTTGAATAACAACAAGAGTAATAACTGTAATGGATTGAAACATATCAAATGCATTAAAAACTATGAGATAACAATGATACAAAAATCCAAAACCAAATAAACAAACAAAAAAACCTTTGCTGGTCACCTTTGGCGAATGTTAGGGAATCGACTCATTATTCTAAAAACCGATAAATAAGGTGCAAGCACCAAGCATCTATCCTGCCTTTCCTAAACAGGTTGGACCTCAGAGAAACCAGAGTTGACAGGAGAAGTTTCTCTCCATAGAAGTATTCCAGCTAATAAATGGAGAAGGAGCGATAAAATTAAAATATCATCATTTTGCAAATCTCTAACAAAATAGTGAATCTAGACAATGACCATCAAAAGCTTCTAAAAGTGCAAAAAGACACATCTCCAAACACTATGTGCCCGATGAGGAAAGTACACACACCTCCTATGAAGTACTCTTGCCAAAACTTTGAATCTGAAGGTCATCAGGTCTCTAGATGTAACTACCAATTCTTAGGAAAGGCAGGGGCCTGCAGAATATGTTCAATGACACCATGGGGGATGCAGTAAGAGAAATCCAGAATGCAGAAAACCACAGGGGACATTTTTGTACTCAATAAATATGTAAGAGAAAAAATAAAAGGGAGGAGAAACCTATAGACTGAAGGAGACTTAAAAGACTCAACAGCCAAGTGAAATGTGTGGACCTTGTTTGGATCCTGATTTTGAACAAATCAATTTTAAAAGACCAGCTATGAGACAACTGGGAAAACAAACACTACTAGATATTTGATGATAATAAACAATTATTATTCAAATATAAGTATTGGTATTCTGGTCATGCCTTTATCTTTTAGAAATACATACTGCAATATTTATGGGTAAAGTGATTTGATGTCTTGGATTTGCTCCAGTGGGGGTGGTGGTGGATATAAACGAAACAAGAGTGGCCTTGAGTTGGTGAGGGTTGAAGCTGGGTGAGGACTACCTAGGGTTCTTTGTACTATTCTATTTTTGTGTATGCTTGACATTTTCCACAGTAAAATGTCTTCACTGCTCTCAAGGAGGTGAGGAGGAAGACTAGACATATCAACCAAAGAGATCAATTTTTTCCAAGGCGGTGGTGGGGCAGATCCTGGAATGCTGCACCTTCCGCAGGAGGAAACTGAAGCAGGAATGTGCATGTAGAAGGAGGCGTTCCCAGTAGAACAGCAGGAGTGAGTGCAAGAAGATTCCACATCTGGGGATGGCAAGTAATCTGCATTGAGGGAGCAAAGGGGCAGATCAGGGGTAGTGGCTGAGGAGAAGATGGGAATATTGTGGAGGGCCTCGAATGCCCACCAGGAAGGCCCGGAAGAGTTTGAGCTGGGGAGTGACATCGTGGGTTCTGTGTTTTAGCAATGCCGCTCAGGCAGCTGGAGAGATTGGAGGAAGAGGCCTGGATGGGTGTGGGGAAACCTGAGCAGAGGCTGGGCAGGGGTTCTAGAGAGAGACAGGAGGCCTGACCTGGGGCGACGGCTAGGGCCAGGCTGGAGGAGGTGGGCAGCTGCAGTGAGCAGGTGCTGGTGAAGGAGGAGCCCTCGCAGAGGCCGGTTTCTGGCTTGGGCAGCTTGGTGGATGTGGGTGCCATTACTAAGATGGGGTGAGGGGAGCAGGTTAGGCTCCTCCATCTACAGCCCTGGCTGGGAGGCAGGGGCCTGGGTTCTGGCCCTAGCTCTGCTGTCTGGCTGTGGACCCCGGGGCATGTCTCTGCCCCTTTCTGGCCTAGGGGTCCCCATCTCAGATGAGGGGTTCTCCAAATCCGCTCCTGGACAAATTCGCTCCCAGCCCCTGCGTACATCCTCGCCTGCAGAAGGATCACAAGTTCTCTACTGGCCTCACTGAAAATCCAGCTGTGTGATGTCAATGGCATTTCCCTTCAGAAAAAGGAAATGAGGTTAGCGAGCATGTTACCAGGAAAGGAAAGTTAGCTGGGCCCCACCCTCTGCAGCCCATGCTCCCCGCTGAGAGCACGCAAGGCCCCTCCACCTGGGGCTGGGGACGGGACCCAGATATGTCACGGGTCAGACAGAAGCACCAACACAATACGGGTGAGTGTTGACTGTTACAATTTTGACTTCCAAGCAGGGCTGGGTGCCCCCAACAGAGGCAGCACCCTTCCAGTGCCTGTAGCTTGAATCCCACCACACTGGGAAACTGAGGTCACCGGAAGCTCCAGGGGTCTCATTCAACGTCAGCAAGGCCCTAGAGATGAGCTCTTTGTATGTGAGGAGGCTGAGGCCCAGAGAGGAGAAGGGACATGGCCAAGATCACAGGGCAAGTCAGAGGAGCACCCAGGAACAGGTCACAGCACACCTGGGGGCAGCAGTCTGAAAGCCTGTCACGCCGCAGGGCTCCCAGAATGCTCTGCTCCTCATGGAGGTCCCCAAAGAGTCCTTCTCCAGTTACAAATATTAAGTGCCTTTCTTAAACTAAACCACCCCCAACCCTTAGCTTTTGACAATCGGAACATTCCTTCAAATGCTGTTATGAAGACAAAATGAAAACAAATTCCAATCCATCCAATAAAATTGCTGCATGCTTTTGATCTGAAGGAAGAAATTAATAGTAAATTGGTAAATTTGGTGTGTTCAGCAAATCAGTCATTTGAAAGGTTGATCACTTGGCAAATTGGCCGTGAAGTGAACACATTTTCAGAGACTTGACCAAGAGCCTCCCTCTGACCCATCCACCATCCCTCCCCACCACTGAGAGCCTGGTGGGCAGGGCCCGGGTCCAGGTCCTCTCTCCACCCCAACCCCCACCAGGGCCCGGCACACAGCAGGGTCGGACGCTGGTGAGTTAATTGCGTAGTGCGCTAAGGATATGGAATCCTGAAGTTGGACCTGAATGTCCTCAAGTGTTGGAGGGGCTGACAGAAGGTGAATTAGCAATGGTGGCCTTGGTAACCCTGATACAGTGAGGTGACAGGGTGGAAAAAACCCTCACCTTTGCTCTTATTGCAAAAGTCAACTTGGGTCATACTTTCCACTGTGCCCCCTGCAAGGAGGGCCTCTGCCTCACCCTCCCACACACCAGGGGCTGGGGGTTTTCAGGTGACGCGGGACTAGGTGTTTGCGTCTCTGCACCTTTGCAGGACCGCTCAGCAACAACGGAGCCAGAAAAGGCAGTGCGTACACTGTGTGCAGTGTTGGTGAGCTTGTGTGCCTGCATGCAAGGGTGTGTGTGTGTGTGAGCATGCAGGTGTGTGCACGCATGTTTGCACATTCATGTGTGGACGGCTGTGATGTGTGGTTTTGTTATATACCTACAGATGCTCGTGTATCTGTGTTTATTGTTATTGTGTATGAATATGTGTAAATGAAGTATATACGAATACCCATGTTTGTACGGACACGTGTGTGTTAGTGTGAGCATCCATTTGTATACAAGCTCTCACAATGCAAGTATATTGAATTTATATACCTGTTGATCCGTGGATGTGTATGATGATTGGGTACGTATAAATATGCTTATGTTTGTGCTTTTTGCATAAATACATGTTTGTGTGTTGATATTAATCCATATGAGTGTATGGAATATGTGTGCATGTTTGTGTAAGGTGTGTGTTTGCTCTGTAGGTGCATCTTAATGTAGGAATGTGGATGAGTGTGATGTGTATGCATGGGTGCCTGTGGGAATCAGTGTTTTGCGTGTGCCTGTGTGGACACGTGTGTGGAAATCTACAAATGTGTGCGTATAGGCGAATTTGTGTGTGAAGCGTGCGTGTGCGCACGTGATATGTGTGGTGTGTATAAGTGCGTGTGGTTGCAGGTATGTGCACACACAAACATACCCTTGTTGCCCTTTTCTTTCTTTTCCTCTTGGGGAATTACAGAGCTTCTGAGTCCTAACCATGGCTGGTGGCTCTTCCAGGAACATGGTTTCCTGGACCTGAAAAGTAAGAACGTCAGAGGTCCCATGTGACTGAGGAAGGGAGGTGGGCCTGAGGCTTGGGATCCTCTGAGAACCGGGTGGAGGCCCCCATGGCCACTGCTGTGGACCATGTTGGTGAATGGGTTGGGACACCTGGGGCCTCAGCGCCCCCTGTGTGCCCGGGGGACTGTCTCTGCCACATCTGGTCATCAGTCTGCCCCTCAGTGGCTTTCAGAGCCCTTTTTTTTTTTTTTTTTTTTTTTGGTAGTAGAGCCAAAATAAAATCTTACAAGGATCCCACCATGGAAAGCAGAGGAGTAAGTGGGAAATGCCGTGGCTGAAGGCTGGGGTTGGGGGGTGCCTGGGAGGGGCCTCCATGGCAGACAGTGCTAAGTTCCCAGCCTAGGTTATCCCTTTGCCTGTTCAGTTTACATTCTAGTGTACAGTTTAAAAAACATACCCACATCCATAATCTCAGCTAATCCCCATGAACTCCTTCCAGTCTGCTTGGGGCAGCTGGAAGCTGAGCTGTGGGATGGACCAGCCCCGGGTCCACTCCTGCCCCTCTCCATCTGAGCCACTTCTGCACCCCCAGCCTCCCTCACAGCGAGGATCATGGGAGATCACACCAGTTGACACTATGAGGTGTTCCGTCTGCATCTGGCACACGGTAAGCAGCCCCCAGATGCGGGCAGTTGTGCTTAAGATTATCCTCATTTTACAGATGAGGAAACTGAGACCTAGAGAGGCTCTCTGACTTTGTCTGAAGTCAACAGAAGACGCTGGGAAGGATTGAGGCCCATCTGACCTCAGATGTCCACCCTCTGTCATGAGAAGTGTTCTCTTGTTCTTTCGGGCTTGGCCAGGCGGTGGTAAACCCCACATGTGGTTCTGTGGTTGCCCACACGGGCCTAAAAATAGCCCGCAGGAGCCCGGGGACTCCCCGTTGGTGAGTGGCAGAAGGCCCATTCCCCGGGCAGCCATGGACCTGCTCTGCCCCACAGATGGGCGGGTCCTGTCTAGGGAGAGCTGGGTGGTCTGGGTACCACGTATGATGTGCCAGAGGCTGTGCCAAGCCTGTAACATAGATTATTTTATTTCATTGGTTTGGAATGTTTTTTAGAGTCTGTGATGTCCCATTGGACACATATGAAAATTGAGGCTCAGAGAGATGAAGCGATGTGCCCAAGGTCAAGGAGCTTCGATGAGAACCCAAGTTGTTCTAATCCAAGGCCCCTGTTGCCCTTAATCCCCATCACCCCTTCCTTATCCTGAGCCTGGGACAGCTGGAGCAGGGGTGAGAGCAGGACCTTTGGAGCCACAGACCCGGCTTTAGATCCCAGCCTCACTGAGGTCTCCTCGTGGCCTTGGTAAGTCCTCAGCCTCAGTCTCCTCACCTGCAGTCAGGGGCCACATTGCCCATTATGTGGGATCATGGTGGGGATCCAATGAAATAACCCATGGAAGTGCCCAGGGCAGAGCCAGGCATGCATTAAGAGCTCACAGTCGCTCCCCTCCCACCACTCAGGACCACGCTTCCAAGGCTGGGGCGAGAGAGGCAGTGTCGGCTGAGCCTCTGGCAGTGTCCCGCCAGGTCAGGGGAGTGGGACTGCTGATGAGAGGTCAGGAGAGGAGGGCCCTGTGGCAGGAGTATTTTCCAAAAACGGCATCAGGAGTGTTTCCAGGTCCACATACTGGAAGCTTGTCATTCTCCATCAAGAAATGGAGTCTGTTGCCCTCCCCTTGAAACTGGGCAGAGCTCTGTGACTGCCTCAATGAACAGAATGTGGCAGAAGTGTCATTACATAACTTCCCAGGCTAAATCTATAAAGTGATATAGCTTCCACCTGTCTGTCTGTCTGTCTCTGTATCTGTCTCCCTCTCTCTCTCTGGAATCCAGCAACCATATTGCAAGGAAGCCCAAGCCACACGGAGAGGACACTATGGGTGCTCCGGCCAATAGCCCCAGTTAAGGTCTCGGCCAACGACCAGCTTCAACCGCTGGACATGTGGGTGAATAACTCTCAGCTCCTGTTAGCAACCATCCCAGGTCATGTTAAGTGGAGCAGAGGTGAACTATCCCCTCTGAGCCCTGCCCAAATGCAGATTTGAGAACAAAATAAATGTCACTGTTTCAAGCACTAAGTTTTGGGTATGCAGGGCTAGGTAACAGGAAAAGCTCTCCTCCTCCCCTGCAGCCCCCCAAGTCACCCCAGCCAGGTACAGGTAAGCTCCTCCCCGTGTCCCACTCCCACTCCTACAGGCAGAACCTGGTGACAGTCCTCTGCCCACTGCTGAGCCCTCCCAGTGGAGCCGGCCAGCCCTGGCTCAGATCCCAGCTCCGTGGCTTTCAGTGTGTGCCCTCGGGCAGGTCGCCAACCCTCTATGATGCTCGAGTTTCTCTGTGTCAAGTGGGAATTATGATGGCACCACTCAGGAGTCTGGGGAGTTAACTAAATTAATTGCCTGGCACATAACAAGTGCTCCTATGTGGATGCGGGGGTGAGAGGCTGGGGAGGAAGTCAGAGATGTGGCCCAGCCTTTGACATAGTCAAAGGAGAGAGGAAGACGAGTGGGTTTCAGGGAGCCTGGAAGGCCATGAGTTCTGTGGACATTCAATGTGAGAAGCCCAGCTCTGTGCAGGCTGGATGGGTCCCCAGGAAGCACTATCCTCAGATTGCTCCCAGATTGAAGGAGATACCGGGGGAAGAGGAGTGGGGCTGTGCGGTGGGGGGGGTGGGGGGGGACGCTAGAGCCTGGTGGGCTCAGCTACACCTGAGTGTTGGCTCTGAGGCTTCTCAGAAACCGAGGGGTGCCCTCCCTCCCCCAGCCAGGGCCAGCCCGGCCCTATCTAGGGAGATAAAGTCACTGCGGAGGCTCCCAGACCAGAGACGTCCTTATCAGCCACGGTAGCCTGGGGTATTTGGGAATGTGAACGAGCCTGATGCACTGGCCCAGAAGACACAAAGCAGACACAGGGGGATGGCCCCTCTCCCCATCCCCCCTTCCCTCCCTGCAACCCTGCGGCCTCGATGTCCCCCAAAACACAGCCCTGTGGAGTTCACTGCCCAGTGGGCAAGATGGACAAACAGATGCTCATAACAACAATCACAAGCTTGTTTCTGAACACTTACTCAGAGCCAGGCACTGCTGTGAGTGATTCACATTGTTCTGAGTGATTTACACATGTGAACTCACTTAATTCAAACACAGCCCCATAGTGTAACATTGTTAACATTTCCATGTTACAGAGGAGGAACCCGAGGCACAGGAAGGTGAGCACCATGCACAGGTTCCCAGAGCTGGGACTCAAGGCCAAGAGGCCTGGTCCCAGGAGACCGGTGAAGGCTGTGATGGGGGCTACATCATAAATAGTCTCCCCTGGCTGAGCTAGAGCGAGCTGTGAAGAGACAAGGGACGGGAAGGGGTCCCTACAGAGTGGGTGCCCCACAAGGCTCAGTCCCCCTAGTCTTCCTCTTCACACCGCTCCCCCCTCTTCCCCGCCTCGCTGCCTTGGGGCCTGTGGCTTGGAGCTCCCAGTGCCACTGAGGCCCCTTCATGAGAGGTGCTCCTGGGATCCAGAGGTGCCAACACCAGGCATCGGAGCAGGGAAAGAGCTCAGGGTTTGGGGTTCCTGACTCTGCTCTAGTCTGGTGGAGTGACACTCCCCGTGCCCACTCATCCCTGGGCCTCCTTTTCCCCATCTGTGAAACAAGCTGTGGCTGCAATGATCTTTGGGCCTTGGGCTCTGCTGACATTCCAGACTGTGTGAACTCAGCAACTGTGACTGCACAGCCGAGATGCAGGCAAGGGGCCTGGGTGGCCGTGACAGGGGTCTGCGGGCCTTTCTGGGGGAGGAGGCGTTGAGCAGCCCCTGAAATACCTTCCTTCCAAGAAGTGAAACTGTCACTATTTGCAGATGACATGATTTTATATATAGAAAACCCTAAAGAATCCACCAGAAAACTTTTAGAAGTAATAAATGAATACGGTAAAGTTGCAGGATACAAAAGCAACATACAAAAATCAGTTGCATTTCTATACACTAACAATGAAGTTGCAGAAAGAGAAATTAAGAATACAATCCCATTTACAATTGCAACAAAAAGAATAAAATACCTAGGAATAAACTTAACCAAAGAGGTGAAAGATCTGTACACCAAAAACTATAAAACATTGCTGAAAGAAATTGAAGAAGACACAAAGAAATGGAAAGATATTCTGTGCTCTTGGATTGGAAGAATTAACACAGTTAAGATGTCCATACTTCCTAAAGCAATCTATAGATTCAATGCAATCCCTATCAAAGTTCCAACAACATTTTTCACAGAAATAGAACAAAGAATCCTAAAATTTATATGGAACAACAAAAGACCCCGAATAGCTAAAGGAATCCTGAGAAAAAAGAACAAAGCTGGAGGTATCACACTCCCTGATTTCAAAATATACTACAAAGCTATAGTAACCAAAACAGCATGGTACTGGCACAAAAACAGACACACAGATCAATGAAATAGAATCGAAAGCCCAGAAATAAACCCACACATCTATGGACAGCTAATCTTTGACAAAGGAGTCAAGAACACACAACGGAGAAAAGAAAGTCTCTTCAACAAATGGTGTTGGGAAAAC